>NC_081152.1:7325675-7646675 GCF_958295425.1 Solea solea
ACAAAAAGTCTTTTGCCCCGAGAAAACAAACAACCATTAGTTTCTTGCTTATTTATTTATTATTTACTTTGATTAATAAGGGAAATCATCAGAGCAGAAAATAAAGTAAATTACTTGTTGAATAAATCATCCGTTGTTTATGGCTTTGACGTGCAAATTGAGAAAAAAAACGGACATTGTTTTTTATTCTGCTTAATGTTTGGTGCTCTTGTGACATGACCTCACCATGCCTTTAACCTCAGACCAAGCACAAAGCTCTGTTCTTGGGTTGACGTTGAATTCATAGGAGTGACTCACTGTATCACTGGTGACAGGTGCAACTGAAAAGCTGAGCTTCAGTTCCCGCGTGAACATATGAACTCATCTCAGATGCATCTTCTTGTCTGTAGTTTCCTATGTGGTCTGTTAAAAATGTTCTGGAAGGACCACATGAATTATAACGTACTTTTTTATATCCATTGCATCACTGTAGCTTCAGTTTAATTCTACCCAGTAAAATAGGCAAAAATCCAGGAAAGAAAGACGCAGGAAAGCCAATGACAGTCTTGTCCTTGTGAAATTTGAAAACAGGCGGACAAGCTTTTCAAATTGCCAAGATAAATAGTGTAACCGTGACCACGCCACCCATTTTCTAAACTGTGTAGATTATAGCAACAGCATCATCAGATGTTTAAATAACATCGTTGAGGGAAAAAAAATGCTTTATCCTCATTTCCTTTAAGGCGAGAAGGATTTGTAGAGACCGACAGACGTGGGATTATTACTTCCCTACATATTTAACGTAATTGGCTCAATCAACATTCTGCATGAATTATACACATTACACAGCAATCGTGCAGTTTTTACACATGCTTAATAGGTGTTGCCTATCTGACCTGATCTGTTGGTGTGTAAGAGTGAATTTATCTCACTTTCACAGACAGATTATGGCTGATGTCACTTCTAATACTTCAAGGTTGTAAACAATCATTTTCCAATCACTGTAAAAGTGCACAGTGGACTGCGGAATATTGATGGCTTCTTAATGAAAAGATAAATCTGCCTGAATGCGTCTGATTAAATGCTGCATGAGGAACATTACGATCTGGATAGTTGACATGCTGATAAAACAAGCTTCCTGCTTACTCAGCTACACGGATGCCAGTGTTTTACTGTTCATCATCAGCGTTACAATCATCCCACAAATAAACCTGAAAGACCTGGAGCTAATTATTCAGCTTGCTGATGACTGTAAGCGTTTCTGACAGATTAAGTGCTCCAACTTTTCGCCACCTCTGAAAAAACATGTTTGAATCCTAAAGCTGATCACAGCACTGTCCCTACAGGCTGTGAGGTCTTTCCAGGTTGCAATCCACCTGTGCCCATCGGAGCGTCCGCTGTGGCAAGAAGACCTGGCATGGGCGCTGAGTTTACAGAAGCAAAATCTAGCAACCAAGGAGAAGACTCAGCAAGAGGAGGAAACCAAAAAACAGATCCTCAATGCCCCCGAGCTCGAGCAGGACTATGACTTTGAATCTGACGAGGTGCTGGCCGCCTGCGTGGCAGTAGCTGAGCGACAGACACGGTATGAGGAGCTGAAGAGGTCAGCGGTGGTTGTAGATTCAGAGGGAAATGTACAAAATGTACACAGTGGGGACGGAGGATCAGAGGACACAGCCGCACCATCAAAGGAAACGTTTGTCAAAGCGAGAGGACTTTAAACTGGTCTCAGCATGAGTCCGTCATCCTGGTTCCATCTTTCTTTCCTTTTTTTTTTGAGGACTGAATTGGATTATTTCTGAAACTGCTCTGAGTGCATGAAGCCATTACATAGATGGGCAACATGAGAAGCGAAAAATTCTTGTGAAGGGGTATGCAGCAAATTTTAGACAACGGCGCTTTGCTGTTTTCCATTTTCCATTTCACTGTGTTAAAATGGATGTCAAGTGTTTACATGCACACGCAAAGGATTGAAGACATTTAAACATCTATCCATCACCAAAAGGGAGGCATCTACTCACATGTCGCAAAACATGCTACTAATGCCAAGCTACAAACTTAAACATCTGTTTCATCTTAATGTGGACATTTATTATAGAATTACACAGCAGAGTGTTTCTTTGGAGTAGCCCAGAAACAGCTAATGTACTCTGTGGTTACATCAGAATCTACTTTCCGATGCTCTAAAATAACAGACGTCCACTTGAGCTGTCTCCAGCATTTAAAGAAAAATAAAAACAGGATTTAAAACAGTGCCTGCTTGAAATTGGCAGCTTTTTCATTTTGTGGTGATAGCCTAAAATCAATAAAACTTCTGGATGAAGGCCTTTATCAAGCAAGCTGCATCTAATCAGATGGCTGGATGTTAACTACCTGTGAGGAGTCGGTGGCTATAACTGTATTGTCGACCATACTGCTCCAAAAGAGCAGACTGCTGACGCTTGACAAATAATCTGTGTGTGAATAAATAGTTACGTGTGATGATTGTTTAGGTTTATTGTTTATTTTGTACTAATGATTTCTTCAAGTAAGTTGCACACACACACACACACACACACACACACGCACACGCACACGCACACACAACACACACCAACAACAATCCTTAGCCAGTGATAAGGCAAGGTAAGACAACTGCTCCCAGTCTTGTGGTGAGGTTAGAGGAAAATTTCAGAGGATTATAAAGTACCCCAGAAAGCGTTTGTGTGTGTGTGTGTGTGTGTTTGGGAAAAATTCCATTTCGGTCTAACCAATGCTGTCCTCGGAAGCATGCCGATAGCTCTTTTCAGAACAAACTTATTAAGTGTTTCCCAGTGACACCATTTAAGTGAAAGTTATTGTGACATCTCTTGTCACACTTCAGAAGAACTCCTACTAAAACAAACCAAATGCAGCGCTTCAAGCCAAAACACAAATACATGCACACTTAAGTAGATTCATGTGTTGGGCACATTGTGCAAGTATGCCGTTTCCTCAACGGCCACTTTATTAGGTACAGAGGACACCTAATTAAGTTGCAGGAGTGACACCCGTGTTATCATCTGCTGTTTGAGTTCATCTGCTTCAAGTTGTGACATGTGTTTTCAGAGATGTTTGTTTATGTGGGATCAATGAGTGGTTATTTGAGTTACTGTTGCTTTTGTATCATTTTGAACCAGTTTTTGGCCATTTTCCCCACACCTTTGGAATCAACAAGGCATTTTTGCCCAGTGAATTGCTGCTCACTGGATATTTTCTCCTTTCCAGACCATTGCCTGTAAACTTCAGAGATGGTTGTGTGTGAAAATCCCAGTAGATAATCAGTTTCTGAAATAGTCAGACCAGCCCATCTGGCACCAACAACCATGCTACATTCAAAGCCAATTTAAGCACATTTCTTCCCCGTTCCGATGCTCAGTTTGAACTACAGCAGTTTGTCTTGGCCATGTCTTTTTTCCCCTAAATGCCGTGAGTTACTGCCATGTGACTGGCTGATTAGATATATGTGTTTAAGCAGTTGAGCAGGTGTACCTGATAAAGTCGCTGGCGAGTGTATGAATAGTTTCAAATGAAGATCAAATATCAAAGTAAACACACATGATTACTTACAATCACACCCTTGTCTGTGACACACCCAAAATCATAGCCGGTGCAGTTGTTGCTTTTGGATGTTGCATAATATAATAGGTGAGAGGCATCTGTTTAATCAGGGCGTGCCAAGTAAATTTAGGTTAAATACACATGTATCTGGATGCACCACTGCTACTTTAGACAGTCAAAATATGTGAAAACTCCGAGGAGAAAGTAAAATAATTTAACCGATTATAATATCATTCATACGTCCAAATCTACCCCATCTACCTTAGAGCTCCATTTATGTTTAACAAGCCGACGTGCCCCATGTTAGTGTAATATTTATGTTAGTGTAATATTTACCCGTACATGTTCTTCTAACTGTGACAATATCAGCGTCCGTCCTGGCTTGTGTCGGTTCAGTGGTGTGGTTTAATATTTACACTGAGGTTGGTCATTATTTCAATAACATTCGCATGGATAGCCACGAAACTTGGCAGAGACGTTCATGTTTCGCAGACGATAAAATCTAAATACAGTATCAGAATCACTATCAGCTGGCCCTGCCTCTTCCAGAAGGTTGGCATTGCTTATAGAGAAATTCTCCTGAAGGCTGGCAAACGCTTTTTTTTTTCCCCACTTACATCATCATCTTTTTTATACCAACATCAGGTATCGCAGATGTTGAATCCTTCTGAATTTTGTGATCTCTTCAATTTTCCTTTTAACACCACCATGAACTTCACATGTGGTTTTGATGGAAATGTTTTGGCGCCCATTGAAACTAATGACATTCCCTTGAGCTTAACTTTATGTCTTCTGCTACACGAGCATGCTAACCGCTTAAAGCTTAAATATACCTGCTTTTTTGAACATTACAAAGTGTTTTAGTGTGTCTTATTTGTTATGTTTTTGTTGTTTTGCTGTAATGGTGGAAAGATTTAGTCACTAGCAGTACTTGATGTGTTAGCATTAAAGGTAAGGAGTTTATTTGCTACCAGTAATCATACTACCCTACGTACTGTGTGTTTGTATCAGTGTACAACAATCGCTTTAAATAAAGATTGTTTGGCTTTTAAGACAAGGGCGGCCATCTTGCGTCCCCATGTTGCTACAGCAGCCCGAAAAGGACAAAACAGTGAGAGTGAGAATGATAGTCTTTTTTGTATGCAAGGCCTCTGTAGTTGCGGGCTTGAGCAGAGTAGCCGTCTGTTTCTTGCACTCCGCTGTTTCAACATGAGATGTCACTAATTCTTACATACCGGACCTTCAAAATTGCTGTGCCATAAGGTCACAGTTTGAACACTGACTATTTTTTTGAGAGGCACCTTCTAATTCCTTTCACAGGCTTCTCCTGCGAGGAGTTCAGATGTCTAAAACGGCCTGTTTGATACACTGTTATGTATTCCTTTCGTGCGCTGATGAGGTAGGGAAAGCAGGGAAGTTTCCAAGAAGAATCAGTTTTCTTTTTTACCCTCTGTTAAAATCCTGTCACCACTGTTTTGTCAATCATTATTTCCTGCCTCCCGAGAGACTCGGCAGTTTCAACGGATTCCTCAGTCTACGGTCTTTTAATGGCTTATTCTCGTAGGGAGGGTTTCACTGCTCTGGGAAGGCCCTGGACACCAGCCACGTGGGACCTGGAAAAGGGTCGAAGAAAGCTGTCTGCAGGTGAGCGGCGACATGCCATCTGAACTCTCCACTGCTTAGACATGTTTTAGCCATCAGCACTGCTGTAGGAAGAGATGAAAGGGAGGGATTGCATTTTCTGAGCAGATAAATGGCACAGACGGTGACATGCTGGCAGAAGCAAATGTCATTGTGCATGTATTTAAAGATGGGCTTGAATTTCTGCCGGGATCTGTTTTTGCTATATATTGAGATCTATATTTGTACAGACATGAATCAAATAGTCAATTATAACAATTAGTGTGCTCTTCATTTGGTCTCCAGTAGTTTTGATATAGGCAAGAATGATTTATGAAGATGGGACTGCCATGGTTTATCCTCAATGAATGAGTGTTTAATCAGTTTCTCCATCTCTAAAGTCATTTAACTGAGGAATGATCAGTTGAGCAGGTGTACTGTATATAACTTAAAGTAAGGATTATCTCAATTACTTAAAACCTACATTCATTTTTTTTGATCAACCATATAATTATCCATCAAATGACAGAAATGTATGTAAATAAGTCCATCACCACTGTTTTCAGAATCTTTTTTTTTTTTATCCAACCAAGAATCACTTGTTGCAGCTACTCGTCAATCAACATCATCTCATTAGTACATACATACACTTTAATACAAACAACACTAAGTTGGCACTTCACTTTGGCATTTCTCTTTAAAAAGTACTGATGGAAATTCTTGATTTATGTATTAATATTTCTCAACTTTTATTTTCAGTTTATGGCTTTGGTACAACATTGCTTTGTTCACAAAAAGGTCAACATTTCATGTTGATGATCATGTTGCTATAAAAAAAACATGACGTGTTTAAACACGTTCTGATGTTTATCTAAATCTCTATAGCAACAATATTTAGACAATTAACTTCGAGTTAAACCATTAATACAAAAACACCATAAGGAAGCTCAGTGTCTTCAATTGTATTCACTGGTAAACTTGTCAACAAAAAACTGATTAGATTAGAGGTATATGGTAAAAAAAAAAAATGTATATGGCTGAATAAAGTAAATAAACATTTAATATTTAACATACAACTTTATAGGAGGCATCCTAACATCCTCCAGTATGTAAGCTGTGAGTAATCCACAGTATAGCTGCCTTTTGTTATGGAATACAGGGGCTGGTACCATTTTAGCTTTGATGTTTGAGCTGCTCTGTCAACCAGTATGACCCAATTTTTTGCAAATGTTCCTACACATAAAAGAAAAAAGATTATGAACACATCCATCTTGTACCAATTTAAAGTGACTCCAAACTATCTGGACCTTCTCACAGAGAAGACGATTCATACTCGGAATAAATAAACATCACATTTTTAGCATTAATGCTTTACAGTCACTGCATGTGCAAGATCTAAAAATGCTACAAAACAAATGTTACTAACGGCCCATAGCAGTGGATTTAGAATTCAAAAAAGTGCAACAACGGAGCTTCTCTATAATGTCATGTTGATATGGTTTTGTTCATATAGCTATATTGTGACTGTGGTGCATGACATATGTTCATTGGTATGGAGATTGTGGAGGAGTAATTCATCGATAATGCTAAGCTTGGCAATACATTTTGTCACATTGTCGCACATCGTTTTATTTTGGAGTCCACTCGCTATCGACAGAGTGATGTATGATTATTCAGTCTTCAGAAGCTTCTGCTTCGTGATCGTGTCTTTGCAGAGCTCTCAGTAGTTCTCATATTCTGTCCCAAGTGGAGAATACTGGTTGAGCTAATGCCGACATTTTATATACATTTCTCCTGCATGTTTGCAGTCTCGTCTGTGAAGGTCACATGTAGAGCTGGGTCCTTGAGGCACACTGCAACCTCTTTCAGGGGCCTGTCTGGTGCAGTGTCCTCTAAATTAGTCTGTGAAACCCCCCTTGATGGCCCCACAACGTCCTGGAGGCACTGTAATGTCTGTGTCACCACTGGACTGGATTCAGCCTGTGGCCCCACTTGTAAAGACCCCGACCGCTCACTGTTTCCCTCCGATGGGTACAGGAAAGTCTGCGAAGTGCTGCTCATCATTTCCCTCGCATCGTGTGACAACAGCGATGGGGAATCCCGGGAGATGATGGAGGAGGAGCGGTGGTCGTTGTCACAGCGGAACTGCCCACCATCCCTCCGACCCCGCCTGCCCATTTTGCAGAATAGACACTTAATCTTTTCCATCAGCTTGAGGAACACCGTCTTTCTGAGCAGGATGTAGATCCAAGGGTCTAAGATGGGGTTGATAGAAGCCATGCGGATGGCGAGCAGGTCTTTATTCAGTCCAAAAAGCTCTTCTTTCTGGGTTCTGTACAGCTGGTTCTCAAAGATCCTCAGCTGTCAGTAAAGAGGAAAAACAGAAACATTTAGCATCCTCAAAAGTCAAATAGAGCATGTGGTTTTTTTGCATTATAAATGTATGTGTGTGTGTGTATGTATGTCGTTTACATCTTCCAAACACATGGCATGTTAACATCTAAATAGACATTTAACTGAAAGGGTCTTCTTTTCTGCCTAAGCACGACAGTGTGGAGGTGGCAATGGGCCAATAAAAGCAAGTGCTCTCACTGTCATTCATCATATGACAGGAGGCCCTTGGGTTTCCCTCAGAGGCACAAACTAGTTGATGTTTGAATTTTTGGCAAAAATAAATGTGAAGCTGTTTGTGAACAGTTGATTTAGATAGGTCTATAAATTCATTGATGTGCAAGAATTGGAATTTATTTCAAGTAAATGTGAAGCTTTGGCATATTTTTTTTTAAAACACAGACACCATTCAAACCCATCCTATCTATAATATATTTGAGGAATTCCAGCGTGCCATTGCGCGCTGAAATCTAAAGTTTCCACTGAATCTCTGCTGCGCTGTGGCTCGCTGGCTGCACAAGTTTGCGCAGATCATTCACAGGACATGACATTTCCCATCACGTTAAGATCAAAAAAGGTGTGAATGCTATTTATGTATGCAGCCAAAAACGATATGCTGTGAACCATCTCATTAATGCGTGTGAGAGATGTGTCATCAAACCACATAGAGTTGAACCTGGAACACAAAGTTCAAGTTGCTGGTTGTTGTTTATTATTAATCAGGCCCTTCCAGTTTGCTTGTCATCCATAATTACCCTAATTAAAAACTAGACAGAACTAACAGTACAACTTAACTGTTGTTTCCCGTTACAAATGCGCACACTTTTCTTGATTGAAATTATTCTTATTATTATTATTCTTATTTCTAATTTGTGCTTTCTATTGCATTTCATGTCACACCGTGGCTTCTTTGAATGCGTTCCCTTCTCACACATTGACAAACCTTTGCGCACACACCGCCTGCGTAAAATGTGAATGGTGCATATTTTTTTCCCTCCAATACTCACGACTAAAGGTATGGAGCAGATGAGAACCACAACTGATGTAGCTATAAGCAGAATCACCATCTGGATCTCTGCTCCAGCTAATCGTCCAAAACTCCGTCTGCGCCGGAGCTCCGCGATGCGCCGCTGGTCAGTGCCCAGAGACGTGCGCCGGATGAACCTCTTGTGCATCAGGATGAGCGCCCCGCACACCATCACGTTGCATATGACAGTGGCCAGCACGATGACAGAGTTCACACCTGCGTACATCAGATTAAAAGTCGCCACTGTTGTGTGGTTGTTCTGCCAGTCGATGAAGCACCAAGTCCCCGGCAGCTGCAGCTTCACCTGCCCGAGCCCCAGACTGGGCAGCGCGCAAAACACGATGTTGGAGAAGTAAATGACCAACAGGGTCAGCGCGGCGAGTTTTTGGTTGACGTACTGGTTGTAGAAGTACGCGTGGTTGATTGCCAAGTATCTCTCCACTGACATTGCGAACACAATGCAGAGCTGCGCCAAGAAGAAGAAGAGCAGGATGAAGCCGGAGTACTGGCACAGTGGCTCACCCCCGGGCCATGTGCCCTTCATGTAGGTGGCGATGGTGACGGGACTGGCCAGCAGGGTGCCCAGCAGGTCCGTCACCGCCAGACCGCACACGAGCGTGTAAAAAGTCGTCTCCTTTTGTTCCTTGCGTGATATTCGCAGAACCACAATGGCGATGACGTTCCCCACCACCCCGAAAATGAACATGATCGATGGGATGGTGGGCGGCTTAAATCCCCCCACCGCTGCCGAGGTGTTGTTCATGGCTGCAGGAGAGTCTTTCACTGATTCACACTGAGCAATGACTCTCCTCTCACTTCCGAAGCGGTGACACTTTCCATTAATGCGCGTTTGCCAAGTTTTCCAAATACAAACAAACCCATCGTCTCCAAAAAATGTTACTTTTTTTTTTCTTAGTAAAGTACTCCAAAAGTCATGGAAACCAGGAGCTCTTCACTCTGTCGGTCGGTTCAGGTTTGCATGTGATGTGATGCTCCGACACCACGAGCTGCACCTCACCTTGTTATCACACTCACAACTGAGAGGGAAGTTTCTTCTCGGGCCGCTGAGTGCAGCTCCTCCTCTGTGTTGCGTCGTTGGCGCAGTCGAGCTGCACATGCACATGCAGCAGCAGCAGCCGCAGGAGAAAGAGGAGCAGGGAGTGAGTGAGAGAGAGGAGGCGCAGGCAGCCACACAGCTCCACTTTCAGCTCCTCATCATCACCATGATTTTCCCCTCACTCTGTCCAGCGACGTGAATCAGTCACTGTCCTCATCATCTGCCTGTCAATCATCAGTGAATGCACTGTGTTCATGGAAAGAACAGTAATATTAATAGTTAAGGACATTTACAATAACAGATTTAAACGGAAATCTAATTTGGAGGTTGATTAGACAGGAAATTGCAATGTTTATTAAATAGCTCAAGGCAATTAAGATATTTCAAACCAAACATCACTTTTTTCAATTATGATATGTTCATTTCCTTTGAAATGATATTTTTAGTTATTTTATTGGCTGTTCTGGAGGAAGAAAAAGCCTTAACAGAGTTAACAAGTAATGTTGTTAGAATTAAAGTACATAAAAGCATGAAATGGATGAATAAAACACTTTTTTCTGCCCCTTACAATCAAGTTGAGAGTTATATTAAAGATATGTTGAAACATTAAAGTATATCAGAATCAGAATCAGCTTTATTGGCCAAGTATGTGAACACATACAAGGAATTTGACTCCGGTTTTATCCAGCACACGCTGGTAAGGACAACATTAAGGGCAGTTTTGAAATACTGTATTTGTCTTCAGCTGAAGTAACATTTAATTTGCAGAGCCTTGACTTGTCATTACTAATACTTTGCACCACTGAGTCATTTCAAGACTAATGCTCCACAGTTTTACCAATACATTAATTCAATCATATCGTTCACAACAAAACTCAATCAATATTTAACTCAATTAAAGTGTGAAAATACAACAAAAAAAGTGACTTTGTTGATTTATCCCCTCATTCGGTTTTACTCTCTGTTTACTTGGATTGTGGTGAAACCAAAACAGCTGCATCAGATAAATATCTGTGTTTGTTAGAACCCGAACAACAAGGAAGTATAGACAGCGTTCGCTGAATCAAACAAACTGACTGACGAATCAGTGATGTCATTTGAGGTTTGTAATCACGTGGCTTCAGAGCAACAGGATGTTATTTCTGTGAGGTGGAGGACCCTGTGGTATCCTGTGTTCACAGAACAAGGTGGAGGTGTGAACCAGCAGAGACGTTCTGTCCATATCAGACCAGATCAGGAGACATTGTGTCAGTTCTCTTCAACAACAACCGAGTATAAATCCATTTGGGCTACAATGACGAATGGATTGTTAATCGATTTCTAAATTAATAGCAAAGTGTTTTGATTTGTTTTATTTTCTCATAAATAAGTGAAACATGCTGTCTGATTTTTCTTAAATGTGAATATTTTCTGGTTTCTTTGCAACAAAGAACTCATTAAACCTGAGTAATTTTGGTTTTTGGACAAAACAAGACATTTGAGAACATCACAGTTTTGCGGTTTGGGGAGAAAAACAATGACGTTTTCTGACATTTTACGGACCAAACATGGACCAGTTCATCAAGGAACTAATCAATAGATTCATTTATTGTGAAAATAACTGTTAGTCGCTGCCCCAAAATCCATTACAAAAAACAATAACGAAAAAAAAAATGCCTTTGTAAAATGTCAAATCCAGCCTCATTTTCTTTCTTTTTTTTTTCGTTTTACTGCTTTTTAGGATAACGCAGTGCATGTGCCACATAACACAGTCCTCACTGAAATATCATCTTCATTACAGTCCTTAGGGCCACAAGTTCCTGCCAAGCCACACCAAAGAGAAAAAACTCTGATTTAAATCTAGATTCAGGATAATCACAATAATGACCTCCAGCCCCTAAATACACTCAGTAAGTACTTTTCTACGGTTTGTAGCTCAACGACGTCATTTAATTGCACTGCTTTCTTGTCCAGAGATACAAACACTAGCGGGGGAATCGATTCATTAAATAAAGTGTGTCCTGCTCTGCTCAGCTTGGTGATGATATGTCTTTAGGCATTTTTACCTATTTGACCTATTACATCACAGACATAACAGTGGTCAGTGCCCGATCTGTACCCGGAAGCACGATTTGAGCCACCACGCATGCGTTACGGCAAAAACTGTAACTTTATTGACGAAATACCAACAATACAATTTAGTTTTTTGAGAAACAACAGTGAACAATAACAAGATGGCACCCTGTAGATGAGTCATTCTGAGAGACTGGGTCAGGACCCACAGATGAGTTAAGTTAATTTTTTGGACGGCCAATAAATGTCTAGATTTTTTTTCCCCCATCTTTTACTTCAGATTTATTCAATGACACCTGCATAAAATGTGTGATTTATGGTGTATATTTGATGCATGTTCTCCCAGTGTGTGCGTGGGTTTCCTCCCACAGTCCAAAAACATGCAGATTTGGGGATTAGACCAATTGGACACTCTAAATTGACTGAAGGTGTGAGAGTGAATGGTTGTTTGTCTCTGTGGCCCTGTGATGGACTGGCAACGGGCCCAGGGTGTACCTCGCCTTTCGACCGATGTCAGCTGGGATTGGCACCAGCAACCATCATGTGGAGGATGGTAGAACATTTATTTATCCTTTATTTAGCCAGGAAAGTCCCATTAAGATACAAGATCTCTTCTTCCAGGGAGTCCCGGTCAAGACGACGGATAGTATATCTTAGAAATGTTTTACCTGTTCAGTATAATATTAGGTGGTACAGAAAATTTGGTCAGAGGCATTTTATTGCGCACAGATTTGCTTTTGTCACGATTTATATTGACTTTGGTTGCAACAGTTTGTCATTTTTAAAAATGGGTCCACAAATAAAAAGATGAGGAAAAACAGCTGTAGAGTAATTTGCTAATGAGTCTGTAAATCTGGCAGTTGTGACCACCAGTCAACATTTCTTAATGCCCCGCAGTCAACACAGTCTCAAAACAGAGTCTGCTTTGAATACACAGAGGCATTTTAAAGCTAACTCATGATGACACACTTTTATTCTGTTTGGTTTTCACTTGATAGAAGGAAGTGAATATTTTCTATTCGAATGCTGCTGCGGCCTCTCCATGCAGCATGATGTAATACTCTCTCTCTCTCTCTCGAGGACCATTTGAGTTTGTTATGACAAAATGTGGCTTTGCCACCCCTGTAGTTCTTCCTAGGTGTATGTAAAAGATATTTACCAAGTGTAACCAAAAACAATACACACATGTGCACAAATATACAATGTGCACACCCGTGTTTTTGGTTGATGTAATTGTTCCCTCAGTCCAAACTGGCTGCAAAGACATGGCTTCTTAATGTGATTTTAATTATAGGGGAAAAAAACATCACATTTATTGCTTGGTATAAATATAGACTCAGTGCAGTGGACTCTGATACAAGCCATTAGCAGCTGGAGTCAGACATAATTCTTTGCTCATTAAATTGCATGAACCTCATGTCACTTTAGTCTGATGGCAGATCTGTTGCACTGTTTCAGTTTAAGTGAATATTTACATTATATATGTATATATACATATATATGATGTTCTCAAATGTCTTTTGTCGTGGTCACAAACCAAAAGGATTCAGTTTTAATGATTTATTTGTTATATCGAGTAAAGAAACCAGGGAATATTCACATTTAAGAAGCGGAAAAATCAGAGAACTCAAACCCAATCTGCAAATGTCAAAATATTTGACGATTCATTTAGTAATCAAGTAATCATTGCAGCCCTTGTATGTAATGTTTAAACATGTCGTGAATACATTTGGCATATTAAACCTTTTTTCCCAGTAGATATCTCGCTAAATAAATCTTAGTATTCTATTTCTTCAATCATGTGTCACACTTAACATTTTATATATGTATACACATAGTAAATATATATTTTTTTGTTTTTGAATATAAAGAATGATTGTTACACCACATTGAGAGAAAGTCCACCTCATCCTTATTGCGAGACTTTCCCCAAACTGATGCCTGGACGTGGAACTGACTGTTTAAAAAGTAATTAAAAAGCAAAACCCCTCTGCTTGTTAATGGCAGTTTTTAGTTTGTGAAGTACACATGGTTGTCCCCTCTGGCTGCAGCAGGAGCAGCAGCAGCTCCCTGACTCCCCACACACACAGTGACCAAGTAGGTGCAACAATCTGATTTCCACAGTACTTGATGTGGCTTTGGCACAACGTTAAGCAGCAGCACAACTTTTAACTGTTGAGAGACGAGACACAGACAGTAATTGCGATAACAGCCAGGGGTGTAAAGCCTAAATGCAACACATAAAGTAAAATATATTCTCTGATGTGGCTCAAACAAATTAGTCTCATGTCTGAGTTGCTGTCAAATCATCACATACTGTAGACGTAGCAAACTGTGCAGTTACACTTATGGATCAACAGAATCGGAACACCAAGGTTGTTTTTGTTTTTCTTTGTGTGTTCTGCATAAAAAAAGAGAGACAGAGGCAACATTGAGCTAGAATAGTGAGACAGCTGCAAACAGGTGAGAGCAGAGGTCTCAAACTTGCGGCCCAGGAGCCACATGCAGCCCTCCGATCGATTCCATGTAGCCACTACTTAATATTAAGCTATAATGGAGTCATTTCTGTATGTTTTTAATGTATAGATATATTTTGCATCTTGAATGCATTTTCATTGTGAACTATATAGCATTCCATATTAACACAGACACTTTTATTTTGAAATTCTGTGAAACACGGATCACCATAAATATTTCTATTGTGATATCATGATGGAATATTGTGATATGATTGAATAGTTGCTTTTTTTCCAAAAAAAACAAAAAAAAAACGCCCCCTCCTGACCAAACGCCCCAAAAACTTGCTGTGAACACAATACAAACAAATACCATCACTGTTTTAGTGGATTGATTATCAGTGTCAGTGAAATTCCACAGTGCTGTGAGTTGTTGCAGCTTTTTTGGACAGTGAGAGAGAATTGGAACAAAGTTGTGAAGCTGAACAGCGACACAATGAGCTGGAACTTATTGTAAAGCTGTGTAATGTACAATGGAGATGAGAAGGTTATAAATTTGCTCTCTCTCCCAGGGTTGCGAGAAAAGAATGATCTCATTGTTTTCTCGCAGCCTTGATTTGGGAGTTCTCGCAGCTTGTTCTCGATCATCTGGCCCGAACGTTTTTCTAGTGTGGTGTCCGACAATTTTGTGCGAGCGGTCAGATATTTGAAGTGGGTGTGGTTAATGCAAAAAAAAAAAAAAAAAAAGGAAACTTCCCAGGAGTTGAGATGTCCTGGCCAGAACTTTGTTACTCTTCTTGCCATCCCAAGAAAACAAACACATTTCTCTGTCCCTGTGGAGTATCTTTTGGATTTGATGCAATGAAGAGCATGGATACAGGAATTTTCAATTCGTGAAGCGAATTAATATTTGGCCGGTTATAGCTCACCCATTCCTTTTTACTTGTTTGAATAACTTTAAATATGCTAGTAACCCATAAAATGCCCATTTGCACTTGCGGAAAAAAAGTGACTGCACCTCAAAATCACTTGATTTCATTCAAGAGGCTAATATTTGACAGATTCTACCTCACCCAGTCCTTTCTAGTTGTTAGAATACACTTAAAGGGTCAGTACAACTCATAAAATGTACATTCCCACATTGCCAAAAAGTGATTGCAGCTCCGATCTTGTTACCTAAACATTTTTTCTGCCCTAAAATCACTTGATTTTAATCATGAGGCTGATATTTGTCATATTATAGCTCACCTATTCCTTTTTATTTGTTTGAATCACTTTAAATATGTCAGTACAGCCCATAAAATGCTCATTTGCACTTGCCATAAAGTGATTGCAGCGCCTACCTCCTACCTTGGATGTAAGATGCTTGCCTTTACAAATGCAAACCATCAATCTGATCTGTAATGAATCAGGTTTGAGTCATGTTTGAACAGTGTGGCTGGTAATCTAAACACAGCCTTAGTGTTGGTGGATGTCCGCGCTCTCTGAGCACTCTGTGTTTCTTTTTAATTCCACCACTACAAGGTCATCGGGCCCCCCAATCTGAATTGGTCGAGGTTCAACTCACTTTTCTTGTCCATGTCCAGTAACTGGACACGGCGAATTGTATCCTACATGCTTGTGAATGACTTCTTTGCAGTTCTGTTCCCAGAAGTGAGTCATAGCGAGTGAAGACATCCATCTGTTTGAATGAGGCATCTTCGAGAAAAATGGAATTTAAATGGCATTGTTGCACTTATTGTTTTTTTTAAAAGGAAATCCAGGGAACATCTAGACATCAACAAGCCAGTTTAGGATTAATTAACACATGGAATCAGTTTCATATATTTACAACGGGCTACAGGGTGAGAGAGAAATTAGTAAAAAAAAAGAAAACCAGACTGGAGCTGGGAAGGAAAAATAAGCTGCTGTAATCATTAGCTTATAAAAAAGGAGAATTTAGTGCAGTGTTGACAAGTGCAGACAATAAAGATGCATGGGAAAGTGATTGCAAACAAAACAAATAAAACATTTATTTGCGCCGCACCGATGATACATCTTTAAACGAAGATTTATTTCATATTCAAATACTACATTTATGCCTGAATTTAAAAGACAAGTGACTCACAAAACAAAGCAGAAGGCCTGTGTGCGTGGAGAGGAGTTCAACACTGGTGAGAAATCATGCCCCTTTCTGGGAAAAGCAGAGATGTTTTTTGAGTTCCCCAGGGAGGTGTGGGTAATTCAGGTTCACTGCAAATTCAGAAAGTCAGATTCCCCGGTAGTTTGGTCTTCCCTGTGGACCGAGTCTAATAATTTACCATGAAGACAATTTACTGGCTCCTGAAGTCTATACGATATCACTTCACTGGTTTTCCTGAGTAACATTCATTAACTTGGCATTCTTTTGTTGCACATACATGTGCAGGTGCCTCTATTTATGTTACAGCGAGCATTGCATTCTGATTTTCTATCCCACGAGTGCGCACAATCTGTTTCTTGTGTTTCTTTGTTTGTTTATTTTAATGTTGCAGTTCATGACTGTGCACGCTTCGCTCTCACACCTTCTTGAGTGCCAGCAGTTTGAGCACCTTATTAAAAAACTGAGGGATCTAAATAAGGGAGCAGATCACTGAAAGGCAAGTACGGATTTGTCCACATTCCCCTGTCAATTCTCAAATTCCTCCGTCAAATCCAGTAGTATTACTGCACCTAAAAAAAAAAATGAGACGTCGTAATTATGATACCACCAATAAAGCCAGAGGAAGCCAGCTGAAAATATGGTCGCGGCCGCTTTATCACACATCCCACACAATCTTCCCATGTCAATAAGGACTAAACCTTTCCCCAGGGGGAGTTGGGTTACTCCCCCATTTCTGTAAAACAGCATGGGTTAAAGGTGGAACTCTTTGGACAAGAACACAGTCTGTACTTAATCCCTATAAACATTCCACTAATTATGTCAGAGTAGTTGTAAAAAAAAAGAAAAAAAAAAGTTGAAAAGAGTCGATAAACACAACATAAATTCAAACAAATACTTGACACGTTTCACAATGTCGGATTCTTTGTTCAACTACCAGGAGTTGCTTCACTATGTGTCCTCCAATTAACCTCAGAACATGCTTATAAATACCTCCGTTCCTTTTTTTTATGCCTTGTTTACGTGTAGCACTAAAACATGTCTGAAATGAATCTGAACATGTCAACGTTTAACCGTGGCTGCAGGAAAATATGCAGCGCGGATAGCAGTCAGATCGACCGAGTGCCTCGAGCAAAGTGCTCTGTGACTACAATTATAACGCAGCATCATTTTACATGGTAGTGTGCAAGATGTACACTCACAGACCACTTTATTAGGTACACGGGCTGAAGGATTCTGGGAAAAATCTCTACTTTAGCAGGTTTTGTGTCTGACAGATACTGCAGTTGTGATTCGATTTGTGATATTGTTGCAGTCAGCCGTATATTTAGTGTTATACATTTATAGTTTATAAAGGATTAGTGCATACTATAATGCAAGAATGAAAGAGGATATAAATTGTTTGTAAGATGCACTGTATGTATTAATTTTTTTTATTAATATGATGCAGTGTTGTAATTGAACAAAGTCCAAATACTTTAAGTACATTACTTTACTTAAGTACACAATTCATGTATCTGTAATTCACTTTTTTATTTATATTTCTAGCAACTTTTACTCCACTACATTTCCTCTAACTGTCTTTGTTACTCGTTACTACCAAATAACATTAGAAGAAGAAGAGTTGGTAATGGTCTGTATTTATATAGAGCTTTTCTAGTCGTGAAAATCTGCTTTACACAATAGTTTTCACACATCTTTCATATTAAGTCACATGCTGCAACATGGGGTTAAGTGTCTTGCTCAAGGACACACATAGACTAGCAGAGCCAGGAATTGAACTCACAGCCTACCTCTGAGCTACCATGGCTCAATCCAAACTCTTTACTTCTTTGATACTTTTACTCTTAAAACTTAAGTACATTTTATATCAGAAAATTAATTTTGATACTTAAGTACAGTTAATGTCATATACTTTAAGACTTTTACTTAAGTGATTAATTTGTTTTATATTATAAAAAGTGACTTCAATTTCTACCACAGTCATTTTCATAGAACATTAAAAAATAGAACAACTAAATTGTAGTCTTTGGTATTTGCGATCAGTTGTTCAGTCCTGTATCATACATTCATACATTGATAGTAGTGGCATCTGTTTCTTGTTCAATTTTCAAAGTGTTTTTCATTCAGAGTTTGTCCTCTGCATCTTAAACATCTGTGGACATTCTCCTCTGGCATTGAAGAACTGAACCAAAATTGGCACACAAAAAAATAAATGCAGTAGTTGGTGTTTGACTGGAGAGAGAGAGGGAGGCAGAAATGAAGCTGATTCTTTATCACAACATGTATAAATTGTATACTTTACACTACATTGTGAGAATTTGTTACCCATATACACTGATTTTCACCTGAAAAAAAGTGGTTTAGGGGTTGAGTTACTATTTTAACAAGGTATGTTCTGCAAATCTCACTGGATATCATGTATTTCCGGGCCATTCTCTGTAAACCATAGAGGTAGTTGTATGTAAAAAGCTACTCTTGTGTGATTGGCTGAGTAGATATTTGCAGCAAGAAACAGTGAAACAGGTGTACCTAATAAAGTGGCTTTGTATTTGCACTAGTCGGAGTTCTAAATCCAGCATCTTTACATCAACTTATGTTCATGCATTTCTCACATTTTGTTGTCGAATTGAGAAACATGTCACAGCAACATCGCTCTGTATCTTATTGAGCAACAACATAGCAATACTTCCGTTATCCATAAATGTCTAACTCACAGTCGTGTCATGTTTTACAGGTTGTGTGTGTGTGTGTGTGTGTGTTTGTGTGTTCAGGAGCTTGGGAACCTCAGGTCAATTTTGAGCACCCATGGGAAAATCACGCTGTGACCTTATCAGAAGGTTTTTAACATTGTCCAAACAAAATGGCAGCTTATTTATAGTGCATGTTGTCAGTCTTTAGTGTGATTAATGGTGGATAAAAATGGATTCAAAAGGAGACTGGGAGTCAGTGTGATTGGAGCCAAGATTGTAGTGGAATAAATGTTTGGTTCTGTTCAGTGAATCGGGCATTGGGTTGTTTTTTTTGTTGTTTTTTTAAAGCGTTTCCAATTTTCTACATGCAGAAATGAATACATTAATTATATTATTCCTCAGATGATAAAAAACACACATTTCTTTGATTTACTTGTGGCTATCTTGAATTTAGAAGGGAACGAGGCCAAAGATTGGCTACGTTTTGTACTGAGATGTGTTCAAGGCCGGTGTTCATAATGTTTTTGTTGTCAAGAGTAACGGCAACAAAAAAAGGCAATTTTTGGACCGTAAGAGAAGCTAATGAGAGTCATTTTAACTGTCAGTTATAGTTGTGTATCTGTTTGAGAATATAGAGGATGTTGCGGTGAATATTTTCCAAGAATGACAGGGTAAACAGGTCCAATGGTGGTGAAGTGGATTTAGGGTGAAAGCAGTGATTTTTTTTTATTTTTTTTTTTGCTGTAAACCAAACCTGTTTCTGTCGGAGACGGTCTGCAACTTTTTTACTTGGGATTAACCTGTAAAGCAGCTCTTTGAGCTGACTTTTAGTATGCCTATAAAAATATATCCACAAGAACCTCCAAATGAGGCTTTTGTCAAGTGAGTTATGCAGTTTATAACACATGACAACACTCACGCTGCTCATTTCCACCATGTTGTTTGTGCTGTAACACTGTGTGTGAAGCGACTGTATACTGTATCTAAACTGTCACTTTGATTCAGGTTGAGGAAAGTTTATGGTTTTTGTTAAATGTAAGTAAACATGTCGTGTCTGAAGTCACTGTGAGCTCTTTTTTTTTTTTTTTTTTTTTCTTTTCCTCTTCTAATCCAAACCAGATCTTACCCTCATTTCAGAGGAGTGCAGTGAGTTTGTGTTTCATAGCGTGGAAAACACAGCGGGAGCATTTTTAATGCATATAACTATAAAATTCCTGTAATCCCGTGCATTAAGGACTACCACCTTTTAAAGGATTAGCTGAAAGATTTTTTGAATAAAATCAAATTCAAGTGTTGTGCGTTGTCAGGGTCTCGTGGCGCTGGCAACACTAATTGAATTTGTAACTTCATGAGCATTACAGTGTCTAGATCAAAACATCTACGACTCCTTTGCTTGAAGTTATTATTGCGATGGTAGAACTGATTGCGCAGTGTAATAGCGATGGAAAAACGACACCATCCGAGTTTATATTGATCCCTAAAGCCTTGTCTTTCGCTGTGTTTCTCTCTTGGCAACAACGGGTTCTTTTGCAGGGAAAAACTGCAAATCTATTTACAACATCTACTTACAAACACACCGTGTTATTCCACAAACAATGAAGAGCAAAGTGTTCCCCCCATATCTACATGCAGAAGTCATAAATATGTCTTTTTTTTTGCTGATGCTGCATTTTTACAACAGCCAAACAGGAACTCCCCGGACACAAAAGTTGCCTCTAGTATAGTATAGTGTGTGTAGTGGCCTGGATGTACAGACATGTTTAATTCTATTTAATTTAGTCACTTCATAGTATAATTATCATTTGAGTGGCAGGTCAATTTTTAAATTAATGTATCGTTTACGGATGAGCAAGCCGCAACGTAGACACATGTTTGTCATAGATGATGTGAGATGACGTCATCTTCCTGATATTGCTGTTCTTCGAGTACGAGGTTAAAGGTCTGGTTCAATAAATGTGAATGATTAATCCGTAAAAGTGTGACAACCAAGCGCAACTATATAACCAAGTTTTCATCATATAACCAATGGTGATCACCTGGTGCCTGGAAGAACTGTTACTGTTTAACCAATGTTAAACAGAGGATGCTTGTTATTTTACCAATAAGTCACCAGAGGAGCTGGACTCACATAAAAGAGCAACTCTGATTAAAACATAGTGGTCACAAATGTAAAAACATTTCCAAGCTTATTTTGAGATTATTTATTTGGTTAGTAGAAGAATGCAGAGGGATGAGAAACTGCAAAACAAAGAGCTTAAAATGAAGCCAGATGACTCGTCTTTACTGACTGATTTGTTTACTGTTGGTTTTCGTCTCGACGATGCTGCAGAGAGCGGTCGCAACCTGTAGTTTTGATAAAGTGCGAAATGTGAGATTTTCCAGTTTTTCCTCGACAGAAAGTGCACACATCTGGTCATTTTGATATAAAAGTGATTTTTGTTTTTGCAGACACCAGAAAACATGTAATTACTAATACCCCCCGCACAAAAAGGGATGCAATGTTTCTATGTCATGGCTCAGAACGTACAGATTGTTCTCTGTTATCTTGACAACACTGCTTGAAAGGGAGACCGCTGAGTTTAGTCGTAGCCAGCTGCAGAATGAAGAAGTCGTGCATGTGTGTGTGTGTGTGTGTGTGTGTGTGTGTGTTTGTGCGTGTACAAAGATAAATACCCAGCGGTCATGGAAGAGATGGGCCAGACTGTCACACATCTGACCTGCCACTTGTGTTTTCTTGGACAGAGATGAGTCCTCCCCGCACTTCCTGGTTGTGTGGGAAATATGGGGCTGCAGCGCTGAGCTTTCCTCTGGTGTTTATGTCAAAGTGAGCACGTCTCCATTTCTTCTTGCTTTTAGACACTGTTTTTTTTTTTTAATCTTCCCCCCCGAAAAATTTCCTTCTCAATCACAGCACATTCATAGAGAACATCAGACACTTGTGGCTATAATTATGTTCATCAGCTCGACAATCAGGTGCGGTTTTAACATAAGCTTTAGAGGAACAAGTCTCGACAGTTGCAAACTATTCCCCTCCGGCAACTTGTAGAGCAAACATCGAGTACTTCACGTCCCTCGTCTTTCACCCTATTTTTGTGAGTGAGGGAGACAGAGGAGGGGAGATACATGTGTACTGTATAATTGCCAAATAAAGCTTTCATGAAACCATGTAGTATACACAAACGACACAAATACGGGTTATATGTCTGGACCTGACCTCTGTTGACCCACAATGCAACAGGCCTCAGCAGACGCCAAGTATGTGATCGTTAACCCTGTCTGACCTTGTCTGTTTACACCGCTGGAGCGTGCCCATCCCCGTGCATGTGTTGGTGAATGTGTGATGAAGCAAATTGCTTTGGGCAAATATTTTGATAGAAAATGCAGCCTAATATAGCCTGTATAAAATAGCCTAATATATATATATATATATAAGATATATTGTCTCTTCCTTCAATTAAACTGCTTGAGGTCCAGGTTTTGGAGATTGCAGGATAAGTGTGATGACCTATGAGTCTTTGCAGGTGGCTTCAGGTGGCTTCATGAGTCTGCCGATTGCCCTCATCCAGTGTTTGTTTCCCAATCCTGGTCCTCAGGGACCCCTGCCCTGCATGTTGTAGATCAGGGGTCTCATACTCAAATGACCTGGAAGCCACTGGGTGTCTAGTTTGGTCAGTAGGGGGCCAGTCAAGTCCAACTATTTGAGAAAGAAGACATAAAAATAATAAAAAGGGTATGTTTTCATATGGAACAATAAATAGTTCACAATATAAACATATTTACGATGCATTTATTTATAAAGCACTTTAAAAACAACAACAAGAGCTGAAACAAAGTGCTGTACATCAGAGATAAATAAAACAAATAAAATATAGACACATAAGACCTAATAGACCTAAAAACAAACAGACAGTAAAATACTGTAGAAAGTATAATAACAACACAAGTAGAAACCAACATCATAGTGAGTCGAACATCACAGGGTTAAAATGGGTATAAAAAAATCTATTAATTATGAATTAAAGAATTTTTTTTTTTTTAAAAACAACAACATACAGAAGTAAGTCATTATAACTTGATATTAACCTCTGTTTAACCTCTGTAACGCACCTGATTCTAATGAAAGGCTCGTCATCAGGCTTTTGCAGAGCTTGATGACGAGCGGACCAGTTGAATCAGGAAAACCTCTAAAACGGGGTTCCCGAGGACCAGGATTGGGAAACATTGCCCTAGTCTTTATAAGGACAGACCTGACCAGACTTCTTTCTCTCTCTGACCCCTAATGGCTGACACCTACACCTGACCCCACATACATTTTCCTCTCTTAATTCTGTCTCATCCATAGTTTCCACCACACCACTGATATACTGATTACACACACGCATTTTGAAGCATTTAAAAGCCACTTGTAACAAATGGGGGCTCGTGCACGATTTAAAGCCAGAACTCCCTGCAGTTGATGTTCTCGCCATGATTGTGTGAGTGGTTCTATAGTTCAAAGATGTGCTAATTGGTACTTAACAGGGGATTGTAAATTATCCTTAAGTGTGGATGACAGTGTTTGTCTCTGTTTGCCTCTCAGGTAACACTCAAATGTGCATTACTTATCTCAACAGCAGCAGCAATTACTTGCAGTACTTGTGTATATTTAAGCGTCCAAGTATGGCATTGTGCTTTTATAAGCTAAAATTGGCTTAACCATAGTCACAGAGAAGAAGAAAGCTGACAAAGCTGCAGGAGCCTTCAGCCCTCATTTCAGCCATGTTGCACAACAATGCTCTCAATCATGCTTCTATTCAGCCTGTTGTGGTTTACAAATATAAGAGACAAAAGCCTCATTTGAATTAGTAATAGTCCGATTTAAGTCGGACTAAGACAATAATTTGGATTTAATGTCATGTTAGTCTGTCTAAAATCGAGCCAGTCTTTATCAGACTGACATACCTGGATAGTGCGATTCATAGTCTGATTACTCCTGCATGTATGGGCGTTCTGCTTCTTCAGACAACACAGCAACCATGAGCCGTGCTCACTCTACTTTATATCACGATTAACATGCACACCGCATGTATGGAACATTTGCATGTATACTCTGTAGGCTCAGCAAGTTGTCCGATTGCCTGTCTTAGTTGGACTACGGCCTTAGCTTGATGAAACTGTGCATGTAAATGTACTGACTGACCATCTAGAAAAGAAAGTGAGATTATATTTCTACAAGTCTTGTTTCTCAATGGCTCCTAGAAAGCATTTGTTTTCTGCAGGCCTCTCGGCTCAAATTGTCCACCTTGTTGAAACTTCATGCAACCATGTGGTTAGTCACTGTACTTTATAAAGCGCTGGATAATTTAGGACATTAGGCAACTGATAAACGAGTGCCTTTCACTTATTGCTTTGTTCTTTGTCGATACTTTCATACCTACTTTTTCGGATGTTATTTGTTGTTAACGTGGTTGTCCACCTGATACTGGATATTGGTCTTAGTTGAGTAAGTTGTGTCATATCAGAGGCAAAGTGTGAGGCAATGATTAGTTTTCCGCAGCTAGTGCTGGCATCTGCAGTGATACCACAGTGCCACACCTGTCCTCTTGCGCATTCCTTGGCATGAAATGTTTTGATAAATGATGATGATGAAGATGATGATGGCTGTGCAGCCAATGCAAGTTCCTTTTTTTTTTTTTCTGACAAAGGTTTCATGGACAGTGTACATGTGAGCATGTCTGCCCACTTGCATATTGTTTCATATTCTTGGGTCATTTTGCTTCATGTGGTGAGCTTCTACATCTTGTCTAGAATTGCAAACACACACTCTCATTTGTGGAAATATGTTTTTATTGGTGCTTTTCACTATTTTAGTCCTCAGGCATGCTGTAGCTCAAAAAAACAACACTAAATAACTACTGCTACCTTCAGGGACACAAAAGAACCTTTGTCTAAATAAACTGGCACTCCTACTCATCACCATGCCAAGCGATATCGTGGAAAGATAATCATTTTAATTTCAGATCACTCCACAGTTTTCTCCAGCGCTTGTCTTTTCACACATTCATTAACAAAGAAAAGTAAAAGGAAACGCCTTTTATATGTGTACAAGTCGCATAAAAGTAATGGCATCAAGCTTTGCCAATTTATTTGGCTGTTTCACTTTGTTTTATTTTGGGCATTTTTGTGGTTTTCCTGCAACGAGTGTGGACTGTGGTTATCATCGTCTGTATAAGTAAATGCACTCATGCAAGTCTAAGGAGGAATGATGAACCATAGATGTTCAAAATAAAACAAAACGAAAAACAAAACAACCTAAACCAACCAAGATTAGCAATTCTGCTGTGTTTGAGTCCACAAACTAGATTTTCTTGCTTGATGCCCGCAGGGTGAACACATGTTTGAGTCCTGTTGATCCCTTATCGACTGCCAAGTTACCGTTATATTATTAAATTAAGAAAACAAAGACATTATTTGTTAGAGTTGTCAGAATTTTTGGCACTTTAATATCTGACATTTGAGCCAAAGTTGAAGACGAGCTTCGCTTGTGTTTAAAAAGACCCTCTTGTCTTTCACTCGGAATTGAATTTGGTTGAGAAATCTGAACCTGCAGGGATACAAAAAAAGACATCACACAGACAAACATACTATAAATATTTATGCTGTGGACATAGACAAACTGGAGACTGCAGCCTGATGGTGGCACTGGCTGAAGCGTCAGGGTTCATCCCCTGAGGAGCATCAACATGCAGTGCAAATTTAATGGAATCTGCTCATAAATGTTTAAAATATCTCTTAGACGCTAAAGTGTTTATTTAACACATATAGCCACAGTATACTATTACTGCTATATAAATAGTAATGAGGTCCTCGCACGTAGACTCTTTACCTATTCATTGCAGCCTCCATTGGGACTTTGGTGTTTGAAAACCTTTGTTTGGATTTAAGTGACACAAAATCTTAACAAAGTGGACCAGCAACTCTTGTATCCCCCTGAGCTAAAAATGCTGATATAATTAAAAATTGGTGCGGGAGAGTGAGCCATTCACAAAGCCACAAACTTCTGTTTCCAGTCAGAAAAGGCTGACATAATGCAGCGAATATATTCTTAGTACAGCACATGTAAACTGACATAGATGTTATTTGGTGAGCCTTTTGTTTTCTATAATCTTTGTTTCCATGTGACAACAGAGAGCATACCTGCCTGTCTTTGAAAGTCAAATCAAATCAAATAAACAGTTTAATAAAAAATTAAAGGAAAAGTATTCTGCAGCAAGAGAAACAACTGTTATGTCATATTTCTTTCTGAAAACGGTTGACAATGTCAACTAACTTGTTTGTTTTTGGCCCTCATCAACACCTGAGGGAAACACAGTAGCTTTTTAGTGTAGACAAAAATCGCTAACATTATTTTGTAGTGTTTGATGCAGGTTTACAATCACTTTAATCAGAGGCTTTTTCACATTAAGACAAACCTTCCTGCTGTGGATGGGAACTGGGCTGAAAAGAGTGGTGAACCTCAACCAGTTACAGGCCACAAACAAGAAACACGAGATGAAGGACACTACCACAGCTGAAGAGAATTGCAGGGAGGGAAGGAGGGAAGGAAGGAGGGAAGGAGGGAGGGTGAAACACCTGGCACATCGCACACAGCGCTGTCCACATCCTTTTTAATTAAAACAATGTGGTGTAATGCAGCTTTAGATTTTAGATTAGTCATCGTTTGCGTGATTATTTACACTTTGGCTTTCCTTCTTGTGACCTGTCAGAATGTTTACCATGTCAAAGGCCCGTACAAAAAAAACCCTATTAACTGTAACGGACATGAATTAAAGTGTAAGTGTGCAGCAGTATGAGTGTGTGTCTCTCTTCTTAGTGTATTTTATTATTAAATGAGCAAAATTGAGTTCCTTGAAAATGTTCCGCCGCTCATCCAATTCCATATTTTATCTGAAAACCAGATTAACATAAATCTGTGATTGATTTTACCTTTGAAAATATCATGTTATTGTACGATTTTGTGTGTGTTTTGCCCTGCAGGGTCATTGTTGAAATGAGGAGGACACACTGGGACAATCCCTGTCCATCTGTCCAAAATATAAAACCTCTGGACTGACATCCACGTTTGACACTCCATCAAATAAAAGAAAAGGGATATATGTAATAACAAAATGACCTAACCTGAACCCTCATTATTTTGCAGTTGCTCCAGTATGAGTATCCTTACAGCAGATTTCAGACATTCAAAGCGCTGATGACTGCTTTAACAGTCTATTTAGGATGAAATACGATAAGATAGCAAAGCGAAACAGAGATGGTTTATGCCGCGTTATATGAATTTATTTTGCAAGCTGTCAAATCTGGCACTATTATTAGTGAAAAGTGAGAGGGGAAACTGGACCGGGGAGAGTAGGAGATGGATCAAAGTTAGAATGAAAACACAGGAAGGCGTGAGACGTGTCACTCTTTTGCCAACATCTGTCTGAATTGAACTGATGTTTGCAGGGAAAGACAACAAGCATGATTTTGGAACCGCTGGTGCTGAGCAGGTAGTGAATTCATTCCGAGCCATTTGCTGAGAACAGATGTCTGTGGCGAGCAATGCGAGCAAAATCCAGAAGACAGGTATGTTTACATGTACCATGGCATATGTCCAGCCCATTAAAGTGTCAGGCCACATGCGGTCCAGCTCATGGTCCTAACCAGAAAACTGATTTCACTAAAAAATTCCTTTATAATTTCCTACAGTTGTCCTGACCATGAAAGTAACATTCAAAAAGCTAGCTGTGTGTGTGTCTAGCAGTGGTGGTAGCCGTCCAGGTTACGTCCTAACATGTCTCTGTCATCCTGGAAATGTGAAATTGAAAGACATGACTTGTTTTTCAGTGCATTAGTTTGTGCCGGGTTCATATTTGTCACCACCTGCTGCTAACGGACTGCTGGAAACGTCTGGTCCAGCTCAATTTCTTGGTTTGAAAATGCTGCCCAACTGAGTTTGTAACTGAATAGCTGTGGCATATGTGTACCCCTGCATGACAGAAAAGAAAGAAAAAAAAAGCTTTGACCCCCCCCCTTTAGATCTACATTTAAAAGCCAGTTAATTTAAATCAGAACTGAAATAAGATGGAAAAAGCATAACACACCACAAACTAGAGGAAGTAGTCAGAGAACGCAAACCTCCACCAAGGCCACTCAGTTTTCCACATCATCAATATACCCCCCTGTTTTGCAAGGTTAACACATTTTTTTAATTTCATTTTATTTTTTCTTAATCTTGAATCCTTATTCACATCACCACCAAAATCAGATAGTTTCCTCCTTGGGCCATAACCTACATTCCCGTACAAACGTTTGTCCAAATCTGTCCTTCTCTACTTTTTGAGTTATACCGCTCACAGTTAGACAGACAGACAAACATGGCCAAAAACATAACGTCCTTGGCGGATGTAATTAGGTCAGGCAGAAGACATGGGCAGAACATCAGCTGAACCTTGGCTCATCCTATACGAAGCACAAATTATATTGGCTACAAGGCTATTATTATTATTTATTATATTTTCTGAAGTAGACCAATCCTCTATCCCTGAGTCTATGTGAGCGTTTGTGCCAGACGTAATGAAGATATCTCCTGAGATGTCAGGTTCATAAGAATGGGTTGGATGGATAGACCAGAAAACATAATGCCTCCAGCCACGACTGTCACCGGTGTAGAGGCATAAAAGCAGTATTTAAAGGCAGAAAACCAACCGACCTGTAATCCAGATTCCTAATATTCACCTTGTATTACCCCAGCAAAAATAAGCCTGTGAAAGAGCTACATCATATAAGACAGATGTGTGTGTATATTTTTATAATGGTAGGGGGCCGTTGGGGCCTGCAAGCAGAGTGAGGAAATATTTGTAGAGACAAAAAACCCAGCACTTCCTGTTGAGTCAGGCAGCCTTCACAGACGGCTTCCTGAGTGTCAGACCAGCTAAGCCACGTTGTGCTTAAAAACTGACAGCAACACAAGACGAAAAGGTTTGGCAAAATGTCATCCATCTTCATCACGGCGCTGTAAGGAGTAACAAAAACAAGCACGGGATTCATGAAAACAAAAGGGGAGTCTGGTCTTGCCCCGACGAAAGTGCACTTGCGTGACTGGCATCCATGTGTGTCCCATGCTGGCGGCAAAGCGGCGCGCTGCATGAGCATCCAAACGCTCACTTAGCTGCGACTGCGACATTAATACTGTATCTGCTGTTCGAAAACACACCGACGCGCACATCTGCCAACTGTGCCAACAGATGGACGTGCATTTGTGTGAATAATTGCATCTGATTTGACCGAAAAAGAAAACTGTGGCACTTGGCTAACCTCTTGCCATTGAAGTGAAAGAGCCCACCTACTTGCTCTCTTATAGTCATTTGGAGTTAACTCCAAGTTTAACACATGCTGAACACATTTGCCTGGTCGAACTGCAGCCATGAGGTTATTTTTATGTCGATTAATAAATTTCAAATTGATATTTGCTTTTTAATTACATCGAATATTTTTATGACTCAATGTAACAGGGTTTTTTTTTTTTATTCTCTTGTGCAATAATTAAATCATGCACAAGTAATCCAGCACAACAGGGAATGTTCAGATTAAGCCAGACTTTAGCCCCAGATGGTAGCCACAGACTCATTTTGGAATTGGACCGAACTACTGCAATATCAGCTGTCATCTGATTGGCAGTTTGAGGGAAGATGTGTAACCCGAATGATTAAGGGTCAGTGAAAATCCCTTAGAAATCTGAAGTCTGACATTTTAATCGCCTGTCTTGCAGTTTGAGTTGGCCAGTGGTGCAACACAAGGCTGCAATGTGGGTGTACTTGCAGTTAAAGCCAGGGTCCCTAACTTCTTTCTATAATGTATTTGTTTTAATCCTCTCATGTCCTGCTACATTGCATTTCTGACACTAATTTTATAATGCGATATGGAACGACTGGCCAGAGGTGCTACTTCAGAATCAAATATACTAAAACTGAAAGAATACAACAAGCCGGAGTTGACACTCAGACATTAGTAAGCAAGTTGAGGCATGACATTTAGTGTTTTGGAAGCAGAGCTTTGACAGGGGGTGGGATGTATTGGTTGTATTTTTGCCAAAGTGCAGCCTAATAATGCCAGTTTTTTCCGTACAGACTGTGGATTATTATTATCCTCTCTTGTTGGACGGAGAGCAGACGAGACTGGATGCCTCTATCATGATTCAAAGTTGTCTTAGCAGACAAGACGAGCTGGATAGAATGCTAGCCTCTGTGCATTTCTGCAGCAAAACACACGACCAAAACAGTCATTTCTCCCCCAATCTGTTTGTAACATTAGCTTTTTATAATGTCTTTAAAGGTGCAGTGAATAATTAGTAACATCTAATGACTGAACAAATGGACATCAGGTGACCTTTGTTTACTTTTGCATCTCTTCCACTCTCTCTCTGTTGTTTCCTCGTTCTTCATGTATTAGGTTATGTGGGTGCCACTGTTCTATTTTGTTAGCACAGTAAACTTCTCCTTTAAAATGCGAATCACACTCTCTGGCTGGTATGTACGTCTGGGCTGCTTCACAAAATGTCACAGTGCACGATGCTCACTCCGTAAAGCAATAAAAACACTTTTTTATTTTAAAACCATTTTCACACTTTACACATTTTACAGTCAGTTGTGAGAATGACTTTGTCAAGTCTTGTGCATTTAAACAATGTGTATTGTCCCTAGGGTTGCCAACTTTCTGATATGAAAGTTTTACAATTTTACTATCAACCAAATGAGTTCGGAAATTGGAAAACAAAACTAAACAAATTCACCTGAGCAGTATCTTCTTGTAGCCATATGACCTTTACACCTTGCTGTGTCTCTGTTGCTATGATACATAGGGCTCACAGTGACTCAGATGACCAATTAAAAGTGTCCATCTTCTGTTGGATAGTAATGAATGACAGACAGAATTTATTCTCCCTCACACTAATCGTGCAATCTTCATTAGTGGACGAATCTGTCATTGTTCTGCCACGGTTTTGCACTGACTTGATAATGAAAAATAAGGAACAAAGTGCGTTCCTCATCTGTTCAATATGGAACACGTCTTTTATTGTTCAAATAGGGAACAAATGCTTATTTTACGGAACGGTTGTCAGTAAATTTATAATATTTAAATAATAAAATAATAATTTTATTAATACATTGCTCAACAGGGACAATGTATTAATAAAATTATTATTTTTGGGGAAAAAAGCACACTTTTCTGTGGTTTAAAGTGGTCTTACAAGACAAAGCTCTCCAAACTTCAGGTGCTTAATAGCCCGCAGCCACTGTTTGCACCGCTCCAGCTCGCTAACCTGGTAAATGGTGGAAACTTACATTTATTCCATATAACTATATATCCCCTATATAAGTTAGCACCGTATCGACATAAAAAAAACGCAAGTCTGTGATGGATGCGCTGACGAATTTGTCACGGGAATGTTTAAATATTAGACATTGTACGTGAATATTGTTTGTAAACACAAGCCCGTTTGTCATGGGAGACACTTGATCAGTTTTGTCACAGCCGCAGAAGCTCTCCCCAGCTGAACAGAGCCGTTAAACTTATCAATAACACCTGTGCCTTTCCTGCTAAAACATGTCAAAGTGCCTGCTGTGAGAAAGGCACTCGGCAACTCATTAATCAACACAGGTGAGTCTAATTAGCAGATGCTTAGAGCCACTGGCAACAAGTGCAACTCGTCTTTCATCTCCCTTCACGGTTGTCACTCCAGAGCTGAGCACTGATTGATGGTGAGTAAGTTCACAATGCCTTGGATAAATAACAGCAGTGAAAGAAAAATAAACAGTGGTGAACTAATCCACTGGCGGCTTGTGTTAACGCAGGGTTTGCTTTCGACACCACAGCAGTGGCTCTCGATCCATCTATCTCTTTATCTACCTGTCCAGGTCTTATTTTATGTGTTTAAGATTAATAATCCCACACGGGATTAGTCGTGTCACTACTGGATTTCATGCCTTCAGACAATGAGGGATTTAAGCCTCGGCGTTGTAAGATGAAAATTGCTTTGAGATAATTGTGAGAGATAAACAAAATTTGTTGGATTTAATGATATAAAAGGAGCTCGCGATGAGAATCATGTGTTTCGGTTTAGTTTGTTTTTCTCATGACGTTCACATGTAAAATGTTAATGACTCTCTCATGTGCACTCATGATGGCTGATTGTGTTGGCTACAGATTGAGACAGACCACTGCCTTAACCCATTTGTACTTTAGCGTGCTGTTGTTTACCTTTTGCCTCATATTTGTATTTTCACATTGTTTCTATGATTGTGACTCAATTATTTGTGCATGATTACCCCAGATTTCCTCTTGAGGGGAAGATAAAGTATTTATTTAATTCGAATTCGACAAGCCCTTGATACTTTATGATGTTTTGGAGTCATTTGCTTTCATTTTGATTGAATTGAATGTATTCTCTTGGTTTTTTCTTTTCATGATTATTGTTTGGTCTAAAAAGCTTTGTCAGAGTATCACTGTGTCCCAAAAGGAAGCACAACATCCTAGTCTGGCTTGTTGTTGTTGTTTTTTGGAGTTTGCACGACACTGTTTATGCCAAATTCCTGTACTTCCAGTTCATCTTTTAGCTTTTAAAGGGTATTCAGTTAAAATGTAAGCGTTTATTTATTTTTTTTTTTTGCTTATTAGCTACAAAGGGTGGTGTTTACATAATTTACATAATTATGTAAACATTACATTACATAATTTACCTTCTTTTTTCCACATTGCACATTGGCTAACCTGCAGTTAGGAACACTATTAGATGAGTGAAGTAATTTGAACACAGTTATATTTATAGATGTAAACCCTTGTGAGCAGTGATGACGAAAACGTTCACATATTTATAATTGCACTGTCAGGTTAAACAGACAATAAAACTTAAGCAACACAGTGGAGCTTCATTATATTTGATAACTACCACATGAAACGTCAGTTTTTGGGCAACAATATGTGGCGATTCTACGAGGGATGAAGAAAGAAGAAAAAGTCACACAGGCAAAACATGAACATGATGAATAAATGACCATAATACATTGAAAGCAGATGAATAGAAGTATCAAAGAAAAGTAAAAATAGGCAGTAATAAAGAATTATGTTTCTGGAATGAATTAATGGAATTAATGCATTTTCACATATTTTACTCATTCATTCCATCACTCAGTTTTCCTTCCACATGTATTTATTCTTTTACACATTATTCAACAACATCTGCACATTTCGTTATCCACGTGTGTTTAATTATATGTATTTGACGTATAGTTTTTATCAAACTATAAATACTGATGAGTTTGTATTTGGGCCCATGCATAGTTGGTGTAGTAGTTAGCACTCTTGCCTTTGCAGCAACAAAACTTGGGTTCGCGACCCGGTCGGAACAAGGGCCTTTCTGCATGGAGTTTGCATGTTCTCCCTGTGTGTGCATGGGTTCTCTGTGGGTTCTCTGGCTTCCTCCCACAGTCCAAAAACAATAAAGGGATTAGGTAAAGTGGACACTATAAATTGACTATAGGTGTGAATGTGAGAGTGAATCGTTGAATGGTTGTTTGTCTCTATGAGACCCTGTGACAGACTGGCGATCTGTCGAGGGCGTACACCGCCTATCACCCTATGTCAGCTGAGATTGGCACAGCTCCCCCCGTGACCCTCATGTGGAGGATAAAGCAGTAGAAGGTGGATTGATGGATGGAGTTTGAGGGGCCATACACGGTTGGTGTAGCGGTTAGCACTCTTGCTCTTGAGCGGTTAGAACTCTTGAAGACCCAGGTTTATGACCTGGTCGGAACAAGGCCTTTCTGTTTCTTATTTGCAGTCCAAAAACACTCAGATTTGGGGAGAAGGTCAATTGGACACTCTAAATTGACCGTGTTTGTTTGTCTCTATATGTGGCCTTGTGTCGACCTGTCCTCAGTAAAATGGGATTGGCAGCAGCGACGCTAATGTGGAGGATAAAGCTGTAGAAGATGATAGTTATAGAACAGCACACTTTTTCTCATGTGGTGGTCGTATGACAGGACATCCAAAGTCAGTGCCACCTTGCAACCTTTCCCATGGCCTCTCCTCTCTTTGTGAGTGCCCCAGTGAATCCACCAAGAGACACAGTGGACACTTCCTTGATTTTTAAATTCTTGGCAGTTTTGAAGATGTGGTACATTCCAGGGCATTGAGACATATTTGTGTGGCTTGGAAATGGGTCTTGACCATGTTTTTTTAATGAGTGATTGTATAATGACCTTATTTGTACACAGCAGTAAAGGCAGCCAAACTTTTGGCGTTCTCCCCGAGACATCGGTGCCCGTCATGAGTCTAATGCACATATCAAGTTTGTGACGGTAAATTGCTCTTCAGATTTTTAAGATGGTTGCCCTTTGCACTGTCTCCGCATTTTTCAAAATCCCAGTTGTCATCATTACTGCTGAAAATTCCGCTTGAACAAAAACATAAAACTGGGCTTTAATTCAGTTTTCTTTTTTTCTTTTTTTTTTTGGAATGCATCATCACAAAATCAGAATTTTAAGCAGAACACACAAAGGAAGTGAGTATTGAGACCACGAGATAAAAACTGTACAGTAAGACAGTCCCGAAACACGATGCCTGGTTTAAACCACATCTTGATGTTTTTAACACAACCTAAAACGAGAGATCAAACATACGTTGTAAAAATTCCTCTTTAGGGGTCACTCACTATCAGGACACTCTTCCTCAAAAATACTCACTAGCATATGGTTTCCCAGTGGCACGGAGTGAGCACTCTCCCTGATGAATCACAGATCCGTTTAAGGCGAGTGAATGAAAGCCAGCTTCTTCCTCACACATTGCAGCTTCTATGTTTTTCATTTATGGGCTTTTAAAACACACAGAAACATATGACCACCCAGTCCTGTCCCTCGGAGTGATGTGAATGTTTATAAGCAAGACTTGAATGGGTGGAAAAAAAATGCTCCCCGACAGGGATTTGAACAGATTAATAGACTTTTTAAAAGCAACAAACATGCAACAATGCCACAAACATCATACTTGGTTGTTTGCATATGATGGAAACAATGGAATTCGTGCCTTGGGTGATGTGAGAAGATGGCCTAAACATTTGAGGTGAGGAGTGACTTGGGGTATCAAGGGGGTGAAACACAGGATCCCATTTTTAAGCTGAAATTAATTTTAATCTAAGATGATGAAGCTGTGATTAATTACATCCTAGAGTAGAGTTATGTGTTGCTGTATCTGCTCGTCATCTGCTGCACATTGTTGCTTTAGCAAGATTTAATTAATGCATTTTTAAAAGTCTCTACTTTACTGGTTCCTTTGTGACATCAGGTAAAATGCAAACGGCCTCTCAGAGAAGACATACAGAGACTTTAAATGGAGGCACAGTCACATGACTGCTCTGAGCTCTTGGGCCTGCAGTCATGGTTTTGAATTTCAGTCTACTCATTCTTTCTTCCATACATGTCATAATAGTCCTTTTCACAGCAGATACTCTGACATGTCGGAGTAGGAGACACACTGTGTTGTTGATAACGTGAACAGCAATCTCAGAGCCCTTTGGCTATGTTTCTTTCATCTGGCAATGACTTAGATTCCGGGGGAAACGCCCAATATTGTCGGGGGTTCCAGTGTGGATGAAGTGAATTTCTGGGCCAAGACTTACACTTTGAATTCACCCGCTCTTTACAGTTCAACTGGCAAGGTGAAATGCCGGAATGGAGCTGCATTTGAGAATCTACATCCCCCAACCCAGACCTTCTTTTTGGCTTATCTCAAGCCATACACATGAAAGCCGATACATTAAAATGCTGATGGCTAATAAAGTCAATATGTGTTTCTTTTGCTCTCCACATTGATTGTTTTTTGAAGACTGATTCATACTTTCCACATCCACAAGTCAGCAGAGGTCTGCTATAATCAGTGTAACATTAAAGTTGTCATCCGCCCATGTTTCGTGACGGGCCCGTCGCAGTCGTCCGAGGGCAGCGCGAGCCCTTTGTGACCTCTCGGACCGCACTTGTTGATTGCGCGTGCTAGGACAACCACACTGGAAAGGAATGTGGAAATCGAGGTCGCACGTGTGGATCATCAGGCTGATGCGGAGCGTCGTTTTATTAAAAATGGAACCACTGGTGTGTCTGCAGAGGTGGCTACGCAACGCAGGAATCACAAAGATGCCTTCAGCCGCAAGGCGACCACATTCCGCTCAGACATGATTTGTCAAACTACACACGGAAAAAACCAGAAGGCCAGCCAGTACTTTATGATGTCACAGCCCAAAAAAAAAAACCAAAAAAACGTCCAACAACCACAATCTCAGACAGACTGCAGACCACACAACTGGTTTCCAGTGCGCATCACATCCTGCACTGCAAAACAATTCAGCAGGCATTCACCTCAGCGGGCAATTATTGTTTAGATGCATTCACATATGTGACTGCGCATTTAAAGCCGCAGTGCAGGATTATTTAGTGAATTTTGTTCTTCTTCTTCTTCTTCTTGTTATTTAGCCTCTGTTTGGTCTGTGTGAACAGAAATGTGCAGCAAAGGTGCAGGTGGGGACAAGACACAAGAGTCATTTATTTATTTATACTGTCAAACTGCTGAATGACTCTTGTTTGTGTGTTTTCAGTCATCCTCCAGCTTGTTTGCAGCCGTCAAGCTCTATTAGTAATTTCCCATAAAACAAATCACTTCCTGTGTGCGGCACAGTAATATTATGCTGTGCCACATAAAACCTTAACATGGCTATACTGACAAATCCAGAGAGATTCGTGTGGATTTGTGTGAACTCTTTTGACAATGGCATTTGACGCATGACCTTGAATCTGCATGAAACTGGCCAGGACCCAGCAGCGAAATTTAAGTAGTAGTAGTATTCATTTTTTTCTTGCACCTGTGCCTTTCCCTCTCTGACATGTCAAAATGTCTGCCGTGAAATCACTCCGCTGTGCCACTCCCACCTGCCTGCTCTTTGCAAGCACAATCACCTGATCTGCTCCTCACCTGCTCACCTGTTCCCTAATCCCTCATTAGCTCTGTGGTGAACATCCACTGGTCTGTCTGAACTTGCTCTTTGCCAGGCTGATTCGTGCCATATGCCTTAAATTCCCAGTGCTCTGTTCGCTGCCTGTTTTGATTCTTCATAGTGTTTTTGGACCAGGCGTTAGTTTTTTTTTTTGGATTTGGCCTCAGCCCAACTCTTTGTACTTTGTTTTCCTGCTTGCATTTTTCCCTTTCCCTTTCTTTCCTTAAAGACTCTTTAGATTTAGATGTGCCCCCTGAGTCGTGGTCTTCGTTTTCCTGAGAAATGTGGCACTCGGCCTGTGCCTGACAAACCGATTCCGGGACCGTGGAGAGATGCCAGGGCATTATTTTCTGAAAAACATCAATTAAGTTCACACACTGCAATATTTATTTAAAAGGAATTATTAATTAGAGTCATTAGACCACAGATGTAATTCCTATGCAGTCAAACACGCTAACAAAGACAGTATCTTGTTAGTTTGTAGATTTTAAATCTAATTTCACGGTGGCCACATCTGCCGACTATCAGTTTCAGGGGGGTAATTGGTCGGACAGATCTTATCACAAAGAAGCCTTTACATCAGCCAAAGAACTTAGTGTTGCTGAAGAATTGAAGTGTCTCTTATGCAGCTGAAAAAGGAAGACAAAAATGAATGGCGCAACTTGTATTAACAAGTAGGATGAAACTACGGGGACAGATAATTTGAGCTCAGGAAGGAGGGGGAGAGACGGATGATGAAAATATGAAAATATGTACAGGTATGCGCCAGAAGTTAATGAATGGAAACGGACTCCAGACAGTGAGACAAGTTCAGTAGTCAGCCTGAGCTTAATGGTTTCTGGAAAACAATGCTGGTAGGATCTGAAGGAAATGACACATGATAACAGGTTTATCAGCGATCACTTTAATATGAAAACGTCTTGTTTTTGATCCTGATTTTAAAGAAACAAAACAAAAACAAGCATAGCTCTATCATCAACTGCCTCTTTGTTGAACCCATTTGTGCATTCTTTTTTTTCTGATTCCTAGAGGAATGATAAAGTACCATGCCTGGCAGTTGCTCTGTGGGGCAGGAAAATAAAAAAAATCCATATTGCTTTCAGGCAGTATTTCTATATGCCCCAGTCTTACAACATCATGACCCGTTGAGACGCGTTAAGGAATGAACTTCTTAGATTTATGTGACAGCGTATTGATATGTCAGCAGAAATGTATGCTCCATAAAATGAACTATGTCCCTAACTGTGTATAGCACAGAGACAGAGGTTTTTTTTTAAAAAAAAAAGAAAAAAGAAAAAAGTTAGAGAAAACACTTCTTGGGAAAAACACAACACCTATTTTTTTTTTTTTTTTAAATCATCATGTTTTACCGCATGCTAATGAAGTGGTTGTTGATATTAAGGTGTGTGAAATAGCACAAGAGAAGACATGTTACAGTTGTCAAAATACAGGATCTGTTTATTCTGTGTATGTTGTTATTGAAATGGGATGACATTGTACCATGTAAGTTTATAGATACAAAGACACCTCTTTAAATTTTATTGCCAATTTAATCCACTCTTCCAAGTTCAAATTATGCAATTCAGTCTACTACTAGCAACTCATTTAAAAACATGTTATCAGACTAATGTGTGTCGCCATATTGTCCAGTCCTATAGTGTCCTGCCAGGCTCAGTAAACCAGGTGCTGGTTAATACCGCGTTAGGACATGAGCTTCTCGCTTTTCGCACTATATCAAATCTTGCCTAAGATTATGACTGCTGTTTTTTTTTTTTTTTTTTGAGGAAATATTTCCATGGGAAAAGGACTTAGCGCCACATAGCACTTTGATTGACCCTAGCAAGACTACATCTGTGATCAGGATGCAAGCTCTGGTGTGCATGTGTGTGTGTGTGTGTGTGTGTGTGTGTGTGCCCCCCCCTCCGTCTGACCAGGCAAAAATAATTAGTGTGTGATCAGTTGATGTTAAGTGCTTTCCCAGAGAAAGCGCGGACATTTAATGCCTCCTCTAATTCCGCGGGGGTGAGCATGTTTGTGGGCACGGGTGATGATGGACGCACCCGGAGGAGTGAAAATCTGTGTTGGATTCCTTCTCAGGATTGTTAGAGGAGCATTGAATTCCATATCTGCAGTTGTCAGGAGCTGCTGTGTTCTGCCATCTGTAATGTCCCTGGAATGAGTGAGCAAGAGTCAGCTGCATTGTCTCAATGGCATTTGTTTTGGAAGAACCTTATTACTGTAGTGTCTCCACACTGAAGATAAAAAAAAAAACAGTGGTAATAAATACTTTCCCCTGTATTAATGAAACAATAAACATTGAAATGTAATGCTTATTGTTTAATTCTAATGTCTCAGTGTTTAAAAAACCTCCTGCAAAGACGAAATCCAGACATCTGTCCAGTGTTAACGCTGCAATGGGCACAACATTTATGCTCGACAGATCACCTGAGACAATCTCTCTCCATCTTTTAAACAATATGTAATATTGACACTTCTTCAGTTCTGTTTTTTTTTTTGTCAGACAAGATTTTTTACTGTAGGTGTCTTTGCAGCATATGCGATTCTTGTCTACTCTGCTGTTGGGCGACTCTACTCTTGCCAACCTTTTTCCATTACTATAGTACCTCCTCAAATCGTTATAGTACGGCTGCATGAAACTGCCGTTATGTCGTTTTACACGCGGCACAAACACACAAACTAGTGACTTGTAAAGCAGTTCTTCTCAGTGTATTGAATCGTTAGAATCATCCGTTATTTAAAAAGATTAGTTCAGTACTTCCTGCATGACTCTGAACTGAACTGAACTGAAATACGGCTGAACGGGGTTGTGATGAGGCTCACAATCAGCAGTACTGTCACTAAATACACAGGACTCCTCTGTTAAATATTGAGATTTTAGAAAATGTCCTCGCTACCTTGCTCAGTCTTCCTCTGTGAACTGCCCTTGGACTGGACAAAGCCTCCCGTGATCGGACCGATTTTAAGACTGTAAACAGAGCTCAGAGCAGATGCACGTGTTCTGTCAGATCAGTTGATTTACAGGATGCTGAATGTTTATAAGGGAATTGTTGTTCAATAAGGCCAAAACACACCCTGCATATTGAGCCTCTAATACACTAAGGCTTCATGTCTTCATTCTAACTATGTCTGACTTTGGTTTCTATGATAATTTAGAACAAAATACACCAATATTACTACATTAGTCTAACATTCTGGTCTGGTTGTAGACAGAAACGGTTGTCACAAGAGAATACGAGTAACTGTCTCTGTTAGGGAACAGCTTCTTTGGCCCCTGATACCAATCTGATTTTTTTAACTGAGTATCTGCCAGTAATGAGTGCCAAGTTGATACTTGTCTTTGCCTGGATAACAGAGCTGCACACTACAACATCTTTTTTTTTTTTTTTTTTTTTAAACAAAAAAAAAACGAAGGTCACTGTCAGTAAAATGAATGCTGACTGAAACTGAAGTTTAGACGTCTGTCTGCGCAGCAGCAGGTATCGATGGTAGAGGAAAAGAGAGAGTGAGAGAGGACGGGTGTCACTAGCTCTCTTTTAGCTAAACCAACGCTGTGTTTGTGTAATAACAACATGTAATAGTTTGCAACCAGAGTGAAGAGGAGCAGATCTAAACATGGCATTGTTTTAAAATATGACCGGGCGCCACGTGACTCAGTTTGTTTACACCGCCATGTTGTAGGAAAATTGCCAGTTTCAAGCTAAGTTGACGGCACACTTTAAATCCATGGAGAATAAATAGCAAAACTTGGACTTGGAATATTCCAAATGTGCACTACCCCGACGTCTTCAACTTAAATCAAATAAATTTTGATTATTAAGATTTTGATTAAATCTTGTTTTACTGCCTGTGGAATTTCCATCGCTTTGTCATCTGTGCTCACTTTGAATGCGTTTTATGGCAGAAATCCACCTCGGGATCTTTGGTGACCCGCTAAAATGCTCTGTTCTGGCATCCTGTGTACACAACAACTATCCACCATCTTCACGTTTTATGAAAACGCCTGGCAGGTTGGAGTAGCCTTCGATTGCGACCGTTGATTGACAGGATTGCGTGATGTCAGCTTCAGGGGCTCTGTTATATCAAACACTGGTAATGTGAAGTAAATGCTGCTGCGAGTCTGGCCCCAGATGAAGCCCTCACTACAGTCACAGCTGAGCTGCATGAGCAATTAACCCACAGCCAGCGCTTGAGGAAAGCCCTGCGGCTGACGTAAATGATCAGGGTGATTGCCGATCTACGATCAGTTAACGAATACCTACATTGGCTCCATTCCGGGGCTTGAGATCAGAATAGGGACATCCCTGGTCTCCGTGGCTGCACTCAGTTTTATTTAAGACGAGATGAGACGCGAGATTAGGAGATTTGGTGAGGCTTTCTGGAGATTTTCCTGGCAAACCGCTCAGAGCAGGTCACTTGTTCCCATGTGATGTAATGTGCTGGTTTGATTTTTGCCCTGACGATTTCAGACAACATCTCCCGAAACATTCCCAGGGATCTCTCTCCCGTGGCCTTTAAAAAGCTGGCCTTACTTGGTTTTGTCAGCACTCTGCCCTCTCTCAAATAAATGCTTGGGGCTCTTGTGGGGAGGATGAGTACAGTGACAAGTTGGCATCCCTGTTGGTAAATGACAGTAACACTGACCAGGCCTCGGCACCGCTGCCACACAGAGACGATAACACTCGGCAGACACACAAGGTCTGGAGGTCTGGTTCAGGCTTGTGTTGAAATGTGGAGAGGAGTCAGAGAGCACAGACAGATTGAGATTTACTGTTAACAACTTAAAGCTATGAGTGAAGAAAAGATGTGACATTAAAACCACATCTCCTGACAGTGGCGTGTGTTATTACACCAACATAACATGCATCAAATAAAGCCAAACCTTCCGTTTTAAAAAGTGAAGCCAAAACAAACAAAAAAAAAAATCATATAAGCAGGAATATAATCAGAGTTCAGGCTTTAGTCAACCATCAGTCTGTTTGTGTGGGCCTTTCATGTATGTACCATGTGCTTGTTTACCCAGGGCCTCTGAGTGAACCTTTCAGGGCTAACGTTTCCAGATAATGGGCATTTCCAGAGAAACGGTTACCGTCACTGAAGTGGGGAGAGAAAAAACAAGAGGAAGTTTGATAAATATCACAGTGGAAGTGATAAATGTGGGTCAGAAGTTTACATGTTTATCGGCATAACGTGGCCTGTGGCCAAATGGAAAGGGAACTTGGCTTGTAACCGTAAGGTCTCCGGTTCAAGTCCCCACCCGGTCAAAAGGGCTGGGGTACCCCTGAGCAAGGTACTCAACACCCATTGCTCCCTGGGCGCTACTCAGTGTGGCAGCCCACTGCTCCTAATTCTAGGATGGGTCAAAATGCAGAGAATAATTTCCCTAAGGGGATTAATAAAGTATATAATAACAATAATTTTAGCTTTCGTTCACCTTTACCATACAAGCATACAACATTATATAAAAAAAAATTAGTTAATTAGTTATAGTTCTCCCAAAAACGTACTTTTACAATGCAGTAACTGAGTTACTGCACTACTTACTAGGGAAAGTTACTTTTTTATTTAAGTTCAAATATTTCAAAGAATTCAGACCCCGCCCCCCAACCCCAATAAAACTTTAAATTCAACTGTATGTTCAATCATTTATAATAAAACTGAATGTTCAATATGTTTAATGAATGAAATGGACACTTTATAGAAAAAATTATTTATTATTGTCAATTTTTATTTTTATTGTAAATTGTAACGCCGGTATTACCGCTGCTATTAAGCCCGCTATTCCCGTCACTGCACATCACTCAGTTTCTGTAACAATGTTGATTATAGCAACTTTAATTAACATCATTTTAGTTCTTTACATGGAATAAACATCTATGGGCATACGAGTGAATTCAGTAGTGATCATACCCTTCTATTAGTTATGGGGTCATAATTAGGTTCCTAGAAAGTACACATTTCTTAAGTTGGTCGGACTCACAGTATTAAGTAAATATGTAATTAAATATAAAGACAGTTATGTCAATTAAACAAGTAGCTATAAATTAAACAAAACTTAACTTTACTTCAATCTGGTAACTTTTTCTCAGGTAGTAAGTTTCCTTGATTCTTTAAATAGTCCAGACTGTAACATTTATGAGGTTTTATTGGCAAACATTGCATATACTACTCATAATTATGTTTGTTGCTTTAGAATAAACATTGTTATGTTCTCATAGCCTTTAAATAAGCCTTAATTTTTAAGAATAATGACATTTTTTTTCTACTGTGTGGCCAGCATAGTTTTCTGACGCTAAATGGGAAAAGGAAGGCTTGAGTCACAATCTGCAGTCCCACCATTAGAGGGCACTAATTCCTATACACTGGACCTTTACGTAAAATCCACCTGTCATATTTTATAATGAAAGGGTTATAATAATTGTTTCCTTGATATAAATGAATTGAAACTACGCCAGCAGATGAAATTGCTAAGTAGAGAAGTCAATTTAGTGGCTGTAGGCTATTACCATTGTTACGGCAGAAAAAAAAAAAAAAGAGGAAAAGGTCTTGAACTCTGGTCTCTCACTGTGTGTGTGTGTGTGTGTGTGTGTGTGTGGATGTGTGTGTGTGTGTGTGTGTGTGTGCATTTTGTGTAAGAGCGTTGGCTGAACATCAGTTAAAGCCTCCGTAGATAAATTACAGCTAGAGAGCCAGATAAGGAGTGATCAAACCTTTTGATCTTTGTTGTACCAGAACAAAGACCCACAGAGCAGAGAACGGCACAGTGTGGACACACCAGAGAGAGACAGACAGAGACAGTTTCTTCTGCACTAATCGGCACAGAACAGCATGTTTCCGCATCAAAAAGTAGTCTGAGAAAGACCAGGGCTGACCACAGGAAAGACTGATAAATGAGAAGCCTTTGCTTTTCACTGAAAATTAGTAGTTATGGTGCAACCGTGCGGTCGATATTCCCACGTTTTCCCATAACGGAAAATACCGAGTTGATCCATGTTATTTATTAAGGAAGTACCTTTGATGCTTCTTTGGCTCACAGTCAAGGTTGCCATTTCCGATATATTTTTCATTTTATAATTTTCGACTCTTACGCTGACAGTGTAAACAAGTGTACCTTAAGGTCAGGGGAACCAGTCAGTGCTTTGGTGGGATGTTGGTTGAGAAAAGCCTGTGTCGCGTTGTCACGTTGGGTTTCCTTGAATCTCAAAGCGGAGTTGACACTGTTTGCTGCCGCATGCACACGCTTTGCCACGTGTGGTATTGTGCTAAAAAGTATTTCCACTAAAATGGTGACAGTGAACTTAAGACAACCCGATGTTTTCTTAACGCCTTTGTTGAAATGCTAATGCTTGGCTCTGGTCCTGATCCTCGTGAGCCAATGCTAAATCTACAGCACTCAACGCTGAACTGAATCTAACCCACATGTCTTAACATTTACTGTAGTTTCTAAAGCCAAAACTCTTCTACTTTTTTTTTTTTTTTATGAAATTTGCTTAGATGAATAGATCAATGCATTTTTTTTTTTTTTTTTTTCGATAAAACTTAGTTACATCCAGTCTGCTTAGCATAAAGACTGGAGAAACACCAGGTCCAGTTCTGGACTGATTTGATTGGGGCGGAGAGCAGAGAGACATGTTGTCTGGTCACTAACTGACAGGTTTCAAGACTCATTGCTGAGGTATAATGAGTGTTGTATCGGACTCTATGGAATAAGTATTTTATGGTCAAAACTGAAGCCACATATCTATAAATGTAATACTTTTGATTTTTGTTTTTATTTGGGGTTGTATTGAAGTGGGCAGTTTGAGCATTTGTGCACACAGAGCCAAGGCCTTCATTTTCTGATATCGCACCTTCTTTCTCTTTTTTACTTTTTTAATGATATGATATTTGAAATCTCATCTCACCATGTTTACTCCGCTCTCAACTGTAGTCTATGACAACAGCACACCTGGTTTTAGGACCACCGATCAGTAGAAAAGGAGGATTACATGTTATGTTTACGACATGACAGATTCAGTGTGGATACATTATATAAATTTAAACAGATAATAATATTAAAATATGTTTTTCCTTAATAGGATGAATCATAATCACCGCAATCAACGTTCTAAATATCTTTAATTCCATTTCAAAATGATTCTTTCTATATAAAGTTCTACATGATATCCTGCTGTGTCTCTTTCCTGAACACAGCTACTAAATGAACAGGACAAACACTTTTAAAAGGCAAGAAGGCAACACAACATTAACCAATAACCAAATATTGCACCACAAAGCTGGATGTACTGGGATGGACACCCACAGAGGATTCAGTCATTTCCTTCTGCAGGTGTCACGTCTTTACCTTATAGTACCACAGCTCCACTCTCTGGTTGTATTTTAATTACAAAGCTCATTTTGCAGAGAAAGAGCTGACATGACGCTGGCAGGTGATGAAAGCGATGGGGGGGAGGGGGGAAACAAGACCTCACAGTTTGTACAATATGTTCTGCATGCTTTCTGTAAGCGTAATTTACAGAAGACGTAATAGGAGGACAAAAAAATTAATTAATGCAACACCTTTAACAGCACAGTTACACAATATTTCACGATTTCATCTGGGAGAGGCTGTAGTGGCAGTAATACCCCGAGTATTGTGTTTAGTATTTGTGTTGTTAGCTTAATGTCAGCTCAGTGTAATATTTGAACCTTTTTAAGTTAGAAATGACTCTAAAATAGTATGAAATACACAGTGTGGCAAAATAACAGCATATCATACAATAGCTGCTTCTGTTTAAAAGGAAACATGAAACACAATTCTTCCATTGTGGTTAAACAATGAACACAATACTGCAGCAGAAATACAGTACTTGCACATATGTACTGCATTTCAGTGAGTGAAATAGTGCATATAATAGCTTTCATATAATCGCTCATCCCTAACAGTAAAACCCATGAAATCTCATGCAATAGTGACAAATATATAAATAATATTATATTGAAGTATATTCCTTTCTTTCTTTTTTTTACCAGAATTTTTGTTGAACTGACTATGTGAATGTTGTGTGGCAGTGATACATAATGTATTTGAAAGGCTTTGAATAATTCTGAATACTTTTTTTGCCACTGAAACTGACCTCAATTTGTCTGTCACCGTTATGACCACAAGAGGGAGCTATCAGTCTAATCATAGCAAAGCAAGGAGGCTCGACTAAGCATCTCCTCAAAATCAAGTCTCCTATATATTAAAAACAGGTGATATATATATATATATATATATATATATATATATATATATATACAACATAATGCTCTGTCATAGTTTAAATGTAATTTTCTCTCTTCGCTGGTGTAATGTGCCCTGTTTTAAATCTTTGTTGTGAAATCTCTGTTACATCTGGGTGTTAATGCCTCCTGGGATTGTGACCAAAAAGCAATCTAACCTTACCCCGGCCAATGATACCTTTTATTTCTCCGTCCCAGCAGGAGATCACTTACCAAAGTGCAGATTAGAGGCATATGGAGGGAGGCTTTGTTCCCCCTTTCTCCGGTGGGTGCCAGACTAAGAAATGGACAAGCTCTCCTGTGAACTAACAAGGGAAACAAAGAGAGAGTGTTAAGTAAATTGAAAATGATCTATAAAATGGCCTTAAGTCAGCTCCCTTCATTAGTACATGTAATTAATGCAAGGCTTCGGCAAACCTGTTTGCTCTTAGAGGGTCGGCTTGTTGGCACAGTGGAGCTTTTAGCTAAATGGAGCAGTAACAGTAGCTGCTCACTGCAGTGCCTCCAATGTTGAGATGTTGTCGTTTTAGTCAGAACGATAGGTGATGAGTTGATGGTGTAGAAAGAAAACCCCTACTGAACAAAGGGATTTTATTTGTCAGGCATCAGACCAAGCTCTGCAGCAGCTCGGGAGAATGCGTTTGTGCCGAATCTCCGAACAATTCTGCCCCAGAAAAGCAAAACTAACCTTATATAGACTATTTAGCATTTTCATTGTAGGCATCACATGTTCCGACACCCGCCTTTCTCTTGTTTCCATGGTGCTTGAAGTCGGGTCGGATAGACCATACTGTCTCTCTCATGATCTATAAATTGTATGCAACAAGTTTGGACAATATCGCCATTTAGTCAAACAAGAGACATCTATACTTCCTTAACGCACCATATCCAGAACAGACCCTCAAGCTTCCTGTCCTATACAGGATGCCTATTGTAAAGCGTGTGGTCTGACTGTCATGTGTCCAGAATACCCACTTGTCTCATGTTTACTTATTAATGTCCATCATTAACACATTTATGGATTAAACATTAGCTGTGTTAATGTGTTCTTCTGAGTTCATATACTTCATTATTTCACTCAGAATCCACCTCATAGTGCTAATCCATGCAGTAGATATGAATCTAGGAAAGGACGAAGTTAGGGGATCAACAATGTCCTTGGATTCTTCATCTAAACATCAGGTGGGGTCGCAAGTCCATCACAGGGTCACATAGAGACAAACAACCATCCACTCCCACACTCTTGACCTATGGTTAATTTACAGTGTCCAGTTTCCCCAAATCTGCATGTTTTTGGACTGTGAGAGAAAACCCACGCACACACGGGTAGAACATTCCACCGTATGTTTGTTCAAAGGAATTAAAATTGCGACTATGAGGTAAAAACATAGATCTATTGTGTACGTGCAGAGCAGCCTGAGAGGGAACCCTGGCATTGCATTGTCCTCCTTAATGTCTCTGTCTCTCGGAAAGTGTTCATAAAATTTCATGACAATCCATTAAATCGTTTTAGTTTGAACCAAAACTATTGAATGAACCAACAGGCTGTCATCGCCATCCCTACAGCCATGTTATGTAAAGTGAATTAGGAGAGGGATTGGCCAGTGTGAAAGCTCGACAGTGGGGTTTCATGCCCAGCAGTCGTCCATCACAGACACAACAAAGGTCAGCTGGTTCACACACACACACACACACACACACGATGCCTGACATTTTTAAATAATTGAATGCCAGGACACGGTGCTGGACGGAATAATGAAAACTAAATAATAGCTGTGAAATACTGAATACGAGCATGTTATAACTATGTGTATTACACTATTTGCTGTGTGCAGATATTAACTTTGATTGATTCAACTCACTTCCCCTCTGCTTCAACACACACACACACACACACACACACACACACACAGTGGAGTGACACATTGGTGTTGTCAGCTCAGCAGGGTGCCGAGTGACCCAGAGAAATACCACAGAGATACCAGGCAGGAAAGAAGACGAGGGACTCCTCTTTGCTGGAGTCTAGTCTGTGCACGTGTCTGTACCTCTCATACAATGTGAGGGAAAAATGTTTCCTAACTGAAGCAGGTTGCAAAAACAACTCTGTTTAAATGGAAGTCTGCAACTAACGATTCTTTTCGGCATCGATTTATCTGTCAATTACTTTCTCAATGAATCGAGTACTTGTCCGGAACATCAGAAAACATCAGAAAATGTTGAAAAATGTTGATCGGTGTTCAACAAACCTGAAAAAATGTCTTGTTTTGTCCACAAACCAAAATGATTCAGTTTTAATGATTTCTTTGTTTTATGGAGCAAAGAAAACAGAAAATATTCACATTTAAGAAGCTGAAAAATCTGAAAGCTTGTCTTATTTATTTAAAAAAGAAAACGACTCAAACCGATTAATCGATTACCAAAATCGTTGACGTGATTATTAATCGTTGCAACCCTAAATGAACACATGATGTTTATTTTGTAAATTATCTTCCCATTAAAATTGGAAAAGATGGAAAATATGGTACATTTGAGTGGACACAGTATGACTGACAGCTGGTAGCTGGTAAACTTTCATTTACAAAACGTCAACAGTGGCAATGACCAAACCACAAATGTCGAGTGCAGATTCTTATGGCATCGTGACCGGTTGATCTCTATCCAGGGTTAGATGTTGGCTCTGTGTCTCTGTGTGGAACAATAATGTGTGGTATTCAAATGAACGGCCTCCATCTGCATTGTAACTGATGAATAAACGTCCGTCTGTGATGCAGCAGCAGCAGCAGCAGCAGCAGCAGCAGAGAGAAGAAGCACTGGTCAGTTCATAACCGCTCCAGTCCACATGCTACTTCAATTTCCTTTCGACTTCACAACAGAAATAATTGTTTCTCTTTTTACTGCTGCAATTGAATTTATTAGTGTTGAGTTGAAACATTCATAACTCATGGTGAAATGATGGATCGCATGTGGACCTTTCCTCATGATGAACACTTTCTAGTTGTCAAACACATGGTCTTAATCGCACAAGAACTCTTATGTGCTATTATGAACGTTATTTGCCAATAGTGAAAAAAGCACAAACACCCTCCTCTCTCTCTCCTGAGCAGCACTGTGGCAGTATATGGTCTTGATTACGGCCGGGGCAAATAATCGTCTCCATGGTAACAAATAATGAAAATAAACCCTTTCACATAGTGATTTGATTACAATGTGGATTTGCAGGTAAATGTCAGTAATGTGTTGGATCTAGGGAGAACTCGCACCCTTATATTTATTATTTTTGATGTAACCATAGAAATATGCTACAATTTGGGAATATCTTATAAAACGTTAAAGCACTAAAACAAGGAAGGAAAAAATGAGATAATTCAGACTGAAATTACTAAATCACGATAAAGAAAGCAGGAGACTGGAACAACAAGGGGAAACCTACCTCATACTAGTCATACTGCACTGCTGCTTCGGTTTAATAATTTAACAATGTAACTGGCTTTGACTAAAGCTGCACTGTAGGTTGAGCTGGGCAGTAATTCACAATTTATACCTGCATTTATTTGTGAATACCTGTAACTGAAATAACTAAACTAAATAAAATTATATATGTATATGTGTACATATATATACCCATATATATGTGTATATATATATATATATATATGTACATATATATACCCATATATATATATATATATGCTCAGCATAAATGAGTAGGACAGATTTTGTCAGAAAACCTTTACTTTCAGAATTAACATTTTCTGTACTACAAAAATACTCTTTGCTTTTTCGGCTGCAAAATCCTAATTAACAAGAATTCAGGTGAGCCTAATTATTCCTTAAACAGGTGTTCAGCAGACACTTGATTATAAAAGGGCTTTGTTTAAAAAAAAAAAAAAAAAAAAAAAAAAGGAAACCTGTTCTCATTACTGTCAGCAAATGTCATAAAACCTGAGAAAGAAAAATCATTTCTTTAGATAAGAAAGGTTAAGGCTAGTAGATCAGCAAAGCTTTATTTGTTATATATATATATACATATATATATATATATATATATATACATATATATATATATATATATATATATATATGTTTGTGTGTGTGTGTGTGTGTGTGTGGAGGTGGGCGTGGCCAGCAATCAGCTGCAGGTGTGAATGTGGCTCATGAACGCAGTCACAGGTGAAGCTACTTTGTAATCATGATGCTCTCCCTATATATGCAGTCGCTCCCCCCACCTGTGTGGGGAGACTGACACAAGAGGGAAGAGCCGAGGGTTAAAAGTTGAGCTGGACAGGGCATGGGACGCTGGTTGTGTTGTTTTGTGTACATGTGGGGATTCAATGTTTTGTTAAGTTGCCAATAAGCTAAGTTTGTCTGCACCTGATACAGCAACTAAGCTCTCTGGATCAAATATTCAGTGCATCAATGAAATGTTAATGAAAAGACACTTTTAGAAGCAACACATTTTTGTTTTTTTTTAGTTAATATCTTGCCTCAGATTTGTGAAGTAATTGTTATGTTTGACAAGTGTTTTTGTCAATTAAGATACATATATATATATATATATATATATATATATATATATATATATATATATTTTTAAACACAGTAAACTGGTTTCTTTGACTTTCAACAAACATTAGTCTTTAATTATCTGACATTTCTGGCCACATCATCAACTTCTTCTAACTAGAGTTGAGCTGCTAACTTTTGTTTTATCGAGCTCTAAAAACAGTTTAAAATGGTGCATGGAATTGTCAAATCCCATTTTAGTGTTGAATATTTCATAAGATGGTGTTTGAATCAGAGTGGAAGTGTCAAACAGAAGAACATATTCATTTAAGCGTTAATTATATTCACTTCACTGTATGATACTGTGTGAACTTCCCAAAAAACCACAAGATAATACCATGTTTTGATGCAGCAAACACATTTATTTTGATATTTAAAGGATAAACGGTCAAATAATAAGTGAAACAATATATGATGAGATAAAAATGATTAAGGTAGTTGTTGTCTTTCTTTTTTCCTTTTCTGAATAAATCTATTTGTTTTGTTTAAATTATTCAAATCCTTTATGTTCTTTTTGGATCTGCCTGTCCACTCACTGACACAGACACAAATATCTGAGCTGTCCTGTCAATCAATATACCCCCCAGAAAATAACACACACACCTCTCACCCTCATCTGTGGCTACATGTGATTGCAGCCACTCTCTATATTTTATGTGTGATGAATGTTTGATATGATGTCCCATGGCCACGGGAGGAAAAATGACAAATCTCAGCTCACCAGGCCACAAAGGCCCTAAAATATTCACATCCAGGAGCTGCTGCGTGGACTCCTGCTCCTCGTATATAGCCTTTTTTATATAAGTGAGTCATGCACCTGCTGTGACCCCATCCATGAGACTCAATCCCATCAATACCACGGGGATGAAGGTCAGGGTTGTTGTGTATGTGTGTAGCAATCTGTCAAATCTGTATTTTCTGCTCTCACTACAGTTTCACCTGTTAAAATGATTCTCCATGGAAGAACTGAGCATCTTTCATGTTGTTTATTCATTGCCAACATACACACTATTTCCTTTCTTTTTTTTTTTTTTTTTTTGTTCTAATAAAATGTGACAAGCTTATGATCTCCATTCTATCACCCCGTCTGTGATCTGATTCTACTCATATGAAAACATACGCTTTGTTTAAAGGACACATTTCACTATAAAAGAGAGAAAAGGGAAATCCTGATTCAACTGTGAGGGAGACAGACATGGCATGTGCGGCATTTTCTAAAATAAAAACTTGGATAAATACCTAAATATGGTTGTAATAGTATTGCGAAAACAACAATTTCAATGGATGATTAATCAATAATAGTGAATTGTTTAATTTTAAGTCTGCAATAGTTCATAGATGACATTATAATCCATCAATTTATCATTAAATTATGCAAGAAAAAAAGAATCTCTCCCGAATACTTTTATCTTGGATCTTGTTTCTTGGCTGAAGGAATCTCTGCTCGAGGAAAAATTGCATGGGATTTACACTGATGTTTTTTAAACAGTCTTCAAGTGCAGTATCATTGTCATTGTGGTTAAGTTACAGTCGATGCAATGTTTATAAAAAGGAGCTTAAAACAGTCTCTCTCATACCTGATCTCTCATACACTCCTCCTTTAAAGCCACATTTCCTCTTTGTAATATACTGTAGTCTCCATGTTATGAGTTCACAAGTCTCTCCTGTATATTGGAGTTGGAGGTGCATCAACAAAACAAAAGAGCAAAATCAAGTTGTTGTTTTTTTATCTGGGTTAACTTGCTAAATGAATCCATGATCCATAATCCTTCAATAATGCCTCCTTCCTCCTTAAATCAGGGCACTTCAGCTCCTCTGCAGTGACTCCTTGTAGTTTCTTTTAAAGTGGACACCTCTTATTTAGAGATCAAAGCAAGAAATAATGTGTTTTAATATTTCGGCTACTAAGACATGTGTTCCATCCTATGTCTATGTGAAAAACTATATATATAAAAAACCTCCCCAAAACCTGACAAACTTGTGCCAAACATGAACGAAGCGTCCTCTCCATCTACAAGATCTATAAAGTTGTATTTATTTATTGGGTTTTTTTGTGAGTTTTATTTTTGTAGAGTTCTTAAATTTCATAAATGCAACAAACTATAGTTATAGTTAATCTATATATAAAACCTAATACATGTTATCTTCATTTTATGGGTCAAAAGGTTTTTTTTGTGGCTCCAGATTAATTACATTTGGGTGGAGAGGGGTCAAAAATGGCTCTTCTGAGAATCTTAACTCCTCAGAGTGTCACGTTTCGTGTCAGTCTTTGAGAAGAACACGAGAAAGTCTTGTGTGTTGCATTAATTCATTGCCTCGTCCCACTAAACAGACCTATGCTCATATCTTAACAGTAAAAAGGTAAACCTTTGTATAACAATAATAATTGTGTTGTAGCATTACAAATATCATATTGGTTGAAAATGCTTCTACATACTGATGTGTTAGGGATGGGAATCAGTATCGGTATTGGTCAGTGTCGGTATGATACTGGTCAAAATCACTGGATTGGATATCGGACAGATACAAATATAAAATCCGATACAATCCAACAATCGTATAAATCACATGTTTCACTGTTCACAAATTGTAAAACTGTCGATAAAAATCAGCAAAAGCATTTTAGCTGAGTCATGTTTGGGCTTGTTTATTTCTTCTTTTTTTGGGAGAACAGTATTTGTGACAGTCGGAGAATGATGTTCAGGAAATGACAAATGAATGAACAGCTTCATACGTTCATACATGGTCTAAAATGACGGTATCAGTCAGACTAATATCGGTATCAGTAGATACTTGAGTTTGTGATATCGGTCCCATGACCATTACAGAAACATTTAAAAATAAGTATTTTTGATAAATGTTGTTCATTTAGAGTAAGATGTGGCTTTGGGTGGTGGTCTAATACATGTGTATATTTATAACTGACAAACATTAATATACATGGAAAACATTTAAGATAAATTAAATAATAACTTTTCTTATTATTAAATAATAACTTTTCTTATTATCGTTGACAATCTTCATACATCCTTGAGTTATTTCTAAAGGATAATTCTGGAGAGTTTGGCAACATTCAGCATCTTTTGTTTTGTTTTGGCTTCTAATTTAACTGTGCGTTGTTTAAGGAAACATATTCTCGGTGACTTCCGGGGGCGGATGACATCAGCTGCGGAGTGAGTTTGCGAAAAAAAATAGAAAAGAAAAAGGCCGGTGCTGTGTTCGGTTCTTTCCCCGGTTACCGAATATGACACAATGTGTGCTGCTATAAAAGCATAGAGCCACTCCTATCAGGACTCCACTTGTATGTCTGGAGACTTGTCTCCCTGTCTGTCTGATGCTGTGCACTGAGTAAAGGGAGGAGGCTGCTGCTGCTGCTGTGACTGAGACAATCAGAGACACAGAGAGGACACAGAGACACAGAGGAGAAAGGAGAGAGGAAGGATGGCCACTCTGGTACAGACCGCAGAAATGGAGACTCTGGGCGGCCAAAGCAACACCGCGGCATCGCCCACATCCTCCGGACCCTCGCCGCATTTCAACGACAGCAAATTCTACCTGCTGGTTGTGATCGGTGAGATCATCACGGAGGATCATCTCAAATGTGCCATTGCGGACATAGAGAAAGGTACGCAGCCATGCCACTGAGTCCTCAACTTCATGTTTATCTCTACGTCAATAAACATGTTTGCTGGTGGAACTTTACGCACGATAATGCGCAGAATTGACGTTAAAATGAGTGAAGTTTGCGATTGTTCATTGTGTAAAAGTGATGTTGTCATTGACGGGACTGTAGACCAGCCCCTCCCTGTAACATCCCATCATCTGTCGCCATAGTCACATTGTGTGTGTGAGGTGTGTGTGGGGGGTGAGTGCGTGACACAGGTGCCACGTACGCACCCACTTTTAACAAACACACTGTGACTGTTCTCTTTCTCCCCAAAACAAGGCCCAATTGTTGTTCCTCACACACGTGGGTCAAATCAAGTCCTCTCATAAAACAAGACAAGCCAGTGATTCAGCAACAAATCCCCGCGTCTACAATTTCTCGTGTCCCGCATTTCCACGCAGCTGCGTTTGTTTTTCCTCGCGCGCGCACGCACGCAGCTCATTATCGAGCTTTATTTCTGGTTGCGTCAGGCTTTTGTTTCAGGAGAGCGAAGCTTCCCACGCGTGGGTCTAATGTTGTATAATAAGTATGTCAGTGTTTGTGGAGATGTGGCACAAAATGTTTCTGTTGCGATTGTAATGTTTAATATAATGATGAAGAAAAAAAAGTGTGAGAACATTTCTCCATCATCATCATCATCATCTCGCATCCAGCTCTCTCATCCATCCTACACCGGCTGGTGGGCGTGGCTCAGTCCGCACTGCGGTCCCTACGGAAAGCCACAAGAACCGATTTTCAAAGAGAGCAGGGCGTTTTTGAATAGCCGTACAGTTGCTGTGGAGGCCTGTATGTGAGGGAGAGAGAGGAGAGGAGAACATGGCGCAGTTACTGTGTGCGTGTATAATCATTGCTTTGCATATATTATACACTTTTATAAATCGAATCAGATTAAAAGAAATCCCTTTATTCAATGGTTTGCTTTTGTTTACTATTTAATTCAACTGTCGGAGTCAGAGTCCACTTTATTTTTGCTTTAAATCAACAACATCAAATGTTTACAATCGTATGTGCATTTAAAGGTGCAGTGCACAGTGAAATGCAAACGTCTTGCATTTGTTTTTCCCCAGCTTCCTTTCAGCCCATAAAAATGATCAATAAATGTCACAATAAGACACAACAATCAATACAAACTATTAAGACAACTGAAAAACCCCAACAGCATGTGGTAAAAATAAGGCATTATGAGTTAAAGGGTCCATAAAAACTGTATTCATTTAACTGCCTTTGTTCAAATTTAATTCAAAGTTTATTTTTTAACTTTACTAACTAAAGTTATTGTCACTGTCCTGGCACCAGTTTTATGACACAGTATTATCACGATTATTAAATTAATTTTAATGTCTCATATATTCCGTGTTTTGATAATGTATTATGCATGTGAGCGTATTTTCGTATTGTCTCAGTAGTAGTATAAGTGACTGGACAAAGAAATGGACGTTATTGTCGTCTCCACTTATAATCCATCATTAGTGTATAATATAGTGAAACAAGTATCAGAGATTAACACTTAATTCTCTGTTTTTATTTACTCTTGTGTGTCATCACCTAATGCTGCACAGACATTAGTCAGGCTTGTATTCTTTATGACGACGATGATGCCATCATGACTCAGCTGAGTGAAGGCCGCCAGTGTGTGTGTGTGTGTGTTGGTGGGTGGGAAGGATTGGTAAAACACAAACAGGGCTATAGAACTCCTTCTATAGTAACAAGTTTGTATTTGTTTAGATTTATTTAATGAACATGAGGTTGAGGATCAGTAAAAAGTGACACACAAGTGAGACTAAGACACATTTCCTACTTTTGTTTCCAAATTCTCTGCAATGTCGGCTCTGTGTATTGAATGGTAAATGGTTTACACTACAGCCATTCACACCCATTCACTCACACTTTCATACAGCTCATCTATGTGCATGTTCTTACCCAATGACACGGCACATCCGTCATCCGTTAAGTGTTTTGCCCAAGGACACATCAACCATCACGTCAACTAGCGAGAATCAAAACCCTCAACCTTCCAGTTGAACGACGACGAGCTCTACCATTGAGCTACCGTCGCCCCCTGTATTGGTTAACTCTCTGAAATATTAACCTGTTTAATTCCTGCGTCTTTCTTGCAGGGATTCGCTCATGGGACACCAACCTCATCGACTGCAACCTGGACCAGGAACTGAAGCTGTTTGTCTCCAGACACTCGGCTCGTTTCTCTGCAGATGTCAGAGGTAAATGGACATTTTTGCCCATTAATACTTATTTATTATAGCTTAAGTTGCATCCTTAACAAAATCTGAAAGAACTCTTTTTTATATTTAATGATGGGAGAACTGTGCGGATAATTACCTCGTTAGCTTGTTTTTTAGGTGTTTGTCTAATTTGTTTGTTTGTTTCTGAGCAGCATCACTAAAAATATAATAGCTGAATTTTGATGAAGGTTTTTAGGTATGTAGGTTATGGCCTAAGGAAGAAATTATTGGATTTTGGTAGTGATGAGGACATTGTTAACTTTGCAAGATAGGAAAGTGTATTAAAACTAAGCAGCCATGGGAGAGGTTTGCTCTCTCTGGGTGCTTTCTCTAGTTTATTTATAATATATCAACTGAACGATTTAGCAGCCAAAAGTACATACATTTTAAGTAACAGTTCTAATGATGTGAATAGTGCAGCAGAGACTTTGTTGTGGTTGATTAAGGTCATTTTAAATACTTCCAATAGTGACATATCTGTGTCATCTTGAAAACATCATTTTGCAGTGTAGTGTGACCATTTTCATGTCTTTTTATTTAAATGTTTAGTAAATATTGTAGATATTAGCAGGGATGGGACGATATTTCTTTTTTGTGTCAATATCACAAATGATATTAGTCCGAATACGGTCATTTTAGACCATTTATGACCTATGAAGCTGTCAACAACACATTTGTGCTGAGTCATTTCAAGACACAATTCTCCAACTGTGTAACAAATACTGTTCTCCCAAAAAAGAAGAAACAAACAGCCCAAACATGACTCAGCTCCAATGCTTTTGCTGATGTTTATTTACATTTTTTACAATCTGGATTCTGTAGGATTTTACATCTGTCCGATAACCGATTTTGACCAGTATCGCACCAATACCGATACTGACCAATACTGATTCCCATCCCCCAAGTTAGTAACTGTCAGAAGGTTATTTATTTGCATTAAAGTAGTGGAGTGGCACGTTTGAGGTTATCTTATCACCGTCAGCTATAACTTCTCCTGCAGTAGACAAAAGCGGAGGAGTTTCTTTTATCGCCTCTCCTTGGAAACGTACTCTCAGCATTTTGATGCATGGTGCATTTATAGCTGCAGTGTTTGCAAGTTATGGGAGTGGCTCCATGAAGATGAAAACAGATCCAGCAGGGTCAGGACATGTGGTTTTGTCAGTGGACAGTACGGCCTTGGCGGTCAGCAGCAGTTCAAGCTTCTGCTTGGCTTCGCTTCACACTGAGGCACAAATCCATTGTGAACAATAAAGAGAAGCAACATAACGTCACTGGTTTCGTCGACGATAGCTGCCGACGAAGATTGTCAAATCTCAGAATGGATGCAATACACTTGTTGTGGGAACAGTGTTTTACCCATGATAGAACCAAAATGGATTCCAGACCCTCACACCCTTTCATCCCAGTTTGTTCATGCCATTTTCTCCCATCCTCCATTCTTCTTCCTCCTTTTCTCTCTCTCTCTCTCTCTCTCTCTCTCTCTTGTGTGCTGTTGCATTGCAACCCAGGATAAGATGCACATGTGATTTGGGAGTAATTAGCATTGTCGAGTCCCCAGTGGAAAGTGTCAGTCCATGAAAATAAAGAAGGGAGAACACAGAGGATTGAGCAAGAGAGGGTGCGAGGGGGACTGTGGAAATAAAAGAGGACAATGTTAAAGGCAAACAAGGGGATGAGGGAGGGATGGGTACATAGAGTAGGTTAAGATGGAGGTGGAGAGAGATGTAAGGGGTAAGAAAGAGCTGCATCATTGAGTTTAAATAAATGCATGATTTTAGCATTAAAAAGAAAAGTCAATGTTTGATGGTAGTAAAACTAATTTCTCACGTTTTTCATCTTCTATATTTTTATATTCTTAGATGTCAGTGTCTCCCTCTGCATTTTGAAAGGTTCCCCGGAAAATGTCAATGTTTTCTTTGACGTTGACGGGGCTTTTATGTTTTAGAAAGGGCAGTTACCCTGGATCGAGTCAGAGTTGTTTTACTACTGCAAAGCAAACGTCCCGTCGTACCCTGTCCCTGAAACAGTATATGCTTCCTTTAACCTGCCAGTGAGATAAAAAGATCAATGTAATGTATGGAAAAGTGTGATGCATTGTGCTGGTCATGTGCTGAAATAACTGTTGTTAAGCTATGAAGCTGCGTATATTTACGAGAAAGATGTACGGATAGCCCATTGTATTTTCAGTCAATCAGCACGTGTAATTAGCATTACCATAATTGCGCGATGTGTGGTTATTACGGTCATTTCACTCGCGCCGTTGCAGGAAGGCGACGAATCGGCGTGTTTGTCACCAGAGAGAAGAGAGTTGAAAAAAACCCCTGCACATAGTTTCATATGTTTTCCACATGTTTTGGCCTGTTTTTGGACAGTGAGACAAAGACTCAACCAAATGTTTAATTACGTGTTCTACTGTTCAAATTTCAAATTTAACACAATAGCAAAATCTGGTGTTCATGTACAACTGCGGTGTTTTTTCTAAATAAAACTTTTTGTTTTTCTTCATTATAAATTGTTAATACACTCTTTTAACATGCAGTCAATTGTAAATAACTGCCAGATATTGAAACTTATTCTGGACTTTCTGACCATTTTATGGTTAAAATAAGACATTTTAAGGCTTAAGTGTTAAAGGGTTGATTCTTAGTTCTGAACAAAGCTTGAATCAAACAATAACAAACAGATCAGCAGGTGGCTCTATGGTGGTGGCAGCAGCACTGAAGGCTAAATAAAATGATCCGTCTGCTTAATGATGATGATGATGATGATGATATGTCGGCCATTATGTTACTGCAGAGGAAGCCTGGACCTCACAGTCAGGAGCGGAGCAAAAAGGGGGCAAGATAGGAAAACTGCAGTGTGTGTCCCTGATGGACATAGGATACATCTGATTATGTATGGATTTCCCAGCACTCGACTATCAGTGCCAACAGCACTGAAGCCTGAAACACGACTGGAGACTTAAAAGGCCATTTACTGGCCTGCAAAAGCATTCAAGACTCTTGATTATGAGGGCTGTTGAAGACAACAGTGCACTGTCGATCAATACGTTGTATTTACCTTTGCGCATACATTTGTCTGAGCTAATTTTGTCATCAAAATGCTCTCAACAGTTTTCACTACAATTGCCTTGTTCTGTGTCGATCGAAAGGTCAATCAGCAGATAATAAATCAGCCGATTGTTTGATTAGTCATGTGTCATTCAAGTTGCATTTGCATTGAAATTGGGAAAGCATCATTTGTGTAGTGATTATTGTTATTTTTCCTCTGCCATGTTGTCATTGGATTTGACAGGCTATTTCCTAATGAGTTTAAAGCCCAATGTTATCGATACTGTGACACACGTGATTGACTGATCTGTGAGTGAGCAGGCTTAATGCTGCCGCACTGCCAATCAGTCTGTACACACACAGTACATCATATATTATTCTTGTTCCCTTTAAATACAGTGGTGTGGAAAATACGGGGACAAGTGACATTGAAAACCATGCTGGGGGGGGGGGGGGGGGATCTCATCTCCACCGCTGGAAGTCACTGGGGTCAATTATCTTGTTGTGGTGGAAAAGGAAATGACAGGAAGGAGAAAGGTGCTGACACATGCAAGGAATCCTCCCGAGGAGATAAAGTGTAATCCATAATCCTGTGTAAGGGATTGAATTGTGTTCAAAAGACGGGAGGCACTGGATTTTTTATTTTTTTTTTTATTCCACTGATCTATATTTGGTGCGGTGCCATCCACATTGATGTCCCCATGTCTGGCTCAGTCTATGGCATGCAGGCTACACCAGTTTTGCACTGTAATTCAGCCAGAAGGAGAATGCTCAGTGGCGCATGTCGCATTATCTTGTCTCCCGCTGAGACGGAGCTGCGCCGGGCGTTAAGGTTTTTTTTACATCGATCAAGGTAATTGCTGGGGGTCAAGCGAGCTCCAGTGCACAATCTGTCATTTTTTTTGACAGGTTAGCCTGGACACGCGGCAATTCGATGGTAATGGTTTGCGGTGGCATGTCCTTGTGCTTCACCAAACCTTAGTGTGAGAGTGTGGCTGTAGACAGGCCAGGAAGCAGGGCGTCACCCACAGAGCAACACAAAGAAAGCGCTTCTCTACTGTATATTACAATATTTGTTTCAGGTTTATGTATGTAAGACAGTAGCAGGATGAAGGAAAGACATTGATAAATGATTGTTCTCTAATTTCACAGACCAGGGAGAAGTGATTTCTCAGTCTCTTGTTCTTCGAGGAGCTTTGTTTATCAAACTGCTGCCCCTCAAGAACAAAGCTCTGAGAAGATGCTTTCTACTATCGTCAAATGTACTTTTTGTTAATAATTCTGCTATTGGAGCAGTATATGAATCTAATAAAAGGCACATCACAAAGGGAGTAGGCGTTCCCAAAGACTATTACAGTATATATATATAGAGGGGGATTCTCTATATTAACAATGAATGAAAAGGTTTTTCCATATGGATTGACAGCCCTTTGCGAGGAAGCAGCTGGTTCATCGGCTCCATGATGAGAATCTGCTATATGAAATATGTATGGAGGAATCCGCCCGGGGGATGAGGCACTCTCTCCTTTTTTAATAGTGCTTCTGAATTTAAGGGTCATAATGCGACACCTCGCCGCCCTCTGAAGCTCACAAGGAATACATGCATATATATTGTCAGTCCAAATTGCAGCATTCCAGTGGCAGCACGTTCTTTGTTTTTAATGGAGGATATTGATCCACATTAGTAAAATAAAACAGGGGATTTAGTATGGAAAAAAAACTGGAATTGATGTGAAGAAAATGATTGGATTTTGGGGCTGAGGTGTGCAGAGTTAGTTTGTGTTCATCTCATTTCGTTAACCTGACGTTAACCCCCTAAATGCACAGAAGCAAAAAGGAAAAATCAATAAAATCAAAGTCATTATCATGGTCAGTCATCATGATTGATTGCTCCGTCTTATGAGGGAGAACATTTTTGTCCTCATCATAGAGAGACCAAACTCTAATTGGGTTCACATTATTAGGACCTGGGCCATGAATGGCAGGGGCCGAAACGGCTCCTGGCATGAATATGTGTGAGGAACCTTTGGTTATCTTTCAGATTATTATTATATCTGTGGTTTTGCGGTCATTTTTGAGGGGCTTAATGTGCATAAAAACACTTGTCTGTCGAAAATGTGATATTGGCATAGTTCCTGGACCTGTGTATCGCTCAAGAATTCTATAGCACCACTTAAGGTGTAAACAGAGGCCAAATTGACTTTCACCAAATTAAATGATATAGACCAAGACGGACAAAATAATCGACCGTAACTATGGCCTCAACTCAACAGGATGTCGGCCATTTTGAATGTTGGTGTACAAGACGAGAGCGAACTTGTCCGAGCGGGTTTTGTCGTTGACTTAAAAAAACACGTTGGCTACGGCAACCATTAGCGTTTTAGTGAATTTCGACCATTCGCCACGAATTAAGAAGTGCCCCGACTTGCATAGAGGACAGGACACTTGCTTGGGGGACACTGAGGACGTGAGGGCCCTATCATGACTGCCTGCAGTCTTTGTATTGTTATTGCAACTTAGATAATCATTGAAACATTAACCCCCCCCCCCCCCCAAAAAAAAAAGAAAACTTTAAGAATTGTCCTGTGCCAGTTTTCCATCTTCTCACATATTTGTACTATTATTATTATTATTTTTGTGTTTTGGACTGATCACACATGTGTTACCATCTGTAACAAGTCTATCATTATTCACACATTTGTATTGATATAATAGGATAATATTAACAAAATAACAATGAACACTAGTTAAAGAGGTATAGATATTGCCTTCATCAATAGCCCGGGGAAGAGCTTGTTGTCCTCGAGACGTCAGTGGCAATAAATATCCTTTGAATTGGAGCTCCAAGATGTGCTGATTCTTTCCGTCTGTTTACTGTTATGAATATTGTTTGATTGATGATGTCATGTCATTTTTCCTGTTTTGTTTTTTTTACTTGTTGACCACAAACTGAGCAGAATGCAAATGTTGCCCCATGTTTTCTTAACATTCCTAACACATGACAATGCTTGTCATCGTTGTCTTTGAAGTGCTTTCCCCCGATGGGCTAAAAAAGTCAATTAATGTTGGTGTCACGTCTGTTGATGAATGATGACTGTTTCACGTTTGTCCTACAAAAAGTTATTAAGGAAAAATAATACTGCAATTTAATTACAAATGCAATTTTGTCACTTAGAATACATCGGAGATTATGTTCTATCACAAGAGCGGGAACATCTTTTGATACCAAGCAGCGGGATTCAGCGTAGATGGGATGTTAAATCTCTAGAGATTTAACATCCATCTTAGAGCTCTGTTCTGCAGAGACCATTAACATTTACACAGCCATGTTAGTTCATATGTTTTTTTGAGCCCATGTAACAAAGAGGTTATATAATATAGTATAGTTTATATATATATTTTTTTATATTAAATGATATTAATTTTTCTCAATGCTGTGCGTAACATTTCTCTAATCCCCAAGATGATGTTGATGATTTTATTAAATCAGAAACCAAAGTAAAGCAGCAATAAGATACAGGAAAAATAACAGAAAATACACATTTAGCGATTATGAAAATAGCCTATTCATTTGTTGTATTCATTAATTAAGTATTAATCCCTTTTAGTTTAAATCAGCAAATTATATTTATTATATTTTACGTGTGGGGCTGGGGAAGGAGATAGTTTGATATTGTTACAAGAAACATAGAAGCATGAGCTTCTATGCTAGAATTGTATGACTGTGAGTTTTTTAATTATTTGTAAATGTTTTCTGTTTTATTGCAGGACAGAGAATTCTTCACCACAAAAGTAATGTCCTGGAAACGGTGGTACTTATAAACCCGTCAGATGAAGCAGTCAGCACTGAGGTAAAATGGGCCCTAACGCATTCATCATACTGTTCAGTACTGATTTACTCTTTTCCTCCCCATCTTCTGTTAATGGGGGTTGATTCACAAAACATTCAAATAGCATAGATTCAAAAGAAAATACTGCCTGGAAATGAAAAATTACTCAGGCTTGACTGTTTGTCTAATTATCCACTATTAGTATGGACTACTGTGTGCTACTGCTGCTGCTGTTGCTGCTGCTGCTGCCGTCGTCGGAAAATAGGAGCAATTAGAAGCTCAAGGGACAAAACTGATTTCTCATTTACAACAAGAAAAGCAATCGCAGCATTTTGTTAGTACAACATTTTAATGGGAAGGGAAACATATTGGGGTCGGAAGCATAGATGGCACAAGATTTTCTCCTGTGTCTCCGCCACGTTTTTAGCCCTGTCTGCAGTCAAATTGTGCATTAATTATATTACAGGGCACAGCAGGGTTGACCTGGACTGCTGCCCAGAACAGCTGATGATGCTGGAGTTGGAAAAAAAACAGCAACAAAGAGTGGGGGAGGCAGACAGATAGATGGATAAAATGAAACTCAGCACAGCGGACAGCAACATAATGGGTCAGCTAATTAACTAATGGCTTTGGGTAACATGATATTTCAAGTGATCACATTTTCAAGCTGAATGCTGCAGCAGAAGGGTTCAAAATATCATCTCCCTTTAAAATAGTAATGTTTTTTTTCCCTAAACTATTTGATAGCAATAGAAAGTCCCATGTTTTTCCAAGGACCATAAATGCTTTCCACATTATTTCTTTCAAATTTTGCCCAGATGCTTTCAACGCTATGATGGAAAACAACATTTTCCTTCTCTGATTTCCAGGTTCGTTTGATGATATCAGACACTGCCAAACACAAGCTGCTAGTTCTCTCAGGGCAATGCTCTGAAAAGACTGGAGAGCTGATTCTCCAGTCTGGATCCTTCTCATTCTTCAATTTCATAGACATATTCACCGACCAAGAGGTGAGAAAATGTGAGGTCTATGTTTGTCCACAAATGATCTACAACACTGTGCTTTCCAAACATGTACCTGTATAAGCTGTTGCCAAACACCTTGTGTTTCTGCTGCTTAGCTGTTTTACTGGTGAAAGTAGTATATTTTTTTGGTTTGGGCAATTCAAAAGTGCATGGTGGTTGTTATCCCAAAAATTAACTACTACTAGATCTTGATTTGTCAATAATTACATTTCTCGATAATTTTTTTTGTCATGCTTAGATTGGGGAATTGCTCAGCACCGTTCACCCAGCAAACAAAGCTCATCTTACTCTCTTCTGCCCTGAAGAAGGCGACTGGAAAAACTCCAACTTGGACAAACACAACCTGCAAGACTTCATTAATATGAAAATGAACTCCACACTCATACTTCCTGAAATGGAGGGACTCTCTGAATTCTCAGAGTATTTATCTGAATCAGTAGAGATGCCATCTCCTTTTGACATGTTAGAACCACCAACCTCAGGTGGGTTTCTCAAACTCTCCAAACCGTGCTGTTACATTTTCCCCGGCGGTCACGGTGACTCTGCTCTCTTTGCTGTGAATGGCTTTAACATGCTCATTAACGGTGGCTCAGACAGGAGGTCATGCTTTTGGAAGCTGGTGAGACACCTGGATCGGGTAGACTCCATCCTGCTGACTCACATCGGTGATGACAACCTGCCAGGCATCAACAGTATGCTGCAGAGGAAAATCGCAGAGGCTGAGGAGGAACAGTCACAGGGTTCGACAGCTAACAGTGACTGGGTGAAGAACATGATCTCTCCAGATATTGGCGTTGTGTTTGTGAACCTTCCCGAGAACTTGGATCATCCCACACCTGACTATAGAGTGCGGAGGAATGTTGAGGAGGCAGCGTGTATTCAGCAATTTGTCTCCAAGCTAAATTTGAGGATAGAGCCTTTGCAAAGGCCTGTTGGAAACGCTATAGAGCCTGTCATACTTTTTCAGAAAATGGGTGTCGGAAAGCTTGAGATGTATGTGCTTAATCCTTCAAAGAATAGCAAAGAGATGCAGCACTTCATGAAGCAGTGGACTGGTAGTGAAAAAGACACAGCTTCAATTCTGCTGCCAAATGGAAAAGAATCTCAATTCCCTGTCTCTTACTTGACATCTATTTCTTCGCTCATTGTGTGGCACCCTGCAAATCCCACAGATAAGGTTGTGCGTGTTCTCTTTCCTGGAAATGCCGTCCAGCATCACATCTTTGAAGGTTTAGAAAAGCTTAAGCACTTGGACGTCTTGAAGCAGCCAGTTGTCACTCAAAAGGCAATGTCTTCTAACGTGCCCTCAACACCAACACTAAAGCAGGCAAAGATGAAACACAGAACAGACAGTAAAGAGAGTCTGAAGTCTACCCCCAAGCCATCACCAATCAAGAGCTTCAGAAAGGATTCAAAGGAGGAAGCACCAGAAAAGGCTAACACAGATGCAGAAACAACTCATGAAAAAACACAAAAGACAGAAAAAAAGGTCCCACTGAAAAAGGCAAAGGCACCTGAGAAAGAATCCAAAGCAAAGTCGGAGATAACAGCACAAAATGAAACTCCTGAAAAGAAGAAGTCCGAAATGAAACTAAAAGCTGAAAAAGTTGTGAAGAAGGAGACCAGGATGTCTGTCGATAAGAAAAGGGAGGTTAAACGAGAAGTAGCAAAGAAGGAAGATATTCTCAAACAAGAAAGTAAAAAAGATGAAAAGGTAAAGAAAGAGGAGGCAAGGAAAGCGGTGAAAAAGGATTTCAGAAAAGACTCACCCATGAAGGAGAAAAAGGACGAAAAGAAAGAACAAAAGAGAGACATTAAAAAGCCCTCTAAAGATGTGAAAAAGGCCACTGAAGAAAAAAATCTAGCACCCAAACCAAAGCCCTTGAAAAAAGATGATGCATCAAATAAGGGAATATCATCAAAGTTAAAAGAAAAGCCAAAGGTTACAAAGAAAGAGACAAAGGTGGATAATGGCAAACTTGCAGCTAATGCCACTGCTGTTGCAGAGGATCCAGAAGTAGAACGATCTCTGATGTCCTCACCAGAGGACCTGACAAAGGACTTTGAGGAGCTCAGATCTGAAGTGTTGGTGGAGGATGAAGCAACAGTGCAACAAAATCAAGAAGAAGAGGCTGTGATGATCCACCATGAAGAAATAATACAGACCAAAGAGTCACCTGAGGCCTTAGAATCTGTAGATGAGGGTATAACCACAACAGAGGCTGAAGGTGACAGTGGAGTGACTCCAGAAGAACAGGTTGTTAAGGAAAAACTAAATCTAGAGAAATTTGAAGATGAGGGCACTGTAATGGAGGACACATCTGAGGTAGGAGATTATGAAGAGAAAGGAGAGATCAAGGAAGTTTATGAGCCACCAAAAACAGAATTAGATAAAGTTACTCCCAGTGAAGAGGAACACATTGAGAGACCTGATGAAATCAAACCAGGTGATAGTGTTGAAGACAATGTTGATGTGATCAATACAAATTTAGAGGATCAGCTCATAAGTGAAATACAAACGGAAAGACAAAATCTCTTTTTGACTGCCTCACCCAAAGTGTCTTCACCTGTTTCTCCAGCTGCATCCATTCACGATGAAATGCTCCCAGTCGGTTTTGAGAGCTCAACAGCCTCAGATGATGAGAACCGAGATGAAGCCCCTGAGGATTACACTGTCGCCTCTGGCTGCACTCAGTCCACCATTGAGATCTCCAGTGTACCTACTCCCATGGATGAGATGTTGACTCCTAGGGATGTTATGAGTGATGAAACCCCAAATTACGATACTGAATCTCCTCTGCAAGATGCAGATAGGATTGTGACCTCAGCATCTGGAGAGTTTGATAAGATGACGATTCCCCCACTTCAGGATCTGCCAGGATCAGAGCACTCTCATAGTGATGCCACAGAAGGCCATGACTACAACCACTCTGCTTCCACAATATCTACACCCTCACAATTAGAAGAAGATAGATTCTGCAAGGACTTTGCCCCTGCAGGGAAAGCTGAGCAGCATGACACAGCTCAAGAAGATGTAGACTCAGCTAGAATGAGTTTAGACTCCACAACAGCACCACTTATTCGTTCTCCCTCAGTGGACTGCAAAGATACATTTGATTCTCCATCTGATTTTGTTGCACCAATAGAATTGTCCACCACACTGGCAGGCTACACAAGAGCAACAGCAGATTCCTCCCTCAGCCCAGATGACAAAACACTGGAAGGAGCAAACTCACCTCAGTCCTCTGGTCACACACCTTACTATCAGTCACCAGTAGATGAAAAATCTGCAACTCTTCCACCAGTGTCAGACGACAAAATGCAGGGTCCAATAATTGTGGAGCTCACAAGTGATAAAGAGGACTCCTCCAACAGAGTTACACCAGAACCCAATGAACCAGAAGAGGAAAGATTCTCCCCTATAGAGAGGGAACACATACTGTTCTCTCCAGTATGTGCACCTCCAACTGAGCCCGACTCTCCAACAAAGGACAAATTACCCTTTGATGCTGACTATAAGAAAGCTGAAGAAAACAGTCATCCAGTCTTGTCCTCAGCACCAATGGCCAAACATGATTCCGACAACAATCCATTTACAGCTGTCAAAGAAGAGAGTAAAATGTCTATTTCTGAGGGTACCACATCAGACAAGTCAGGAACCCCTCTGGAAGAAGTGGTAGCAGAAGACACATTTTCACATTTAGCTTCAGCATCCACTGCCTCCCTGGCCACCAGCTCCCTGCCAGAGCCAACCACTGACTCTCCTTCCCTTCATGCTGAGGTAGGTTCTCCACATTCCACAGAAGTCGATGATTCGCTGTCTGTCTCTGTGGTTCAGACACCAACCACCTTCCAGGAGGCTGAGGGATCGCCATCCAAAGAAGATAGTCCCCGGCCCATGTCTATCTCCCCAGACATCTCACCAAAGTCAAAAAGCAGAAGACAGATGCTGGACGCAAAATCCCCAGAGCACTCTACCATGTCAATAGAGTTTGGCCAGGAATCCCCTGATCACTCCTTAGCCTTGGACTTTAGTAAGCAATCTCCAGAGCACCCATCTTTGGGAGGTAGCTCACGTGCCACAGAGAATGGTCCAACTGAGGTTGAGTACAGCCCCTCAGATGGAGTAAGACTGCCTGGAGAACCTGGCACCACAGTGGAGAAGCCTTTGCTTTTTGAAGAGAGTGATTCTGTCCATGCCACTTCTGCTACCCCATCAGATGCATCTCAGTCCACACCATCTGTTACAACCCCATGCCAAATAACAAATGCTGTGGCTGAACAGACAGAAAAATCTCCTGTCACCCCTAAAGCTTCTTCTCTCCCCCACTCTCCCCAGTCCAATGAGCCTTCCCCAGTACTAGACATTTCCCCTGATAAAGATACCAGCCCAATTTCACTCTCCATGGAATGCATGTCAAATAAAACTTACACACAGCCGAAAGATGACAAGTCACCCTCACCTCCCAAAGCTGCTTCTCCATCGTCTTCTTTTACCTTCTCAAAAGATGAGACACTTTCCCCAGCAATCGAAACAAATCCTTTTAAATCCAAGGATTCATCACATGAGGAAAAATCCCCTGTGAGCCCCAAAGTTCCTTCCCCATCATATCTACCCCTTTCCTCTGATCTGTACAGTTACAGTTCTGCCTGTGGCTCTAGGGAACCTGACACAACCAAGAAAAGCCCCACTGCTCCATCTAAGACAGATGTTGACCTTTGCTTAGTCACGTCATGTGAGTACCGTCACCCCAAGACTGAACTATCCCCATCTTTTATCAACCCTAACCCTCTGGAATATTTCATCAATGAGGAGAGTGCTCTGGAGGAGGAGAAGCTTCTGGTCAAGTCCGGAGGAGGGCCACCACCCCCGGGTGGGAAACTTCCTGTCAAGCAATGTGAGGAGACCCCACCTACATCCATCAGTGAATCTGCTCCTTCCCAGACAGATTCAGATGTTCCTCCAGGAACAGAGGAGTGCCCCTCTATTACGGCAGATGCTAACATTGACTCTGAAGATGAGTCTGAGACTTTGCCTACTGACAGAACCCTGACCTACAGGCATGCTGACCCTCCCCCAGTTTTCAGGGACTCTGCTCCATCATCAGGCCACCATGATGTCTGTATGGTGGACCCAGAGGCCCTTAAGGCTGAAGAAAATCACCACAACGCTAACACAGATGAAAAGCCCAAGAAGAAAAAACTCTCAAAAAAGACCTCCTCGCCAGCCAGGAAGAGTGGTCTATCAAAGGTCAAGGAAACAAAGGCTGACTCTCCCAAGAAGATTGTCGGAGAAGGGAAAGATGTCAAAAATGCAACAAATACCTCTGCATCCAGGGGTGTGAAAAGTGCCACATCAGGTAAGCTCAATGTACTCATTGTCATCATACATGACTTTGCTTGATATTTTTTAAGAAATGAAAGGGTATATTTTGCTCTTTTCAGGTACTGGTGGTGGAAAGGTATCAGGTGCGGCATCACTGCCCAACTGTCCTCCCATGTACATGGATTTGGTTTACATCCCTAATCACTGCAGTGCCAAGAATGTGGATGCTGAGTTCTTCAAGCGTGTGCGCTCTTCTTACTATGTGGTCAGTGGAAATGATCAGACAGCTCAGGAGCCCAGTAGAGCTGTCCTTGATGCTCTGCTGGAAGGAAAGGCCCAGTGGGGAAACAACAATCAGGTAGGCTCCAAGCATTCATAGGACAGTTATACAGTCATTTGACTACAAATGTATGCAGAGTTCTATAGATTTGGCATCTTTGTCCAACAGGGTTACTTGTTTTGATTGACAGAGAGAGTGAATTTAGAATCTTGAAAGAACTTCAGTAGTACTGTATATCAATTATCAAGTAGAACCTAAGGGTGAGTAAACTGAGAAAGATACTGTATTGTGAGGTTAACAGGGGAAATAACAGGTTCTAGGCTGTCATAAGTTAAACTGATCAAACTTCAGAAGTAACTTTTACCATTTCTACTGCATTTCTCTGTTAAACATGCTGACATATGTTAGTCTGATCTTGTTTCTTAACAAAAATATGTATTACTGTAATGCAATTTAACATAATGTGGTTGAAAGGACAACTCAGACAAACCTCCTTCCTCTCCAATGGCAGGTCACTTTGATTCCAACCCATGACACTGACGTGTTGAGGGAGTGGTACCAAGAGACGCACGACAAGCAGCAGGAGCTGAACATCATGGTCTTAGCCAGCAGCAGCACAGTTGTCATGCAGGACGAGTCCTTCCCAGCTTGTAAGATTGAGATGTGAGCTGGTACTGCAGGGGAGATCTGCGGATCAGGAGGCCTTGTGACTGATGATGGGATTGGTCATTATTTGTAGAGGGGAAACAAATCTATGTAGCATCAAACCTAAGCAGACAAGCAACAAATACAGTAAATTATACTTCTTGTGAACTAAACCTTGAAACAAATATCTGAAATGAGGATTAATGATAAAACAAATTTGCTTTCAGGGGTTCCAATGAAAGAACAATTGGTTAATGTATAATGAATGTGTTGATTATAATAATGAATTGGAGGACATTACAAAAAGAACCCCAACAGCCTAGCAATTACTGTCTAATTAAAAAAAAAACCTCACTCAAGTAATGATGATGTTAGTGTAATGAGATTGTTATGTTAGAGCTTTTCATCAAGTCAGTGCCGTCAAGGAACAAAACATCCCTGCACATGATATAATCTTGAATAATGGCGTCCACAACCAAAGGATAAACCAGTATGTTTTCTGTTATTGCCTTATAGAGGGTCAAAGGTGAATGCACAAGATCAGGTGTGACTGGTCGGAGAGTGGGTAAAGTCTAAATACTGTACGTAAAAGGACTGTTATATGGATATGGTTGAATGTTGGCTAATATTAACTGACGATTAATCTGATCGGCATTAATATGGCGTCTGACTTCATATTCATCACATGTGAGACTGAGTGCCCCTCCCATCGTGAAAATGATTTTTAATTCACTGGGTTGTATTTGATTTAAGTGGACTTTTTGTCTGGGTTAAGTTTTTGATATTAATATATCAATAGTTATTTATTTATTAATTTATTTATTTATTTATTGTGTTACATTTAAATTATTGTGCATTCTGTCCATGTGGTCTTTCATGCTGTGCAACACAAAGTTGCCTCTGAATGCCCTTGGCTCTGTCACATCTGTTAACCTGTGGACCCTTTTTTTCCTAAATGTTAAAATTTTTAGATGACTGTCTTCTATTTCAGATTGCCTGTTTTATTTTCAGATTAATTTATTTTGAAAGGAGAGAATCAAAACGTATTTGTGGTTTCCAGTTTTTATGTAATCATTGAACTATGGGCGGGGTTAGTCTTTTTCCCTATTTACGACTGGTAAAGCAGGATATTTTCATAAACCTTAAAATGTCTTGTTTTTCTAACGCGTTGTATTATAATTATAAATAGCTTTTTGGCTGTTGGAATGGTCGAAAGATGTGCATGGGGTATGATACGTTAGGATTTCTGCCTTTTCTTCTTTTAATGGGGGATTTTTTTTCCTCAGACTTGCATTAAGAACAACAGGGCTATATAGGCTAGATAGATAAATACATGTGAGGAACATTTTATGATTTCTGCAAGTTCTGCCATGATGTTGTGAAGTACGGTCACAAAGGCAGTTGCCTGGGGAATTGTATCACTGTAAACCATGGTTCTAGGTGCAGCACAGTGTGGATTGATCAGGTCAGTGTGAGCATTAAAGGGAGGACAAAACCTTCCTGTGACATGGAGAGTTTCTCCTTGGTAGCCAGGATGAAAGGGAAACAGCTTCCAGTCAAGGCAAATCGATGAGAGGGGCGGCACATGGAGATGTGAGAGTGAGTGACGTGTGGCTTAGATGAAAGTTTGTATAAAAACAAAAACGAGACACTTTAAACACAAACATGACACATACCAAAACCAACAAGTATAGAGCAACGTTGACGGGTCATTTAACAAATCGACACACAAGTGGTAACAGGCGTTTAGCACTCTGGATTATTAAAACAACCCACCAAACTCACCAGATATGTCTGATATAGCGTTCGGTGTTCATAGAAATAGCACTCCTGGCAACACCACTCTGTCTATCAACAACAAAACCTACACAACTCTGAAGTGACTTCTCACAAACTGACATTTCTCTTTTCTCTATCTTCTTTCGCTTCTCTTCCTCTATTCCTCTCTCCGTCTATTTATCTCTGCCTTTTTCTCCCTATCTTTCTCTGGAGAACTTTAATAACGTCTGTCTGCAGCTGTGTGTGGTATATTTGTCTCGTGATCATGCACCCTCTCCGCCCCTTCTCCCCCAAAACTCATATATACCCAATAGCAATTAGTTTAAAGTGAGTGTCCCTTAGAGCTTTCTGATATTTGTGTGCAATATTCCCTCAACTCATATGGCAAACCTGATGTAAGAGGAACTACTGAAGAACAAACACGCAAAAACAACCACAATAAAATCTGAAACGAACACACTTCTGCGTCTGTCATCTCTTGGAGTCCAGTTGTGTTGTATTTTAAAGACGGTGTGTTCTCATATGTATGTTCACTGGTTTAAAGCATGTAAATGTAATAAGGCAATGGAGTGATATACTGTTTCCATTTTTTCACACCACTCGTGGGGCTGAATATGTTTAATAGACTCTGTTCACTTTGTATTCTCACTTCAATCTAGTCGATTACTGTGAACTAGGGGATACAGTACAAGCATGAAATAACCTGTGCTTGTGCTGCAAGCTACAAACCAGCTCCTCTATTATAATGAGAGAGAACTGAGCCGTGTTAATGTCTTGTGCTGTCATGGCCTCCAGTGATTGGCTGTAAGTGATAAAGAGGCTCAGGAATGAGTCATTTATTTAATCTCCTTGTTCACAACTTCCCACCGTGTTGTATATTTACATACAGTGATAACATGTCGACAGAGACAATGAAAAGTACTACGTTCTTTTTTGGAGTAATTCACGGACTTAATTTGCCTCCTGCATCTCATCCCAGCTATTTAAAAGTATCCTGGGCAGCTACAACTCATCGACTGTGGGATAGCTCTATAATAAGAATATTGTCGTAATGCGTAACATGCATGCCCTTTGTTGTGGGTTCCAAGATAAAAAACATGTGCAACAGTATAATATATAATGGCTGCAGTTGGCACTCGCTTGAAACCAGGACTGTGAAGCATCAGCGCTGAAACTTTGCCATGGCCTCTAATGCAAAGGAGAAATGTATTTTAAAAAACAGTCTAAATGGTAAACAATAAAAGCCAACTGAGTAGAATATATGCAGCTCATAACAAGTTAAATGGTTTAATATGATACCTAGAATATGAAATATGCCAGACAGATATGAGCACAAATAATAATTTAGAACATATTTAGCTCCCCAGAGCAGATGCCCCAAGATAAGATGACATGGCTCCACATTTCAATATCCTTTTGTTGTACAGTGGGAGACCACAAGTACATACGTTTGATGTCTCTCAGCATGTGGACACTCAGCTGGTGAACCAGACTCTGAGAGCAAATGTATCGCATACTTGTAAGTGGAAGGCTTTTATATTACTTTACAGTACACAAGTCATGCAAATGAGAGAGCATCCATACTTCTCTTCCCAACCCAATTTGGAGGCACAGACGTTTATGATTTAGTGGAAAATCAGTCGCTGAGTAAAGAGGCCTGCATATAAATGGATGTCATAAGTCTGGCAAAAGATGGAAGCTAACCTATTTAATTGTCTTTCAAGGACAGTGCTTTTATAACTGTGGCTCACTGGCTGACACAGAAATCAGCACCAGCTGGTTTTTTTCTGTGCCAAAACTGTTTCAGCAGGGACATTCATTTATGATGATGGGACACCCCAGGCTCTTTCCAAAACCAAAAGGAAGGGCACGCAGGGACAAATCAAAGAAGGCTTAAGTTTGGCAAGGGAAATCAGAGTCTGAGTGCTAAAAACAGACCAACTACAAACAGTCCAGCATTATCTGAGCAGCAGCAGCTTAACACACACTAAAGTCTCAACCTGTATCTGTAGGTGTGCTTTACAGTACGCAGGAAACACCGCATTTTATAGGTAAACGTTCACTCGCACAGAGGAAGAGAGAAACCCTAAGAGGCACAAACACCGTGTAGGATACCATAAATTATCCAAGGACCCGTGTCTGATTGGCTGAGCATGCAATCTCAGCTGGATGGGCTGAGATCTAGTTGCCAGGGCAACAGTCGGGATCCTCCCTGTCCCAGCCCTATTTTCTCCAAGCGAGACGATCCATGATAGATGTTTGTTTAACAAGCGCCATAAACACCTTACTCGTCAAGACGCCTGCATGTCTAGCAATTATGTTTCCACGTTCATTCGTCTACATAGGTGATATGGTGATAATTCACATCCCAGTAGTAAATCATGGGTGCAGAAAGAACAAAAATAATAATAATGAACCTGATCCCCACATGTATTTATGAACCTATTGAAAAGTTTTTTCCAGTAAAAGGTTGAACTTCGAATGTATAAAGAGCAAATGCAGCAGCACTCTTCTCTGAGGGTGCAAGTCCTCGATTATATAATGGTTTATAGGCCACTGGGTTCACCAACTGGTGGCAGTGTGTATTTCTCACTGAGAACTGTCTCTTACTTTCAATGAAAATGTTGGCTTACATGTCTTTCCACTTGAAATTAGAACCAAAAACATTGACTGATGAGCATCAAATTCTTGGGCAGAAATGCTTTTAATTATCACTTTACACACAAGATTTTATGCAGTTAGTTGACAGTTAGACACAGAAAGCTTAAACTGATTTGGTGTGAAACAACAGTGAGTCATAACTCCATGACAGAGGTTTTGGTCATTTTCATGACCACATTGAGGGATGTCGCGTATGGGACTAAATTATTAAGACAGGTGTATTTTTGTCTACCCCTCACCTCACTGCTGTATGATCATAAATGTTATTAAACTGGATTTTTTTCAATGTCATTGTCAGTAATAATAATAATAATAATAATAATAATAATGATAATACAATAATAATAATAATACAAAGAAGTAAAATAAAATGGCTTTTTTTCAGCCAGACAATACTGAAATGAGTCATAAACAAGTGAGCGCCAAACTCATCCTGTTAAAACTGCGATGAGACAGCACCATCTGCTGGTCACAATATGAACGCCTTTTTCTAAACCAGCGGTGTTGATCAGAAATAAAATGCTAATCATGTTTAAGGCGAAGACAAAAAATTTAAAAAATATATTAAAATGAATAAGTAGGGGAAATTATTAAAAAACATGTGGTAATTTTAATTTAATATTTTGAAGATTGATAATGACCTGCGGTACCTCCATGGCGCTGCCATGTTGGATGATACCAACTGAGAACAGCGTAGCACAAATTTAATAATTAATAATCAGATATGTTGTGTTGGTTCAATTAAAATGGTACATGGAAATGTACATTTCAAAATTTCGTTTTAACTGTAGCTGATCATAGTAGACATACGTTCATGTTTTAAAACTTTATACGTTTCAAAACCTCCCCTTCGTTTTCAATGACATGGTACAGGCAAGTATGGCGCTGATGGGAGTTGGAAAATGTTGTCGTCTGTTACTACGCCAACGTTCTAAAGCTGCTTTTTTAAATGTCGCACAGCCAGGATGGATTGAAAGCAGCGAAGGAGGTAAAACGGTGGCAACTCTTTCACACGTTGTCTTGTCTGAGACACAAATGTTTATTTAAAGTGACTGCGTTACAGACAGGGAGAAGCTACATTAGCAACTTGTGACGAACCTACATGTGTACAAAACTACTCTACAGTCACAGAGTATATACTGCACATTGCATTATAATGTGTAGTATACCTGCCTGTAGTTAGGTTTTCTATGTTTATCCTTGACATCTTAAACTATTTGTGATGCAGTGCTATGCTGTGTGACATGTGTATTATGTCACATGTTCACCTCTTAATGTAATGTCTGCCATAATATAAGATAATATTGCTAATATATACTTACGTGTTATATATATCTATATTAAGATACACCTTCAATATATCTGCTAAATAATATATGATCTTTTTTATTTTTGTTGGAATATATTATAAACGAGGGATTAATAAAGTTACAACTAATCTAATCTAATCAATCAAATAAAACCATTTGTATTGATGTTGTGTTATTTGACCTAACAGCCAGATCCAGCCAAATCAATCATTTGTTAGTGATCCACACTTATATCCAGGAGTCTTTTTCTTAAAATAACTCGATTTTCATTCATTTCAGGTGGTTTTCTAGACCGTGATGAAATTGACCTGGAATTGTACCACCACATTTTATAATACCTCAAAACAGCTGCATTTGTGTAATAACTGGCATCTAAAAATGTATTGTCTCTGCAGCTAAAAGGCATCTGTTGTCAGAAGATGTTATCAAACTACAAGACTTTCAGCAGAGAAAGCTGGCTGTAGCTCACCTTGCTACGGGATCACAAGGTGGAATAGTTCTTGTTACCATCACTAAACTGCAGTAAAATGTTTGAAGCCACAATACAATTTTTTTTTTTGTACTATTTTTGTCTTTGTTTTAAAGGAAACTTTGTTGAGCTGTTCAATGAGAAGCTACAAAAAAAGGATCTGATACTGAGAGATGAGTTGAAGCTTCTCCTTCACCTGTGCCAGTCTGCAGATGACATGGTGATAGCCAGAGATGCCATCCACAGGTAAAGTACCAAATAATCATGTGACTTTCACACGATAAAAAGAAGAAAATCGGATTATGACCTCTCCACAGCACACCAACAAAATATGTGTCTTCAACTAAGTCAAGTTTCGCAATGCTGTAAACATGATCCTTTTACTTTACACCCACAGGTATCATGCTGAGAACCAAAACTTTGCTTTTGGAGAGTTCAGATTTGGTCCCATCTTTGTGAGACTGTGCTATGAGCTGGGTTTGGAGGACATGGCTTTTGCTGCGCTTACAGATAAGGTAAGATATTACAGCAGCCATTTCTTCGGCTATGGACAAAGTGTGTTAAATTATGTCAAATTTGTGAGAAATTAATACAAATAATGACATTTTCTTCCACAGCAAATGAAAGGGTTTTTTAACGATGCAACATCCTTTAACATCACCGTAGATATGTTATTCATGAAAGGCTCTTATGAAAGTAAGTGAGAGATGAATCTTCTTGAGTTTGTTCTATTATTACTGTTGGTACAATATAAGTATAATATTGCAATCATTGGCTGTTGCAGATGCTCTAGAGGTGTTAAGAACCATGAGGAACCAAAATATACCATTCAACAAAGAGACACATATACTGGCAGCTGGCACCTGCTATAAACTGGTAACCTTTCAATGATTTGACTTGAAGTTTTAGTGAAAAGGTGTTCATTGTTGACCGATATCCTGTTTTTATGTTGGTTAGAACACAACAGAGTCCTACAGAATCTGCACTTCTCTAATAGAAGAGGGACAAACCAACGGATCCATCCCCAGACGAGCTTATGGCTTTGCTATAGCATTAGCACTCAAGCAGGTCAGTTATATCATGCTCTGTTATCATTTGGTCATGCATTAAGTTGTGAGCACTGTTTCACCATCATTCATCATCTGTTTTCTCTTTCTTTATTGTTCTAGAATGACATCGACAATGCAAAGTCACTGTTTTCACAAATTATGAGCACAGACAACAGATTATTCCAAAATCTAAACGTAAGAATGCACCACATAACTGTGTTATCCATGTTTTGCTGTGAGGGTTCAGTTATTAATGTTTTTGTTTGTTTTATTGTGATTTAGATTTTGACACTAACCATGTCAGGAGCAGTACCAGATGCCATTTATAAGCTGACTGCATCCTTGCTGCCTAGAAGCCCTGCTTTTGTCAAGAAACCTGAATTTTCACAGGAGGTGGTAAGTTTTATCCCTTAATATTTGCTCAGTAACACAAAAGCTTCTTATACTTGCAACAATAAGTCAAGCAATGATGAGATAGCTGAGATGCAGTAATTTAAATGATGATACTTTGTTTGTTGATCAGAATGGTCATGAAATAATACTCAAAAGTATAAGGCAAAAGAAATTGGGATGAACAAACTGGTGTGATAGAGTGGACTCTGTAATCTCTTGTGACCTCTTTCATAGCTGGATTTGCTGCGTTTGCGGAGTGAGGGTGGACCACATCTGATGGAAGTAAAACGGATAGTGGCTCAATTTGAACAAGCTGGTCAGGTGACTCAGCAGACCCTTGACCACATGCTTTGCCACACACCCTCAGGGAAGAGGAAACCAGCACCAATAACGGAGGAAAGGCGGTTCAGCCGAAGGACTCATAGGCCCCTACATACGATTTTGCTGTCAGAATGAGAAAGACTGCTTCAAGAGTTGAAGCTGGTCACTTTGTGACTTTGTTAAAATACTTCAGTTACCTACCTCTTGTTTGTTTGATTTTTTTAGTCCCCATCAAGCCAATGAGACATCTCTTGATAAGTATTTTGTGCAGATGACAGGTGATTTGGGAAGCATGTTGTTTATGAAAGTGTGAATGAGTGATTAAAGCTGAGTTGGATATTTAATAATGGGAGTATGTCATTTGTTTTACTTCAGTGTGTGAATATCATTTAACCTCTATGGTATTGTCCTTCATTTTGTGCCTTTCAAATATTACAATTACATTCAAAAACATAATGCAAATGTTTCAAACTGGAATTACACATTTAATTTGCATGACTTGCAACACGAACGGAATCAGTTAAATTAGTGTATTCTAATGTCACATTTGCATTTAATAATTTATATATACATATTTTTTTATGCTCTTAAAATGCAGGGTAATTGTGAGATATTGTGATCGGAAATGACAATATACCCCTTTGTTGCAGCTTACATTATCTTTAAGGTTAAGTTTTTCTTTTGTCCAGGTTGTTATCATATAGAAATATTACACTGGGTCATTAGATAAAGGATAAATGTACAATTGAACTACAGAAGACTTGTTGTAGTTGAAGATTAACGAAAGATGAATTGTTTCGCTTTAGTTTTTACATTTTGAATGAATAACCAGAATAAATTATAATTTATATTATTTGACTTATCGATGGTTTTAAACTCGGTTAAAGTGAGACAGCTCCGGGATTTAAGACACTATTGTGATGTGGTAACTGCTGCCTCACAGCTGCTGCTGATGTAAACAAACCGTGACGCACATGAAATCTATCCCACAATGCACCGCTCATGTTTGACGAGCAGCCAGGGAGGCGAACGACATAAAGAAGACTCGGGGATCAAACAAATTGCTTTTATAAAAGTGTGAGGTCATTAATTAACAGGAAGCGAGACGAGCCTTGCTGTAGTTATTGTACAGTTTTGTTAAAGGTGTGCTGCACAGATGCCGCGGCGCTTCTTAGCATCAGCTAGCCTGTTAGCTGGCGCTGACTGACGGTGCGAAGCTGCTGGGAATATCAGAAAGAGACAAAGGAGATACTTGATTTAAATAACACTTTAAGGGTTTTTAGTGCGGTTGACATTACTGTAAGGCTTGTTCGTGAGAAACTAATAGTTGGTTTGTTGAGACTAGCTAACTTAACAAAGCCATTGTTGGGTGGATTTGGGCTGGCATCTGTAAATACTGACATTAGCCAACAGCTAGACACACACAATGAGCTCTGAAGAGGCTGCAGTGACCAATAAAGCCACCCCGGAGGATGATGGCATGACATGGTGGTACCGATGGCTCTGCAAAATAGCAGGGGTTTTGGGAGGAATATGTAAGTAGATGTTAAAGTCGATGTCTTATGTGAACTGTGTAAAAATGTTTGCTGTACATGTGAATACAACTGTTGAGTCAGGTTTCTGTGATGGTGGGGCTTGTGCTCTTTTCTATGATCAGACCTTAACTGATTAATGGATTAAACAAATCAGTTAATGTGTTTATTGTTCTTGTTGTTTTGTCCATAAAATGTCCTCAAACCAAAAAGGGTGCTCATGCTACTGTCACAGAGGACCAAATAAACAATATCATATAATTACATTTTAGGAACCACAATCACAAAACATACTCTGGTTAATCTATCACAATAGTTGAGGAGTGATTCGTTCATAAATAACTATTAGTCAATCTTTTTTTAGCCCTACTTTTCAGCTTTCAAGAGTGACAGCATCACATTTTGCACTTAAACATGTGTTTGATGGTGTACGCACTTCATTTCATCTACTCAATCAGGCTAAACAAAAGATTTGCCTCAGCCTATTGTCTCCATCACTGCAGCAGCTACAGGGCACCGCCTGTTTGTCTGGTTTAATAGTAGTGCCACCACAGCCTGTCATTCCCACGTTAAAACAGTATCATATGATGAACACACACTGGCCACAGCAGGTACTGTGACATCTTCCCTGAAGAGTCCAGCGTGAGAGAGAGAAAGATGATTTTTACTGATCAGTTTGCAGATTTCCTGCAACACTGCAGCCACCCTGCCTCTCCCCCTGTCACAGTGACACCAGAGTACCGCTGCCCGTATCACATTAACCACCTGGGCCACTGCATATTCAATGGGCTCTGTATTATTAAGGAGGCTGGATAGTCTCAATGAGCATGATACACTGCGTAGTTCCTCTACTGTTAGTGGCACTGTAGATGGTTCAGGCATATTTATCATCACCAATCTCTCGCTTTAGTGGTTTGCCTTTGAAACAGTAGCTGTGCTGGGTATCAAACCCCAAGACTTTTGTGGTATTGAATATAGAAAAATGTGTTATCATACCAAAGGAGTTAATCTCATCGAGCCAATAAACATATAGCATGCTCTTTGACCGCAATGTAAAAGTACTTGTTTTAACATGTGAGGATGGTGCTTGTTTAATGAATTAATATGTATGTTGAGAAGATCTAAAGTGACACAACAAATTAAAGGAAACACTTGCAAGTGCACGGAATAAATATGAGAGCAGAAAATTGAATGCAAAAAGACAAATCTGACCTCCTAAAACTAAATAATTTCACAGTAATGTGTAAAATAGGTTTTTGTTTTTGTCAAGTGTCAGTCTGCATTGTTAGTGATACTGATATATACTTTCCGGAATGCAGTTCTGATATTTGTCTTTTCTTCAAATCTTGCAGCCTGTGCCATCGCAGGAGTGTGGAACTGCGTCACTGTGAACCCTTTAAACATTGCTGCTGGGGTGTGGATGGTGTAAGTCAAATTACTGTTTGTTATTCTTTATAATCAACATTATTAAGGAAGTGAAGTCACGCTGTTTGTGTCATTTTAAGAATACGGTTATACAGTAAAAGTGTTGGTTGGTTAGTGAAACCTGACTATGAAACTATGAACAGGACTTGTTGTGTTGCTCTGTTACATGTGTCAACCTACCACATTAATTATAATAATATGTTAGACTTAGATTATTTTTTAACACAGTTTGTTTCATTTTGATTATTTATTTGTATGTACACTATTATCTTTCATGGACGGTCAGCAGTAGTCTCATGTAGCCATGCAGCCACAGCTACAGTGCTGCTCGAATGTCGAAGAGAATATTTTGGTGCCAAAGGCTGCAGTGATTTATTGTTGATTTTAATCAAGGGTTTTCAGATTGTAATGTAAAAGAAAACCAATTTGCTGTTGTTCACTGTTATATATAACACTTAAATGTTTGCTGTAAGGGACTGTTAGTTGAACAAAACTACTATTGAAGACTTACTGTGAAATGGCCACTCATAATGGACCTCTTAGCTACATTTTTTTAATAACATCCAGTTCCTCTGATTTCAGATAAAAATAAATGAGTATTAGAGTATGAGTAGCTCTGAATTCACTATACGGCTTCACTATAGAAATGTTCTTGGTTGTTGTTTGACAACAAACAACAAGCATAAACAATACAACCAAAGTCATTTAATGATCACAGTGGCAGCATGATGTTTCTCCTATTTAACATCTGTTTAGATCCGTCCACATCTCCATCACTGACACCACAGCTGTACAGAATTAAGGATGAAAATGCACATGTGGATTCAGGACACTGTGTTTCTCTTCTCTACTCCTGTTTCCAGGTTGACTGCCTTTGTCCTCTTCCTGTGTGAAGTCCCCTTCTGTTGCCAGTTTGTGGAGTTTGCAAATGCAGTCGCAGCCCGAGCAGACAAGCTCAGACCATGGCAGAAAGCCCTTTTCTACTGCGGGTAAGAACAATCGGAGACTTTCCTCATGTTTGTAAACATTTCATAAGATGTCGGACACGCTTTTGGGAATGAGGTTGTTTTATCAACAGCAGGCGTGTCAAACATACGGCCCAGGGGCCAGAACCGGCCCGCCAGAGGGTCCAATCCGGCCCGCAGGATGAATTTGTTAGAATTTCACACTAGGATTACAATCTAAACGTAATGTCAAATACCATATTTTTCTCTTCCAGATACCTGTGACTAAATGTTTGTGCCTTTTTAGATCCAGTGTAATGTGTAAATAGTACATTTAGCCACGATATTGTTGAAATTGCGCTTATATTTCTCAAGAAATTTCCTGTTTTGTAAAAAATATTCTTCATTAAATGTAAAACAAAGCAAAGTTATTATGCTATTATTTTACTATTTTTACTGGTCCGGCCCACTTGAGATCAAATTGTGCTGTATGTGGCCCCTGAACAAAAATGAGTTTGACACCCCTGATCTACAGCATGTACTTGCTGTGATCTCACTGTTGTTTTTGTCTCTTGTTGGGTTTTCCAGGTTGGCTTTGTTTCCCGTAGCCTTGAAGTTCTCCTTCACGACCTTGTTTGGTAACGCCATCGCCTTTGCTACAGGGGTTTTGTACGGCCTCGCCTCCTTGGGCAAAAAGTAAGCTGTTTGGTAGTTGTTGTCAACTTATAATCATGTATATCAAACTGACTGTCTGATTTTACTTGTGTAACAGACTTTTTTCTAGAGAATACTACAATAGGTTCATTAGTGTCATTTTTGTATGTGAAAATACATAAATACAAATCAAAGGACTTTAAAACCAAACCAAATTTTACATTATTTAAGTATCGTTTTTATGTGTTGACGTTTTAATTGCTCTGACTCTAAAAATATCTTATGATATCTCACCCATAACACTAAAATTATTATAACAGACTCCCATATTAAATACATTATAATCCGCTAATATGATTTTTGTTTTGTGTGACAGTTGTAACAATTTTAATCAGCCTTTTTAACTAATGCACATTAATGTTTGACAAACTCACCTTTTGAAATAACATTGTGTTTAACATTCCTATCTTCTCCTGTCATACCTGCAATTTCTTTGTATCCGCTCACCTTTCCCTCCTCATTATGCTCAATTACCATCCCTCCTTCGCATCCCGCCTTCCCTTTCTCTCTCTCTCTCTCTCTTTCTCTCTCAGGGGAGATGCAGTGACTTATGCCAGACTGCAGCATAACAAACAAGGCGATGAAGAGAGAATGGCAGGAACAGCAAACGGTGCTCCAGAGTGAGGCATCCAAACTCCGCCCTCTCTTATTTCTAGTATTTCAGTTTTTTTCTTTAGTTCCTGCCCTCCACCCATCCATCCATTTTCTCTCACTATCATTTCTGTCACTACAACAAAGGAACTGAATTCATATTTAAATTGTGGTGTTCCTGTTACCCTGAACTATTAAAATTTCAGTCCATGATTTGGTACCTGGTGGGTAAAAATCCACTCTCTTCTTCACTTTATATCCTAGATTTTACATTTTGTGAATGTTTTACTGAGTTTGTATTTATTTAGTCCCTTTGTTATGTGTTGCTGCATTTGGTCGTAAACCAATAATGCAGGAAAAAAAAGGTTGTAGCCCCAGAACCTTTTTAGGAAATCTGAGCAAAAACCAATGTGATTTCTTTTTTAAAATGTAGATGATTAACTTCAGGTGAGTCATGGCGACTGTGAGGCTGTGATTCAGAGTTGTATGACTTGGCAGGTAGAAGGGAGATTCAAATAATAAATCATGTGGTTCAGATTTAAGCGTCGCCACACCTAAAATATTGAATTTGATGCCAGCTTTTCAGTTTGTTTTAAACCTTAAACTATTGCACACAAACCCACTCTTGAATTCTTGTGTTTACAGCACAGTGGAAGCAGCCAAACAGAAAAATAAATCTATTCAAGTCAATTGAGGTCATGGTGGAAACAGCTATGAGAAATGTTACATTTATATGTGCGGCTGACAGTTTCTTTTTTTTAACTGCATACAAATCAAGAGCCATTTGAACTGAGTGTGTATTTGTTTTAACTATTATTAATGTGACGAAAACTTACCAGGTTTCCAGTTGTGTACAAGTGACTTTTAGTAGATGAGGCTTTTGATTTTAGGAATTTCCTTTGATTCATTAAACTGATTCACACTTAGAGATGTGTTATTCGACTGGAAAACCCTCAGGCTATGTGCCTAAGAGATACATCTAGATGCAACAAGTCTTAAGAACAAATACAAACTGTTTTGTTTTATTATTACACCCATTGCATACAACTCTGAACAGCAGCCTGAATGTGTTCATGAACATTTATGGGCATTAGGGATGTTTTTAGCATGAGAGAATGTATCAGAAATACCCAAAGATTTAAAAAAAAGAAAAGAAAAAAGTCATTTTGTTTTATTTGTATTTGGTTGAAGCGCTACTGGACTGAACATTTGTCGTCATTGATAAATTGGGGATTTCTTTAAAAGCTTTCAGTGCATGGGTCTGCTTGTTTACGTACGGTTGCTCATGTTGGAGCAGCTGGTAGAGTTATGGCTGCAGATTTGTGGTGCGTTGTGTACTGGGAGAACTGGAAAGTGCGCTTACTTTATCTACTGTCCTATTTAAAATGTGTTGGTACTTTTTTTTTTTTTTCATTTTAAAATATGTATTTTTTTGTGTTTATTTTGAGTCTTAATTGGTACATTGCTCTACCAAAATTCATTCGATTTTAATGAGGGGAAGTGAGTTGATTCAGGGACTAATTGGTCTGTATCCCACACAATCATCAGAGCCACAGCTTGCCTTTGTCATTCAAATGAGGTGAGCGGTGGTTTGCAGTAAACGGTTTGTGTTTAGTGTTGTTTTGTTGCCTTGCCTCTGTTGTATTGTGGGTGAAAAGGATGCTTTGGTGTAATAATTCTTTACACGTACCTCTTACAGCTGTTCCTAACTTACGTCTGTTACTGGCTGGTCAGTGACGGGGTGGATTGTTCACACAGCACCCACCAGCTCTCAGGTGTCATACTTGACGATGCACAATACTCAGATACAGTTAATACAGTGGTGTATGTTTTCTGTTAATCAGCATGACTCTCTGAGCCAATGGAAAAACATTTATAAAGCATTTAAACATTCACAACCAGTGCTCACAAAAGGTTAAACACTAAGTCAAAGCCAGCAATATGCTACAGTCTGACACCCTCACACACACGATTGTAACACAAGATGTCAAAACACTTGTTTCTTTTTGTCCATCCACCTGTTTGGTTTTAATTTAACTGCAGTGATGTGCTTAAAAATTGTTGATGTTCATGTGCAGGTGTGTCTTCTGCTGTGAGGGTTATGTGTATAATGTGTGTTCTGACGTGAATCATCCTCCTGATATGAATTGGTGAATTAAACAAATCTGCTACTACTAGCATTGTGTTACTTCTTGTGCTTTGGTTTTACGAATATGTACAGTGCGTGGTTTCAGTTTTCCACATTTACATTACATTTACTTCAGTCGTGTAAGGTATATCTTGAATTTGAGAAAATGTGCCCTTCGACAGATGGATGACGACTTTACTCTGCATATATTACTCCATTTAATAACAAGGCTGAAAAAACACAACTGTGAATTCTTTTTTTCTGTCTTTTGATGCTTAAAAAGCTTGCATATCAAAGTGGATTTTGTAGCCTCTACAAGTAAGCTGAAGCTGCCTCGGAGAAAAGTCATCCATGAAACAATTGTTGTTGTTTTTTTTGCATGAATGGCACCTGAAAATGTAACTGGGCTCTTGTAGTAAAAATCCTTCAGGATTCATACATATATTAGAACTAGTGAGAAACCAGCAGGGGGCACTGTGACACAATCTTGTAATATGTTTTAAACCATTCAGTGGATTAATTAATGTACTGTTATTTGTACTATTACAAAGAGGGAATGAGGTGGATGTTTGATAAAGGCTGACAATTAAAGTATAGCCATTTCCAGTTCAGTCTCTTTAATGATGAAAGGTGGTGTAAATCAAACTCACCATAAAGCCTTGAATGACATTTTCCCCCTTTTTGAATAAATAAGGTACCCCGCCTTTCACCCTTTGTCAGCTGGGATTGGCACCAGCATCCCCCTGCGACCCTCATGTGGAGGATTAAGTGGTAGAAGATGGATGGATGGAAGAACAAATAAGGTTTATGTGGTGAACTTTACCATTGATTGCCATCCTGATTCTGGACTGAAGTTATGATAAGAAGTTTTCAGTGTTGAGAAAACATGTCTTTGGCCATAACCATAAGAGTCCACATAAGAGTCCTGCAATTAATAAAATGATGTAAATGAGAGAACCATTGACACACAATGCAGATTAAGCCTATCAGCTCCACATGACTCACAACACAAAGAAGTGCCCACAGTTTCAAAGGTGAATTCTACTTTAAAAACACCCAGTCGGTCAGCAGTTTCACGGGATAGACTCTCATTGCCTCTGTGCTGCTGCTGTATACACACAAACAGTCCCTCAGTCGGGTCTGATAGTTTTGCTTATATTCAGGATTCAGAAGGACACAGCATACAAATAATATCTCAGTCAGTGCGTTTACATGCACAGTTTAATCGAGCTAAGGCCGTAGTCCGACTAAGACAGATAATCAGACTTGCAGTGAACGGCAAGATGGATCGTGCTGTGGTTCTGTATGTTTCGCACCTGTCATACAGTTTATACGTTGTCTCCTTCTACTTCCGGGTCAAAGACCGGGGAGGAAATGTTGGTGCATGCACAGAACACCAAGTCTGACTCCAGTCCGACTAAGTGTATACATGCAGGAGTAATCAGACTATGAATCGAATTATCCGAGTATGTTAGTCCGACTAAGACTTGATCGATTTGTTTACATGACATTAAGGAAACCAAATCGCTGTCCTAGGCTGACTATTAACATGCATGCATGCATGTAAAGACTGTTTCTGTTTGCAAAGAACAAACAGAGGCAGAATAATAACATCAACAACAATCACCAAAAGTTACACACTGCAGCTTTAAAGTGTTTCATTAACATTGTGATATTATATTAACATCAATGGATGAGAATGCATGTTTCAATGTATGAGCAGTAGTACTGTCGCTGTGTATTAATAAGAATACAATAAAAACAGGTTATATGACTTTCAATAAATGTGTTTTGCTTTGTAGAACCTTGTTTTATTATTAAAGTTCAGAACTTCTCCCTCTGTGTGTGCCACAGATAAATAGTGTGTAATTCCAGAGGAGTTTCCTTCCCGATCAGGGTTGTATTGCGTCATGTCAGGGAACTTTGCTCTAATGAGAGAGAGCGAGAGCTTTGTGCTTTAAGAAAGAGAGGGAGGGAGAGAGGGAGGGAGAGAGAGCAGCGTTGCCACCACCAACAGGACGATGTTCAAAAAAGCAAGCAGACAACACCACCTGCAGACAGACAGACAGACAGACACACACACAGACACGCTGTTGGATTTATTTCCCGCTTCTGACTTGAGCTGCGTTGATTTGCTGAACTGAGGACATTTATTGATTGTCTCAGGGACAGAGGGCGTCCAAATGTGTCCCCCCTGAGGACGGGACTCTTGAATTTCAAAAGCAACAACAATGGGCTGCGTTTCCACAGGGAGCTGAATGCTAGAGCACACACACACACACACACACACACGCACACATAAACGCGGGATGTTTCCTGAAGCCCTCGACATTTCCACGTTGACTTGTTGAGTTGTGTTTCGTCGTGTCGGGATCTTTTCGTGGGAGCCCGCGATGCCTGCGAGGAACAGGTACAACCTGGTGGACGATGTGGCGGACTCGAGGCTGCCGCTGCACAACGAGGAGGCTTATCAGCACGGGATTAGTTTCCAAGCCAAGGTGACAGCAACAACGGTTCCTTCTTCCTTCGTAGTATTTCAAAATCATTCAGTCCGAGCGTGTGTGATGTTTTGGAGCCACAGTGTCAGGTGCACTCTCCTCCTCCTCCTCTTCCTCTTCCTCCATGAAGTTTGAACACATGGCACCGTATGGCGTCTCTCAGAGGTGTAGTTTATTTACCAAATACAGAGAATTTACGCATATACAAAGGCAATATTTACACGTTTTCTTGTTTTGATTCGCAAACATGAACTAAACTGAGTTAATTTGTTCATTTTCTCCCTAAAACACTGAATTATTAAGTCTGGGCAACTGATCAAGTAACTGCAGGTAACTTTATTTAACTGAAATATGATCTATATATCATTAGAATGTTTGTGCAGTGCTCAAACAATCTTTTTTGTTTTAAACACAAGTTTAAAAACACAAGTAGTTGGTTTATTTAACTTTCATCCAGGAGAGAAAAAAGAATGTAATGATGTTTATCATGATAATTATCAATATTAAGTGATTTGAAAGTCTTTATTGCAAGAGCCCTTTTGGCCATATTGTCTAGTCTTACCCTGAATTGAATCATTTGGGCGATGTTTTACAGTATAAATGTAAAACATGACATCTTTCAACATTTCAAACCACTGCATGTCTTCTCCCTCAAAAAGTGTGTGTCTGATATATTTAAATGTTACATTGATATATACTGACCACATGTTTTATTTCAGTTTGGAAAACTAAATTGCCTTTTATTATTGTTCTGAATGTATTTCCCTGCAGCTACACTTTACCCTTCTTTTTCACATTTTCCAAATCTGAAAGTGAAACACAGAAATAGAATTAGAAGAAAAAAAAAGCTTTCACTCAAATTATAAAATGGTAATCTGGGTATTTGCAGGTTAATTTTCTAAATTAGATTAGAAAATTTGACATCTCTGATCCATACACATCATTTTGTGACTTTATACCATTCAATTCATGTTAGGAAACGCAGTGGTAGAAAGAGAGTCCAAAGTTCAGTCACATTACTGCTTGCGTTTTTATTCTTTATTCTATTATGTCTGCTTATTTACCGGCATATCTTTTCCTTGGTCTTCGTCAAATACTTGGAAATTGCATTGTAGTTTGTCAATCCAAAGCACACATGGTATTCAAGTGTGCATTGCCAGCAAGTTTTTAATTATATACAGGCCACAAACAGCTTATTAATAAGACACTGCAAGTTTCACACTTGTTCGCAAACAGAGAAGTGCAAGTCGCCTTCAAATTTACAGATCATGTAGTTTATTTTGTCTGACTGAGCATCTACAGTTAAATTTATTGCAGCTTAATTCTCGCACTCCTGCAGTCTGACTGTTTATTTAGTGGCTCGATAGTGAATGTAAATGTTGCGGGAGAATCTGCACATTCAGTGGCAGTGATCGATCACGATGCTTTGGAAGAGTAGTGGAGTAATTCAGTTGTGTCAGTAAGGATTAATTTAACTGACATTATAACTGAGTATGTCACGTGATTATGGAATAATGTGTTTTGGAAAAAACCAACAACAACAACACCATGTTTCTGATTTTTTATTTATTTACCACAGTACGTGGGGAGTCTTGACGTGCCGAGGCCCAACAGTCGGATGGAGATCGTGGCAGCCATGAGGAGAATCAGGGTAAGATGAAAGAAATATGTCGAGGGTGTGAATGCACACACACACACACACACACACATATGTTTGGGCTTCATTCATAGTGAGGACCCACATAGACATAATGCATTCTCTAGCCCCTTACCCAAATCTTAACCATCACACCTTTATGCCTAACCCTAACCTAAACCCAATTCTAACTCCAAAACCAGGTCTTAACCCCCAACAATCCCTTTAACCCTCTTATGACCATCATGATATTCAGGCCACCTGGATTTATTTAGTTTTTTTTTTGGATTAAGAATTGTCAAAAGATGTTCAATGAGTGAGTGTTTCTGCTCCCTTTTTCAAAGACAACTTTCACTTTCATTATCTGGCAGTTATTCAACCTTTTAGGAGTAAGATACTGAGAAGCTGACATCACAAATGTGTGACACGCTGGTGAATCGTGAATCTTGTCCGATTGTCCAGTCCATAGTTTTTGAATTTTCTAGATATCACAAACAGTCTAGGAGTTAAGGTAATGAGAAGTACACATGCCAAATGCTGTCTGGGACGACAGGATGGTCACAGAAGGGTTAAAGAAGTAAGGACCAGCCGAAATGTCCTCACTTTGTATGGTTTTTACAATTTTTGGCCCTCGCAAAGCCACAAATACAAGAAAACACATGCAGGTGTGCACAGCTAACCCCAATTCCATTCATTTGGAAAAAAAACAGTCAGTGCTTAACTTAACAATTTCCTCAGGAATTACGTTCTGCGCCATTAGAACCAGGTTTTGGTGTCCATGTGGACTACTTGTCCTGGCAAAGACAGTGTTTATGCCAGAGAAGGTCCTAAAGAAGTAAAAGTATACACACATTCATCTTCGGTACTGTGCTGATGGTTCGATGATGGATGATGGAAACTGTGTGTTTACAGTAACACAATAATCACTCACGATACAAATAGTGCAGCATGTGTCACATGAAATTGGTCTAGTGATGCATGTTCTGGCTGGACAACAGATTACACACCACCGATGAAAACAAAAATCAGAAAGACGTGTCCTGTGCCTTTCCTCGCTAAACATGTATGAGACAGTGTGTGTTGGGAATGCCCTGATTGTTTATTAGAATTCAGCAAATCTTTGTCCCCATGAGCTTCACTTTGTTTCTCTTTTGCAGTTTTTCACATCATAGGTGGTGTTTTCCCCTCATAATAACTGGTATTTCTATGGGGATCCTGACATAGTTTCTTCCCCTCTTGGTGTCCCAGTAGATCAGCCTTTTCCTCACAGAGTCATATCAGACAGCTGCACTGGTTCTGTAATCTTAAGAGCTTGGTTCACACACACGACAAGACTCTTATCCCCGGCTGAGTGGATAGGCACAGGAGCAATGTGTGACTTTTGGAGCCACTGAGAAGCCATAATGTGAATTTATCCTCTGAAAAATGTATGAGTTCTGAGATCTTTTATTTTTTTTTATCATTTTGGGGGAAATCCTTCCCTGTTACTCTTCCTCTGTTAGTGCTAAACAGCAGGTAACTGTTGTGCTGCTTTAACTGTGAAAGATTGCAAATTAGGGGGAATTCCAGTGTTAGGAGATAGATGTTTAATGCAAACTGCACACATCTAGAAAAGCTGGACTGTTAATGTGTCCTTGTATCTGCGTGAATGGGCAGATAGTGATTCCCAACCTGACAGCTCAATAAGGTTGTAAAGTGAGTGTGATAACACTGCAGGCGGAGGCAGAGGATAAAACACAAGCAGGCAAGATGCTTTTCAGTGGTGCAGGAACAACATCACCACTCTGAGGAAATAGCCTGTTGTTTTTACATTGAATCAGTATATGATGTTCCTTATTATTTATGTCTGAGTGTTTCCTCACATGTGGATGAATACCTGTTGGGTTGCTGAGTTCATATGTTTCTCTGTGCGTTGAGTTCCCTTGAGGTCCAAAGAGAGCACAGCATCAATAATGAATGAGTTGGAGTATAAAGGTTGTAACTCTCAGCTTATTGTATAGAATATCTTTGTCTTTGAATGAGTAATGAACAAAAGCTTTTTTTTCTAGACTCTCCAGTGAATAATGTAAAGGGGGAAAACTGGAAGGAAACACCGATCTATAAAAAAACAACCTCTGATTTATTAATTTGTCACGTGTTTAATGTAATCTCTGCTGACAGTGACTGGAGAGATGTTTCTATTTATAGCGTTGTGTTATTACAGTGACTGTTGCATGACACTCTGGCTTAGTTTGTGATGTGTCATGTTATCTTTGCAACTGGACCCTTTTTAAAGTAAGACTATACAGTGCTCATTCACCAGCTTCTAGGGATGCACCGAAATGAAAATTGTTGGCCGAAACTGAACTAATTTTGTTGTTATGGCTAAATCAATTTAGAATCTATGAAAATATTTAGGAGGATCTCATCGAATATATCAGACAACGAGAGTGCATGCCCCTCATCTGGTGCAGACTGAAGGGCCTTTTTTTTTCTGCTGTGCGCTTCTCCGTCTCCAAGTGGACTCTCCGTATCAAATGCAGCCTGGATCGAACACTGCTGTATCTCCACATCCAAGTAATGATCTTTATGACGAGGATCGAGTACAGTCGTGATGAAGTGCAGGGGATCCGAGTAGATCTTAGTAAAACGTGTTGACGGACTCTTAAGAGCACACTTTTATCCGTCTCAACCTGTGTGTGGAAGACGCTTTAGTGCTGCTCTTACTTCTTACCCTTCCGTGTGTGTTTTAGATCCTAAGTAGCCTTCAGTTGGCAGGAAACCTCAAATTATGTTTAGTTTGTCCATTCTGGGCTATTGTAAAAACATGGTCGGTCCGAAGTGGCAGCTGTCCTACCTCCTGATATGAATATAATAGGCTTATTCTGGGGTAATGAAAAACAGTAATTCATACAATCAGATGATTGTATACAAAATATGATGTATAATTGTGTTATCTTTCATTTCTGGCAAAAGATTTCACCAAAACTGGACATTTCAAGTTCTCAACCTTCCGTTAGAGCAGGGGTCACCAACCTTTTTGAGACCGAGAGCTACCTGAAGGTTAGAGAATAATATGGAGGGCTACCATATTAATATTTTATGCAGTTTACCATTTAAATGATAAATATTATGCATTCAATTGCATACACATTAATTCCAGTGCTTACTCCTAATGATTATCACAGTTTTTATAAACAATATCAAGGACATTTTACTCAGTGATCATATGGATACATACAAGTGAGGTGAAGTGAAATGAGCCCGCGGGCACCACGTTGGTGACCACTGCGTTAGAGTATAAAAGTTAATGTTTTGATCTCATACTCGTGTTTTAAATCTATAACACAGCAATACAGAACTGTAACCTGTAGCATTAACCCTCTCATTCTGTGTTGTGGGGTATATGTGTATACTTGTGATTGGTAGTCAAGTCAAATTAACTTCGTGTACATGAATCTTGGCTGGCCTCCCCGACTGTGCCCTCATCTCTTTTCACAAAAGCAAAGCCCTTGTCTTTAATTTAAAAGCGCAGTCCTTTAGCTGAGGGACTGTGCAGAGACTCTGTGGAGTTGAGTGTGATTAAAGAGAGTGAGGCAGGAACTGATGGCAATGCAAGAGAGACTGCAGTGGGAGGAAATCCTTGAATCAAGATGGGTTGCTCGGTGGCTGGCGGAGCTATAGTCATTTCATCTCCCACGGCTAATCTTTTTAGTCTCAGTCGATGTGAGAAAATAGGAGCAAACATAAAGGGAGAGCGGGGCAACACAGCCTGATCATCTGTGAGTAAACTGTAAATCTGGCTTTGACAAGAGCAGGGGTACTATGCCTCAGCTTTTTACAAACACACACACACACACCTGCCATTCCCACAGTGAGAGAGTAAAAAGACACAATTTTGTATCCTGTGGATCTTTTCAGAGTCGTTTTTTTGTTCAACCTTTTCCGATTATGGCTGACTGGTCCTACTGTGTTGGTTGAGTAGAAGTTGTTTCATTCAGTTTGACCAGAATTGAAACCATCTCGGTGGTGTGTGTGTGTGTGTGTGTGTGTGTGTGTGTGCTCCAGTACTCTATAATTGCAAGTCCCTTTGTGTTTTAACAGCCTCCTCAATCGATTAACAAGGCCAAATGACAAAGGCCGGAGTTCTTGCCTACATATGGAAAGATGTGGTGTCGTCATCCATTCTAAAGACTGGAATTTCCTTGGGGAACAAGTAAAGCACTATTTATAGGACGCCACCGTACAAAAGAAAACAAGTTAAAGGCTATTCTTTCCTCCTCCTCTGTGTCTCTTACCCCCTCCTCTTATTCCCCTATTCGCAGTCCTACTCCTTCCACCGCACTCTCCTCCTACCAAAATAGCCCCTGTCTCGATTCAGCCCATCTCTTGCTGTCTACTTAACACTGACAGGAATAGATTTTTAGGCTGAGGGCATGCTATGCATGCTTTCCTTTGAATTTTGATAGTCTCTAATGGGATTGTAAGCCTCCCTCACATCCCTCCAAGAGTATCCCAGGAAATTGCATCGCTCCTTTCTCTCTCTGCATTTCCCCCCCCAGTGTCTTTCTGGAATACTTTGTGAAATCTCTGTTTGCCATGTTGCAGATAAACAAACTTTAACTTACACCCCGGAGAAGCAAATGTTTTTGGGGCGAGGGGATTCCTGTCATTGTATGGTCTATTGAGTCTGAGTCTCTCAGCCCACTGAACTGTCAAAATTTGGGCAGGAGCAGATATTTGGCTGGTGAGAGTGATGTAGGGGCACCTGAACCTTTGAGAGAGGGCAACAGAATTTAGCTTTGTGTGCTTACATTTCAACTCAATCAATCATTCAGTTCATACTCTTTATACATGGCTCGTTGGCTACCTTGGACTGGTCTCCACTGTGTATTTTCTGTCACCAAAACACCACCTACCTAAGGGGGATGGGTCTTTAAATATGTCCTGGGGTCTTTTAAGACAGCAGGAAATGTAAAGCTCTTCCAGGGAGCAGGGAGAGCATCCAATGATCTTCTGGGGAAGTGGTGATAACCCTGTGTGGAGCACTGTCCCTTTCTGCTGATGTGCAGCTGGCAAACCACACATAGATGTAATATGGTAATATAAAGGGCCACAAGCATTGTCTGTGTGAGATGGTTTTACCCGATGAGCCTCAGGAGGCAGAGTCTCTGCTGTGCCTTCTTAATTACCTGTGTGGTATTAGTGCTCCAGGTCATGTCCCTCTCCACACATTGCCCACTGATGAAAATGGCCTGAATGTCTGTTTTCTTCTTCTTGAAGTCTATGAGTATCCTCTTGGTGGTAGTTTTGGAGTCATCCTTCCATAGTGTCATCTGGTAAACTAGGCTAGCGGCTAACGTTGATGATATTGGTGAAGACCCCAGCCACCTTGTCTGCTCAGCCTAGTGGCACACGTTCACAGATGTCACCAGGTTCCTTAGGTCAGCAGCTTTCTTAGGGTTCACTAACCTATAGCTGGTGCATGTGATGTACCTGCGTCTGCTGGAGGTATAGCTGGTGATGATCTGAACCCCCTGCCACATCTGCCTGGAGTTCCTGCTGTGGAAATAGCCCTCAGTCTTTCTATGTAAATCAGGCCTTACCTTCTTGAGACTCCAACTGCAGAGAGGCACAGTGCTTCAATGGAAGTTACATAACTGTTAGTGATTAAATAAGGAAACTGAAGTGTTTGTGTCAAAAAATGAGTTGTTTACAACTGCCAAATCATCAGGCATGAAGTTTCCAAAGCGTGTGTGTGTGTGTTCATTACTGAACCTTTTGCTTCTCTGCCTTATGCTCATGTGGCCACCTGTCACTCAAGCTATAGCAGCAGTCCCACGGCACCTACCAGAGAAACAGAGCAATGTCAATCTTTCACTCACTTTTGTTGTCTCTATTTCTCCTTTCCTCTTTATTTCATTAAATCCTCTAGTGTCAGATTATTATTTTTCTGCCAACACAAATGCTTATCCATGCCCGAAGGCTGCACAACACACAAACACAGATTAGAGACATCACGTGCAGTATGACCACGCACAAATTAGGTATTTCACTCTCAGCCCAAATCCAAGTAAGATTAAACACAAATGATGATTGAAAATGATCAGGAACCAAAATCCAACCTGAAATGATATCTAAATGTTACTTATAATCACTTCATTTTTGCACGACAATGACATGTCCCAGAAACCCAGGAGAGAAATGAGAGCACAGCTTAACTCTGGGGGGTTAGAGATCTGTAGTGAAGTGGGGGCGGTGCGGCACTGTTTACACTTTGTATGCATAGTTAGCTCAATGGCAGATGTACAACAGCATAGTGCGTGACCTATATGTGTGTTGGATTAGTGTGGTTACCCTTTGTTAAGAGAAAGAGGGACCCATTTTTCTTCATTAACAATAATTCCAAAATAAGTCACGAACCCCCATCAGTGTTTAAAAGTGCACGTCTGCATGATCTGCTGCAGCAAAAAAAATACTGGAAATCTAGAAATGAAACAATGCTCGCAAATTTTTAAAGGCTGCAATTAATTGCCATAAGTGTATGACACATTTAAGTGTGAGTTATTGTTGTTTATTGTGCTTATGGAAATGATTTCTATTGTTTGATCATTAATGAACACAGTCCCAGTTTCTGATAATGGTTGTACACTGATAATCCTTGCATTTGATATAGAGTAGTGAATAGTTTGATGTTCGCTCATGTGTTAATGCTCCATCCATTACACAGTGAATATTGAACCTTAAAAAATCAGTATATCTGTCAGAGAAATTGCAATTTTCCCTTCATTCAGCCCTACTAGTGAATCAGTTAAGCTTCACTAGCTTCCTTCTCGTTCCTCTCATGATTATACTTAATTCATTCAATAAAGAGTTTCATTGAGCTCTTGAACTGGCTAAGTGACAGTTATTAAGTGAGACCTCTTGCTGAGCCTTTGAGTGCAGACGCTAAATAAATGTAAATGGTGCAACTAAGCTAAACTAACCCTCTCAGTGGTCGGTGCTAACATTAATGCTGTTTATTTATGATGAGTTAATGAAGCTGAAGTGGCTGCGAAAAACACAGATTTACTATTCATGTACTTCCAAGCATTTATTTGTTCTGCCGCTTTAAACACTGTCTGCATCCTGATAAGTGATGCAGACATTAAAAACCACCACAACTTTCCAGTCATACAATTAATAATATAATTATGCCTTTTCATATTCTTGGTTTTCACTTAAAAAAAATGCTCGCTAAAAATACCCATCTAATCAGTGATACAAATAACCCCCCAAATAGTTTCATAACAAAGTGTGTGTGAAGCATTTTAAGACATCAAAAGAACAACAACAACAACAGTGTTTTCCAACCCCTGGTCCTCAGGGAACACTGCCCTGCTCCAACACACCTGATTCAAATGAACAGCTCGTTATCAAGCTCTGCAGAAGCCTGATAACGAGCTGTTCATTTGAATCAGGTGTGTTGAAGCAGGGCAACATCTTAAGCATGCAGGGCAGTGTTCCCTGAGGACCAGGGGTTGGAAAACACTGTTTTACAATGTTATTGCAATCATATCACAATTGCAATTTTCTCTTTAATAGTTATGACAAAGGGGTTTTCAACATTTCCCCATGGCCACAGTGCAACATATTATAACATACCAAAGCTTTACAATAATGGACAATACAATAAATACAGTAAACAACAAAGATGATGCATAAAATACAATAAAACAAAGTTAATAATCTTAAGAGACCCGAATAATATGAAGCATGCAAGTATAGTGTAATGGCATCAAATTATAGGGATGTAATCCTTAGACTGATGTAAGTACTAATGTTGCAGGTGCAATGAACAGTGCAGTGTATCAAAGGACAGGCACACAGATTGAGACTGAATGAAGTTTGATATCGCTGATTTTTCTGCAGTCTCACTTTCTTCCCTCACATTCATGCAGCAAACAGACAAGAACCCAAAAAAGGTTTCCATCCGTGCCTCTCTGTTTTTAATAAGCATGTTTGTTCGCGATCGGTCAATAGGACAACAATATCAAAACCTAGGTAGTGGATTTTGAAAATAACTTTTAAGAATTACAGCACAGAGAACAGTATTTATCATCCTGTTCAAATGAATAACTGAAACCACATTGTGCAATGGAGTTCATTTGGTTTGGACAGTGTCTTTGTTTTATTGCGCTGTATTTTCCATTTTGTTCCTTTTTAAATAAATATATCTATTTAAAAAAAAATATATGTGTATATATACATATGTATGTATGTATGTATGTATATATGTATGTATATTTATATATGTATAAATATATATATCTGTGTGTGTGTGTGTGTGTGTGCGCGCACGTGCGTGCATGGAGAAAAAAAAAATATATATATATATATATACACTAAAATGACAGCAGGTCTTTGCTCACATGGATGGACAGGGCAGGTGGTGAGTGGTCCCTGCTTCCACTACCAGCATCATGTCGCACGCACGCACGCAGACACAAGACACACAGGCTTGTGCTGTCATCATCTGCCCTAAGGCTGAGCCCGGTCTTTCAGCACTACAATTAGTCAACTCTGATCTTCCCCCACACTCGCCCCCAAACAAGTCACATCGTCGTACATTTTCTAAAGCCATGAACTCAATCCTGCCATGGAGCTTGGAGGCACATTTTCTTCGTTCCCTGACCGTTATTGTGTAGCAGTTACTCAGCATACAGACTCACAGCAATGGTGGCTTTGTGGTTTTCTTTATCCACTGGATAACAAAAAAACCCCAGTGGATTTATGGTTTGAAGAAGTAAAACATCATTGCAATCGCAATAAGACTGCGTGCAATAACTAAATCCCAGGAGCTACAAATAAGATGAGACCTTTCAATTCAACTGCCACACGAATGGCTCACAGTTTACAATTTTTTACCAGATTCATTGTAAAAAGTCAGTGTTATCACACCTTTACAACTGTTATTGTTACTTTTTACTATATACGGGGGCGTCGCAATGTGTCAGAAAGCTCAAGCATACCGTTTTATTACAGTGCAAACGTCCCTGTGGAGGTCATAACATTCTGCCTGCTGCAAAGCCTTCTGTAGCTGATCTCGAGTACAAACACAACTAAAGTCAACAGACCAGGAATTAGATACGTGTGTATGTGGGTGTGTACTGTGGATGTATTGTGTGTGTGTGTGTGTGTCACATGAGCCACATGAGCTGTTTTGCCTTTGTTTTGTCCTTGTGGCTCCACAGTAAGGGTGGGTCAGGTGTTTCTTCATCCTGTCTTTTTGCATATGATTACTCATTTGATCATTTAAAATATTCTACTCTAAAGAGGTTTGTCTGAAACAACCAAGAATGTATTTTATGTTAGTAATATGGATTACGTCATTTTGTACAGTTCTGGTCTCCAGAGGGTAAATACACAATATGTCATTTCTGCCATTATACTCTCCCTCCCCTTTGCTTGAAGACACAAACAAAAGACCTAGTTTGATGACATAGAGGAGTAGCCTGGAAGCATGAGCTCACTTCCTGATAAAGTGACTGATATTCTTTGTCTTTTTCCTGAAGTTGCTTTGTATTCCAGGCTTTATTAAGGTTGCATACGCCACACAACCATCAGCTTTTATAAAGAGTGTGACATCGGCAGACCCAATCACTCACTCTCTCTCCCTCCCTCCCTCACTCACTCACGTATGAAGCAGTGGTCAGTGGCTTTTCCCGTCGCATCATGTGTCACAAACACAAAAACTTCCTGCACCCATTTCAAAGTGAAAGCACTCCAGCGTTTCTGTTCCCGTTCCCAACGTTCCAACATGGCTTTTATTGTGAGCCAGCAAACGTGTGGCTTCACACTGAAGAGTCTTGACATTTCATTCAGTGAAGAGGAGGATTTAGAGCGCTTTAACGTTTCATTATTTATGGCGATATTTAAAAGCAAACCCTACGTGAAACAGCTCTGAAACGACCCGTTGCCCTGAATATAAGTGGGGATGTCTTTGGATTTAAAGAGGGTTGGAACCGTTTTTGGTTTATGTAAGTGCACTAATTAACTGTGTATGTGCCATTTTTATGAAAACAATATCTCGATAACACCACCAGTCAAGGGAAAACAATCATTTTGATAAAAAATATTTATTTGTGCTACCTGAGGAACTGTGAATTCCTGTGAATTCTTGTGAATTCAACATCTCAAAAACACCTGGAAGGATTTTCCTATAGACTAAAAGAGGAACTGGATAGATATTGCATTAGTGCATTGCATTATTCTGTGTATTTTCTGTCTTCTCTGCTGTATCGTCACTATGTCTGTGTTTTGTCAACAAATTCACTCCAGTCGTCCTGATTGTCCTGAAATAACCACAAATGTCATCCTGCTTCTCTCCCCGGAACTCATCCTGCTAAAACACGTCTTTCTCAAGTCATCTCCATGTTTCAGAAGAGCTCAAAGAGTTGTACAAATAGAAACGGAGGCCACTCATTTTCTCATGAATATTCTGTGTCATACTCAGAGCCAACTTAAATTGAAAAGGGACACTTTTTCAGTTTTGCAAAACGCATACTCACAAGGTTGACACAAGGTTTAGTTATTTGTTATTACCTTTTTATTCTGAGAAAAATATATGCATGGGAGCATTCTTTCTTGGGAAGAGTGGGCTGATAAACTGCTGTCATTGGTTTGGATAATGATTGAGGAAGGAGCTGCAGGCTTCTGAGCTGACTGATAGGCTGCCCTACTTCTAAATCTGATTTGGAGTTGTGTGTATGTGTAGGTCTTTCCCTGTGTATGTGTGTGCATTCATCTCACTTCTCTCATCTTGTTCCAGCGTGCTGAAGCCTCAAGGTCTCATTCTCCCCGCCAACCGTGCAACACTTTAATTCTTTTTGTTTCCCCTCCTTGATGTCTCTTTCTCTGTGGCCACATTTAGATTGCATTCATCAAACCTTGTCTCGGGTTTGTCAGTTTTGATGTGCAGGAAGTTGTCATCATTTATAACAATGCATAGCTTAAGTTGACGTTACGTCCCGACACCAGTACCTGTTACGTCTTCCTCCTGAATGTTTCTCATTACTCTTCCAAATATGGAAACATCAGAAGCATGAATTATTAAAACGAATGCCCCGTTGACATTGATTGGCAGCAGTCCGTCTGATTTGTCACCCTGGTTCTTGAGCTGTGTGTGTTGACTCTGACGGGAACAGGAATCTTGGATGTTGGCATCCTTTCTGCAACTTTGGTTGTAATGTGTGAGGCACAGTGTTTTATTTTGAGGGAAGAAAATTTCACTTTATGACGTGACATTTAAAAGTCAACGACTGAAAGTGATCGATTCGCCATTTCAGTCATAGTTCAAGCAAAAAAATATGACTAGTGTCACATTTTCACTGTAAATAAAGTTGTATCTTTTGATAATTGCAATATTTTCCAGTGTGTTCACAGTTGTTTTCTGTTGTCTCGATATTGTATCTGTGAAGTGTGACAGATGTGTGGTTTTTGGGAGCTTAATGGGTTGTGAGTCTGTCAGGGAAAACAGTGATTGCTCTTTATTTTCGCTCTAATTGAATAAATGATGTGCTAATGAACTGCTATAAATGGGTCCATCCACACAAGCACTAATTCTCTCCAATGTGAATGCCATGCTGATTTACAGCCCTTTAAAACTCGGTCCTATCATTTAGACAGCAACAGGTTTTTAACAGCTACTTGAAAATATCCATTTTTAGTTGTTAATCATACAGGAAAAGAGCAGAGTTTCTATGCCGTGTAACAGTTTAGATTGCTTTACATAACACACTGCTATCTGTCACCTTACTCATCTTACTTGCATCAACTCATCATGGTAGAAAACCTGAATGGTTAATGCAGGGAAAAGACAGCCCATAAGCCATCTAATCATATGCATGTTTCCCAAACTTTGTACTGTCGTCTTGAGGTTTCGTTTGAAGATTTTGATCCCAATTGAGTTTCAGTGTATGTTCTGCCTTTACCTGGTCTGGTTTTCCTCACATTCTGTGTGTGAATGTGTCTGGGGGTTGTAGTAAAGCCTGAGCTCTGCAGATCTCCTCCATTTTTTCCTCTGTTGTAGTCTCTAGTTCCCATTTGCCTCACATCAAACAGGTATAGCAGTGTGTTAATACTAACATAACATTATCCTGGCTGAAAGTAGTATTGGATCAGATACTGTACACTGTATAAGAAGGTTTTAGAGTCATTTGGTTGCAAAAAAAACCCAAATTGGTTGCATTTGGTTTTTAAAAACCCCATCATTTGTGATGTGACTGACATTACAACTGACATTATAAATCAACTGAGTTGGCCAACTCAGTTGATTTATAATGTCTTAATGCCTTCCTTCCAAGGCTTCTTTTATCAAACCAGAAGGCTAGACGTCAGTATTGTATCCACGGTAATATGTACTTGATGGACTGGTGCAAAAACAAGGTTCAGAGATGATGTAACCTTAATACTTCTGGTGATGCTTGAGGGGAAGGTAAGACTCATCTGGGAACCATGATTTTTGTGCCTGTCCACATAAGTCAAGAGATCACCAAAAGGTCAGTTGAGGAGGTTGTTTTTTTTATTGATTGCTATGCTGCCCGTAATCTTCACTTCTCTTCTCGTCTCTTCTCGTCTCTTCTCTTTTGGCTGTACTTGATGCTGACTCACATTCATTCAGGACAGTAACATGAAAAGATAGGACAGTGATCATCTCAGTTGGCACACTGCTGAACACTGCTTATCTCTATGGTATTGTTTAATTCCGCACAAATGGCACTAAACTAAAGAGGACTTGGCGAGGACCTCAAATATAAAGACAAGAAATAAGTGATTTGATCACTTTAATCAAATGAATGCAGGCGAGAGCTAAGCCAATTTTCTGTGCTGCGGCTGCAGATGATGTGACGCAATGGTTTGAGCCCTCGTTTCGGGTGTGACTCGGTACTTGCGTTGATAAGCAGAACGCAGCGTTCAGTACCATGTGGTGGCACAACCTTCTGTTATCTTCATGATTTAACGGTCAATTCAAATGCAGCATATGTGGTGCAACATAATGCTTAGAATCACAGTGAATCACAGTCTACTGTTGGATGCAACAGTGTTGACATGGCACCAGTGGGCTACACGAGAAGCTGTCTCAGTCCCCTAAGACGTGGATTTAAGATACTAATGAGCTACATGAAAACATTCACACACTCCTAAAGCCTGTTCCAGAGCATGTTTGCATGTCAGGCACAGATGCTGCCCCTCATGTTTACCCCCCCTAAATCGGGGTCAATGTGTGGTTAAGCATTTGACATAGTGTTATTAAAATTAGTGTAGCCTTTGTGTTTTTCCTGTTCTCCTTGGATTTCTTTTCATCGCGTACCTCTGTCTCACCAGCTGCAGGCTCCCCACTGCCCTGTCCATTCAAATTTGTTTTCTGTTTGGCTGATGGCAGACAACTGTGTGCCAAAATGACCAGATTAAGTCATCACAGATTCTATTATTTGCACTGGAAAAACAAAACGCTTAATAATCTCAGTTTTTATTGTGTAATGTACTAATTTAGCACATTTGGAAAGTATTATAATCTCTATGGCAAAGGGCCACAACTCATACATTCTATTTGTTATTAGCTCTTGGTTATAATCCTGTTTTATATAAGTCCCTGAAATGTCAACAATTTATCTAAAAATATCCATCTATCTATGTATTTGGAGAATGATTAATGATACTTTTTCTGTTAATAAATTGGAGTTTATTCTCACGTTATCCTGCAAATCTGTTGAAATCGCTTGTAAACATGCTCATACTGACTTGTACAGTAGTAGCATAAAAACATATATTACATGGATGTAAGACCAGTGATCACATATCTACAATAGGGCCTGTGTACTGACAGCGTTTGTTCCAGTAATCCTATTAGCAGCATTGGACAGCACCACAGTCATCATGTCCATATAGCTCGATGCAGGATGTTCTTTTGCCCTAGTGGCTAATTTTTACAGTTGACTTTCAGTTCTGATTGATATGTGCCACTCTACAAGACTATATATAAAACGACTATATACAGTACATACATACTTGGCTGAAATAATCCTGAAAGTGAAAAAGGTTAAATGCTCCAGAAAGCAGCAGCATGTGTTGTGTTGTAAACTACAGTTGGCAAGCAAGGATTTCTGTCATAATCCAGGTGTTATAGTTCAAGTTTCATGCATTAATTTATATTTTTAGGACTGATAAATCTGCCTAAAGACATGTCTGTCAGACATAATTGAACAACAGTGACTAACAAACACACTCACAGCTTTGCACAGCTGTTCTTTTTTGGACGCCAATTCATATTATTTTTGCAGCCTAACCAAAGCCTTAAACTGAACCAGTTAATGCAGTTAACCCCAACTATGACCAACCCACAATTAAAATCTTAGCCCTAAACTGAACCAGTTCGACTATTGCGTGCAAGGTCAGTGGTTATGCCAGAAAATGTCCTTAAGCCTTATGTCCTTAAGAGCTAACAAATATAAGTACATCTTATCAGCATACTATGATATTAGCAGTGGCTTTGACCCTGACTTTCCTAAATTCATTCCTTCAGGTTTACAATCCCTGATTCAATATTTGTACATCAGTGTTTGAGAGATTAAAACCATGTTTCAAACTCCTTTTTACCAACAATAATAAATATTAAGACTTCTTTTATTTAACGCCCACCAATTATGACGTGGATGCCCAAAAATTGCATCCTACTGGAATAATCTCAATGAGAAGTTTCACTATCTGTGTGGAAAGGTGTAGGTGTAGTTCTGTTATTCACTGGTGTCTTCAGAAGTCAGGACATGCCTGACTGATTCCTCTTTCTTTATAAAATAAAACATGTTCAAGCTTATCTTGAGTTCTTGCGTTTGTAACACGGATCAGATAAAAACTCCCAGTTGCATCACTTTGGATTTGGGTTTTTCTAAGTTATGAAATTATTAGGATAATAACATCAATACCCACCGCCTCTTCCGGCCGTGCCACTGAAAGCAAGCGTCAGCATGCTCAGGGTTTTACTTTTGTTTTGCCCCTGTGTCCCATGTGACTAACCCTGAGAAGCCGGCGTCAGCGCTCTGGGACTGGCTGTCCTTTCATTGCGCGTGTCAGGGAGTCACTCAGGCGTGGATCCATTCTCACTGCAAAGGCGCAGACACTGGAGGAGAGCCTGCCTGGACCCGCACTCTGGCTTAGCTGCTTCAAGTGTTCTTGATTCTTCGCCATAGGTACGAGTTAAAGCAGCCCACGTCACATTCATGATTTCCATCTGTGGCAGGATTTCTTCCTGACGTAACCTTTGGTCATGACGAGTCAACTCTCCGTTTGCTGTAGTACTAGCAGGAGCTTGGATACTTCCTGTGCATCTGTGCAGAAATCCTGTGGTAACTTGGACCACGTTTGATCAGTTTTGCCTGTCAGCCTCTATAAACACTTGCAGTGTAAGCAATGAAAGTCATTTATCCAGAAAAGGGAACAGCTGTAGCTCCCAGATGGAGTCAGTGCAGTGTCACTGCCAGCTGTGTTCTTTCTCTAAGAAGGTTATATACAAAATAAAGAAAAATAATAAATTACAAAGAAAAGGAAACAGTTTTATGCCCTTTGCAGTAGATCACTCTCTTGCGTGTGACCCTGCTGTCATCGAGATGACCTCTTTAAGCAGCCTTTTAAGGAGACCTTTTCCTGTTAGCACTCTTTCCCACAGGACCAGACTGCCACTGCTGACAAGAGGCTGACAAAGGCGACCTGCAAGCAAGTCCAATCCATAATACCTGCACTCAGGCGGAAGCCACCTACTCTGGCACAGACATGTGGCAGCATGCATCTAAATGCAACACAAACACACACACACACCTTTTATTTATTTTATACCCTTCCTGATCCAGGCCAAGGTCACTTTCTGTGGTGACTTGAGGTAATTGCTTCCTTATTTACACTCCTGCTGACTGAGTCCATCACTTTGGTTTGGCCAAAGCTGGTCTGAAAATATCACTCCCAGTGTGAGAGAGACGAGGTGAGCAGCTATACATGTAGCTGCAAAACGGTTGAATTGTAAAAGAAAAAAAGAAGAAATGAATGTGCTAATTTAATTACAAATCATTTCCTGCCTTCTTTTTTTTTCTATTTTTTTTCCCCTTTTAAATGCCACACAGTTTTTCTTTCTCGCAGCTGTTGTGTTTCTCAGCTCTGTTCTGTCCCCAACAGTCATCTCTTTGTATACTGATTTGAGGAAAAAAAGCAGTGAAATTCCTCGGAGCTCCCCAAATCCTGGGAATTGTAATGAGGGGGTTGCTAGGTTGCGATCTATAGAGACTTTTGTGGACTCCTGTATGGATTCAAGGCTTCTACGGAGAGCAACAATGACCTGAGATGCACCCAGCATTCCACTCCTTCTTAGGATTGATGAAGTGGAGTGGGGGGGGGGGGGGGGGGGTTACACATCATTTCTTATTCCATGTTTTGGTTTGAAAAACCAAAATCCTGCTTATTTATTCTTTCTAAGATTTATTCATGAACAGCAGGGGGAAGCCACGGTTGTCCTTTTCCAACTTTTTTCCAACTCTGAAATCTCTCTGAAGCCAGACTTTGGAGCGCAATCCAAAAAAATATAAAGTGCAGACATGACTGGTAGCACTGCAAGAGGACAACCCTGGAGTTTTCTAAAGTCTTCTTGGACGTCCTCTACACTGTCCTCTGAGACTCTCGCCTTCGTGTCGCTTCAGCTCTTTGAAGTGGGATTAGCTTTTCGCTCCATAAGTGAGTAGAGTGGGATGTGGTGCCAGCTTAACAGAGACATCACCAGTGCTTTTCATATTTAAAACACTTGAAGGGGTTAGTTTCTATGTTTGGTTCTACAGTACAGTGAGATGGTTTTTTTAACTTAAGCTACTGAAAGTTCACATCAGTATATTTTGACATTTTGGTTCCTGTACAGATTATAAGTGTCGCTTGGCTTTAGACTGTAAATAATAGCACACAATAATAAACCTGACTGAGGGAGCATTGGTGTGTATACAGCAGTAGGTAGCAAGGTGCGTTTATCCCATCAAACAGTTGAACATTTGTGCTTTTTGTGCAGTAGCGATCGCTTTGAAACATTTAGCAGTGCAATAGTGGCTCACTTTCTGTGTGCACTGTGGGAATGTGACCAGGTGACGTAAAGTCTACACCAAGAGTCGTGTGGAGCTGCTTTTAATCAGCACTGTGTTAGCTTATACCTTCTGTATATCTTGGTATTCATAACACCCCCACCTAAACACTCCTGTAGTAAAAAATGACCATATGTTATATTTCTATACACTTGGACATGGACAAAAGTATTTGGCCACACCTGTTCAGTGCTGAACTCAGGCCCCTTATCTCCAAAGAAGGACAATCTTAATGCTTCAGCAAACCAGGACATCTTGGATAATGCTATGCTTCCAGCTTTGTAGCAGTAGTTTGAGGAAGACCCTTTTCTATTCCAACATGATTGAGTCCCGTGCACAAAGCAAGGACTATAAAGACCCGCACAGAGCCCTGACCTCGACCCCATCGAGCACCTTTGGGATGAACTGGAACAGAGATTGTGTGAGCCAGGCCTTCTTGTCCAACATCAGTGCCTGACCTCATAAATGCTCTCCAGAATGAATGAATGGACACACATTTGCATAGAAACACAAAATCTTGTGGAGTCTTCTAAGAAGTGTGGAAGCTGTTATAGCTGCAGAAGGGGGACCAGCTCCGTATTGAAGTAGTTTGAATATGTCATTTCAGGCCCTGTTGGTGTACTTTTGTCCATATAGTGTGTGTGTGTGTGTGTAAAGTATATGATAATGAATAAAGCTTCACCTCAAACGTCATAATGTATTCAGTTAATGTTGCTAATCCAGCTCTAAAAGCTCATAAAACGAGAACATTACATTTTCCCTCAGTTTGTACGGTTTGTCTAATTAATTATAGCATGTGTACACGAGGGATCTCAAAGCTTCCACATTAAAAAGCTGTCATCGTCCACTCTTGGTCACCTCCAGTTATTAAATAGATGTTTTAGTTGGCTTTCTAAATAGTTTGGCATTCGTGCAATGAAAAAGCTTCTCTGAAACTGTCACAGCATATTGCATTGTCTTCGCTTGCTCTGATAAGCCTTATGAAAAGTGAATGACCTCTTGTCTCCTCCAGTTAGTTCTTGTAATGTTGCCATTTTAAATTTATAAAAGTGGGATCGGAGCCAGCTTCTCCTTCCTCATTTTATTCGTGCAGCAACAGCATGAACCTGTCTGACACATTCATAATAGATTGCGGAGAGGAACGTCCACCGAAATTTGTCATGTTGTCTGAGAAGACTGATGAGGCTGATGGCTGAGATGCGGCACGCACACCACATATAAGAAAGTTTTGAGATAAACGTGCTCTGTCTGTTTGTGTGGATCTTGAACATCACTGTAGCACTGCAATGCTCTTTGTCAGCAGTAAACGTGTAGTTGTAAGAGTTTAAGACCAAAAGTTTATTTCCCTCTTTCACTGTGTCTTAAAGTCTGTCTTTGTAAATTTCTCAAAATCAAATCAAATGTGATTCAGAGAATTTCAAATTCTGTGTTTAAGCTCCTCTTTGGAAGCGTTTTCTTGCCTTACTCAAAGTCAGGCTTAGATGGAAACTTTTTAATTGTTCCTCTGTTGGTACCGGGAAAACCCCATAACAAAGCAAGTGCATTAAAAGCCTAAATATTTCAAAACACTTTGCACTTAAGAAGAGAAAGTATGAAAAATTCATACTTGAAATGAATGAAGTAGCAAAATCCCATTTTGCCTCACCAGAATGGCGACATAAACCTTAAATTATAAAAGATGTTTTGGACTCTGACTTTAAAGGTGCATTTGGTGGATTTGGTGTTTCCTGGTTCTTCTGTATTCAGAGAGTTTGTTTCTTCTCACTAAGACTTGCATTAGATTAGTGTTTCATTGTATAATGTAGCTTTTTCTTCTCTTTCCATTGCAGTTTTTTCACAAAATAAAAGCGATATTTAAAAATGTTAGTGCTACTTGCAAGTGTTTCCACTGAAGGGTGTTTTGTGTGCGAGCCGTAATTCTCGTAAAACTGAGAATTGTAATCAGACTCCAATTTGTGTTTCTATGGTTTTGGAACAGTGATTGCAATTTGCTGCTAATACAGATAACACAATTACATGTAAAATAGACAGCTTTACTTGCACTTCGACCACAAAAATGTTAAACTCTGGGGTTGAAAAATAAAACAACATATACTTTTTAGCAGACTTTAACAATGCATTAGAATCTGCACAAAAACCTTGACTTCACAAAAATAATATTGGTAAGCATCTGATTCCTGTAAAGGAAACTATGAAACAAACATATTTGAATCAATTTCAACTTGATATTTTTCAGTTTTACTGTTTTTCACAGTGACTGTTTTCATGGTTTGACTTGTACTTCTGCATCATCTCATTGCACTCACTTGCTCCAATGACAAGTTGAAGAATTTGCATTATTAACTCCAAATATCCAAAGGTGGATGTCAACTCATTTTTATCTTTTGCTAAATTCGGTAAAATTCTGTTAAAAGTTGTACTAGGTTTGGTTGTGTGTGTGTGTGTGTCAAATAAATAGGTAGTGGAAGTCATTTAATCCCCTTCTCTTCAGTTTTTACAGATGAAAAGCTTCATTTTAAATTAGTGCATGTTTTGTCAGTGTCAGATGCCAGGTTTTTTGCCAGTGAATCATTTTTCTGCTCCTCTGTTCTTTGAACAGTCTCATCTCATGATTTGCACCAGAGCTAATATTGTATTCTCAGTAGAAGTAGATTTAGCACCGTTACGTTAGAATGCAGCGATGCCCATCTGTTTTATGGTTTCACACTTCCCTTTAATCTTGACATTGTTCCACTTTGCAGCAAGGACATTTCTTTATTCCTCCTCTTAAAACCCTGGGTACCATTTCTCTCTGTCTGTGTGGCGTGTTTCCTCTTCCCCGAGTCTAAAACCCCACTCTCTTTTATCAGCTCTCTCTGGATCCAAGTTCTGTATAATTAGAGAGCGAAGTGTTAATCACTATGCATCCAGAGCAGGGAGAGCAGGGCCTTTCAAACAGACACGAGGGGCATGAAAGAATTTTAAGTATGGAAACACAGAGATGAGAAAGCTCGTCAGTGTGTACACACATCTACAGACCCTGAGGACATACACGTCCACCCAGAACAAATAAAAGCAAAACAAATGAAAGTCTGGTAGCTTCTTAAAAATGCTCGGCTAAAAAGGTCAGGTTTGCAGGAGGTCCTTGCATAACAGCGCCTGTCTCCTGTAAATTTCAACTGTCTCATCTTATCTCTTCAACCTATCTCTACTTCTCAGTTCTCTTAATTTTAGTCTCAACACTGGTTTTATTTTCATATGGTAGTAGTGGTGAGTAGTGACATGGTCCAATGACCTTATCATACTTTATTTAATTTAATTTATAGTTCAGAATATATTACTTCGGTATCGGCAAATTACATTTGAAAGCCCTTGTTTTTTTTGTGAAAGATTTGATTGCATCCATTACGCAAGTTCACTCACTTACTGCTTCAAATGAAAGAAAAGTTTGAACAATTTGTTTTGACGTCCTGTGTGAAAGGTGCTTGTGTGATTAAATCTACCAATAACACAAAATAGGCTTAAAAAAAAGCAGGAACATGACTGTTATTTGAAATTATTGTGTCATATTTGTGACTATAAGTGATTATTTCGACTTTGTACGTCATTATTGTTATTTTTTATGTTGAAGTTACTCCTTACTAAAACTACCATTTTACCGTCTGTCTTTGTCTATTTTTTACTCATTAAATTATTCATGAATAATTATAATAAACCAACCATTCGTGATGAATCTTAATTCACTCTCCACCATCTTGAAATATCAAAGGTCAGCTCCACTCTGGAACTGGTGTATGAAAATGATCTCCCAATCTCTCACTGGAGATCACGACATGAGGAGGCGTTCATGTGCATTTTGCACATCGGGAACTCGTATTTACCACAATTCCTACAGCACATGAAGGCAGCATTAGTCTTTTTGACCCATGCAGTCAGTCCTCTGTCAGTTCACCTGTTTGTTTCCCCAATTTTACATAAAACTTTATAGATTCTTTTACTGCTGCCTCACTGTTTGACCTGCCACATACGATATAAGACAATTACCATTTATTTGAAAGCATTCCTTTGTCTTCTTTCTTTTTTTTTGGCTTGTGTCTGCATTTAACTCCAGACTCCGGAAGTTATTACACTTTCCAAACGTATCCTGCAATCACTTTAAACTGCGTGAAACACTTAATCCTCCCATCAGCCATTTTCCCACCACAGTTTACTTGCACTGCATATCAATGTCTTGGACCAGCTTTGTCTCTATGGAGTCAAACACCTGCATCAGTAACTGTAGCCTCACAGTCCAGCTGTAGACCCTGATAGCTGTTAGGAAACAAGAGCTGAACCCTGTGTGATACTGACACTGATTTGTGTCGACGGGCCAGACTTGTGAAATTCCTCGGCGGAGGAGCCTGGACACTCGAGGGCGTGGAAACATGAGTGCAAACACAGCTGCTGTTGTGTGGACACCCAGCAAACAGAACAGGGACAAAACACACACATCCTGGGCTTTTGGACTTTGGTGATTTTTTTTTTTTTCCCTCTATTTGGTCTTTGTGAACAAAAATGATCAGACCTGACCAGTGTTGTAATACAAATACTTTGTAACTGTACTTAAGTACAAAATTCACGTATATGCACTTTGTTATTTGTATTTCTAGCAACTTTTACTCCACTACATTTCCTTTAACGATCTTTGATACATGAACAGTTGATAATGGTCTGTATTTATATAGAGCTTTTCTAGTCTTGATGAGCTGCTTTACACTATAGTTTTGCCATTCACACGCTGCAACATGAGGTTAGGAGTAGATCTACAACTAACGATTATTTTCATAATCGATTAATCTGTCGATTATTTTCTCGATTAATCGTTTGGTCCATAAAATATCAGAAAACCTAAAAAAATGTTGATCAGTGTTTGTCAAACCTTGTTTTGTCCACAAACCAAAATGATTCACTTTTAACGATTTCTTTGTTATCCAGAGCAAAGAAATTAAGAACATATTCACATTTAAGAAGGTTAAACAATCGGAAATCTTGTTTTAATCATGAAAAAAGCTTCAAACCGATTATCAAAATAGTTGTCGATTAATTTAGTGATCGATTAATACTCGATTAATTGTTTCAGCGCACCTGCTAGTTGAACGACAACTTGCCTTACTACTGAGCTACAATGGCTCTATCCCTACTCTCTTTATATCAGAGAATTAGTTCTGATACTTAAGTACAGTAAATGTCATATACTTTAAGACTTTTACTATAAAAAGTGACTTCAGCTTCTACCAAAGTCATTTTCTGGCAAGATACTGTACTTGTGATTTTACTCAAGTATCCCTGTGAGGTACTTTTTACAAGACTGGACCTGGCTGAGTGAGGTTGTGTATATAGCTGCGGGTGCAGTTGTGCGTCGGGGGCAAGAAGCATTTACCTCATCAAAGGGCTGAACGACCAGATTTGTTTGACCAGTTGTGACACTTTTAGTCGGCGCTTCTCTGCGTTTTTGCTCATACTTTCACCTCTTCGCAGTCGTCTCAGTGAACACGTGCAATGTTGCTGCTGCTGCCTCCGTCTGTCTCGACATAAAACAAATCACTTCCTCTGTGCAGGGCAGAAACGTGGGATCTTAACACCACTGTAATGAGAAATGAAATACAGAGAGAGTCGTGTGGAGCTGATGGGCTGAATCAACCTTGAGTGGACTCATTTGATAATGAGTTGAATGTAACAGGCCTGTTGTTTATATTACATTATATTAAAAGTGAGGCACTTTAATTCAGCTGGTTTAGGTTGGTAAGCGCTCAGCTGATCGTGGTCTTCTGTCATTCCCTGTGACTAGGTTTAAACATGATACAAACCAGTAATAATTTTTTATTATTATTAGTTTGTTGTTTTCGTGTAGTTGACCAGTGCCTTCTCATTTCACTGAGAGCTGCAGCAGAATTATTTTTTATTTTTTTTAACTTGGCTTGGTTACAGACATTGAACAGACTTCATCAGAGCTCTAATGTCAGCTGCCAAGCTATTAAAAGTTGCTGATATATTAAAGTGCAGTGCAGATCATGCTTTAATGGTGACAGATTGTCCCCACTTATGACCTTAATTCTGTCACCGTGCCAATTGTGCTGAGGACATACATGCAGGTCTGTCTTACTGTGTATGTGTGTGTGTGTAGAACTGAATGTCAGCATAAAGAGGTGAAACAATTGCTGATCAAGTGATTAGTTGATCAATGGATAATTCATGTACAGGTTTTGATAATCAGTTGATAGTTAAATCGTAAATTTCCCAGACGTTTTGCTCAGTCAGCGTCTCCAATATTAAACTTCATTTAAACCCTTTGAGATTTGTGGATAAACCATGCAGGCATGTGTCCAACAATGTATTTGTGAAATGAATTGCACTTTTATGATGCCGGTGTTTTCCTGCACTGAAAGAAAGTTGTTTTTTTAATGTATAATCAAACCAAACTGGTTGAAACTTGCAGTGACAATGAATAAGATACAGTCACGGTCACTTTATTAGGTACACATGATGCCTAATAAAGTAGCAGGAGTGGCACCCAGTGTGTTCTTCTGCTGCTGTACACATCACCAACAACCGCGCCATGTTTAAAGTCACTTAAATCACCACCCCAGTCAGATGCTCTGTTTCAACTGGACCATGTCCACTTACCTAAATGCATTGAAAAGTGTTATTAATGCTTTAAACATCAGTGGATGACATCTTAGATGAGTGAGTTTTCGTTTTATTTGATTTATGGGACCGAGATTTATAGTAAGTGGGACCTTTTTATGAGAGGGAAAATGTAACATTCAACCCTTTCTGATCAGGATCATATTACAGGAGCCTGGTGGGAGGAGTTTGGTCATCAAAGAGATGAATGTCACCTGGTGTCGTTGCGCTTTGTAACCTGGTGCCATCAATCTAGTCCCAGTTCTTTATCATGACAGATACTTAGGAAAAATAATGAAATGAACGATGGTGGAGTTATATTTGGCTTTCTCATTTTCTGGGTGTAAGTTGGTTTACATGAACTGAGCAATTGTCAACATTAACACGTGTGCTTTACCTGCTGCAATGTCAAATATGTCTGCTGTGAAAATGGTCTATTGTTGATTGTTTGTTTATTGTTTGTCTATTTTCTTTTTACTTCTGTAAAACATGTTTGGTTAATATCTGTGGTCTTCTTTTTTTTTTTCTGCCAGGTGGGATTTATAATTTTGTACACAACGTTTGATTGTGTTATGCAGCCTCTTTAGGAAAAATGGCATTTGTTCACAAGCTGCTGATGCTTTTATTTAAAACCATCTTAGATGTTTATGAGTTTAGGGTGTGTTTCAAGGGTGAGCAGTGTTCTAGTTATTTTGTGTTACTCCATTTCATCGAGTTAATTACCAATTTTTTTTCTCCCGTAAATTGATGGCCCCAACAGTATATTTAAAAAGCCAGTTCAGTCTACTACTTTTCCTAATATTTTGATATTTCTCTGTCTACTTTTTCAGTATGAATTCAAGGCCAAGAACATCAAAAAGAAGAAGGTCAACATCGTGGTGTCTGTGGACGGGGTGAAGGTGATACTGAGGAAGAAACAGAAGGTAAAACCAAAGAAAGAGATGAAAAGTCACCATCTTCTCCACTAAATCTCCTTTTCTGTTCAGCTGATCTAACACGATCATTTCTTTCTTACAGAGAAAAGAATGGACATGGGATGAGAGCAAGATGCTAATCATGCAAGATCCCATATACAGGTCAGTCACTCCTCTCAAATAAAGGAATTAGATTCATATTGCTGTCTAAAACAAATAGTTCGTCACAATCTCTACAGCTTCTCTGCACCCGTGTGATTAAACGTGCAGCCTGTCGGTCCTTCTTTAGCTTTAATGACATGAATTGCTGTGAGTAGATGGTAAATAATACAGTGTAGATTATGTCCACCATCTCAGCCTCAGTGGATGAAGCTGAAACTTGCTTTACAGGCCATTCCATCGACTTTACCGTACAGGACCAAGTGCTTGAATGTACTTCATATGCCAAATATAGTTAGACTCATAAGGCTGCATGATGAAAAATGTATCGCTCGTGCGTGTCGTTGCTAGAGCGTATGGTTCTATGTTCAGTGGGACTCTCACTTTGTTTATACTGGCCAAGTGTGCAATTAAGTCTCATGCTGTTTGACACATATCTCGCTATGTGTGGCACACAAAGGACGTCAACATCCCATTGCATTCACTGTCAACACTGTGGTGGTGGAGCCTGTCGGAGCAGCCATGTAGTGACTGTGAGTCTGTCAGTCACTCCTCAACTCACAGCCATGACTGTGATTGTCAGGTCCTGGGAAGAAATGTAAAAGGAAAAAAAAGGAATACATTTCCTATTAAAACGTGATTTGTCTTGCGGACAAACTTCTTATATTATGTTCGTGAATGCCAATTTATAGCTAATGATGCAATTTCATTAGAGAGAGAAGGCATTAGGCCGCCGCTTAAAGTGCCTCCACGTTAAATGTCTAAGTGTGTGCTCTTATGTGTGTGTCTGTGTAAATTATGCATAAACTGAATGTGTGGGAGGACGTGGAGCTACACCTGGAGAGACTATGTTAAACATGATTATCCCTGCATGTGTTCCTGTGCATGTGAAACATGTGACGTGTTCAGTAATAGATGATTATCGTTTGTTTTCATGCTTCCCAACGGGAATGTTTGATTTCAGTGCAGCTGCAGATGGAGATGCAGGTCTGATCCTGTGCTCCACTGTCACAGTTTACTGCTGTGGTGCAGCATACTTGTACATTAGAAGACTACTCTGTTTTTTGTGACGTGTTTTATATAATTTATATGATATTATAAGGATATTAATGACATAAAGTGTTTGATTATAGAGGTTTTTGCTTTGTTGTGTCATTTTTACTCATCATTTTATGTTTACTGCTATGTTTTGCAGGATTTTCTATGTGTCTCATGACTCCCAGGACTTGAAGATCTTTAGCTACATTGCGAGAGATGGCTCCAGTAACTCCTTCAGATGTAATGTCTTTAAATCAAAGAAGAAGGTACGCTCGGGCAAAAACAAATATCACTTATGCTTTCCACTAATTATAGTGTCTTAAGTCTGCATCTGAGCCAGCAGATCATTATTTAGCCTGAAGATCGAAAGAATCATTAACTGCTGCATCTTGACTATTTATTACGGAGATACTATTTAAAAAATGTATCCATCCCATAGATTTGTGAATCTGTTTAACATAAGGAACATGGTGCTGGTGTGGTGAGCTGGGACATCTTGAAGTTGAGCTGCTTATACATTGGCTGTTTTAGGGAAAACACACACAAATCCAGCAGCCAAATACCTGCAAATGCATTATTTTCTTTCCATCTGAGCTCTGTTTTACGAATCATCATCATCATCATCATCATCTTTTGTCCCCAGATGTGGAAATGTGTCTTTAAAAAAAAAAAAAAAGTGAAAGTAACGTGTTTTAAAAGACAGATGATGGGTCAGGAGCAGAAGACACTTATTAACTGAATAATCTTTGACTCCCTGACAGACACAGGCCATGCGTATTGTGCGGACAGTTGGTCAGGCTTTTGAGGTGTGTCACAAGCTCAGTCTGCAGTATGCTGAGCAGGAGGCGGACGGACAGGCAGATGGAGAGAGTGATAAGTCCACAGAGGAGCCCAGCACTAACGGTGAGTCATCTGCCAGTTTATTATTGAAGATTTATCAAAGCTGTTAAGAGTATGAAACTCTACATACGTATACTACAGGATTACTATGACAAGCAGTGTCTTACCTGTATATAGTACATTTGATTTCAGCACTGGATAAACTCATTGAGCCTCAAATCAACCTCCTATGGTCCAGTTGGTGTTTTTTTTTAAATGACTTAATACCCTTAGATACCAGCATTCTAAACAAGAATTGAACCTTGTTAAAAATTAACAATATCGTTCCAATTTTGGAAATATCGGTTCAATTATGTATGACGCCAGTGTAACTTTTCTAAATCTGGCAACTGGCCCTGGAGGAGCAACACAACTTGTTGTGAACAACAGTTTCTTTCTTGCAACTCTTAAAAAGAATAAACAAGCAAGATAAAACATGTTACATGGAGAGTTTTAGGGGTCCAGGATGGTGGGTTTCATTCCCCTCTGCCCAGCTGTTACCCGGCTCTAAAATGTCAAGAAGTGAATTTAATTAGAGCTAGAGGATAATGGAAGTGTTTTGTCCTGTTTTTCTTCACCCTGCAGGTCTTAAACTCACAGGACCAGAGCGAGGAGAGGAAGAGGAGGCTGGTAAACGTGGAGGAAGACGAGAAGATTCTTCAGCTGGCACTTCACTGTGTGAAATGGCAGTCAATGACATTCTTCAGGGTCTGGCTGAACTGAATGTGGTCAAACCTGGACAGACTATCACGGTAAGATGCTGCCAAGACGTCGTACACTATATTGAAATGTGGAGGATAATATAATTCATGTGTGAACAAACAAATCAAATGAGTCAAACTTTCATCTGTGTAGCACATTTCAACATTTCCAAATCCTGTTGAGCACAAGGCCTATACATATTGATAGGCTGAGGTACTATTACAGTATATCCATTTGTAATAATCTTAGTTAATTTGAAATGAAATCAAGTTTTTGATGTTTCTTAATTAAGACAACAGAAATGTGGTCAATGCACAGCTCAGAGCGTTAATGGAATTTCACTTCCATACAGAGATTGAGTCATTTTGTTATTATAATGATTTTGGGATTTTTCCATAATCCAATCTAGTGATAGAAGCCCGAGAATGGAGCCTTGGAGACCTCCCTGTCTTATGATTTTGTCAGCTCGATGTGTGTTTACTGGCCCATTGTTAAAGTGCACACTGAGGCACTCCATTGTGTGATACTCATTTGTCGGTTAAAAGTTTCCACATATAAAGAAAGACCTTGAGGCAGAAGTTGAATTCCAGCTTTCTTTGTCCCATACACACATGCTGTCCAATCACAGCTGACCCACTTCCACTGTCAGAGAAGGTGTGTGTGTGTGTGTGGGGGGGGGGGGGGGGGGGGGGTTTCCAAAGAGGAAGGCTCAGCTATTCAAGCTCTGAGCCATGAGTGTTGAAGCCCATTCAGTGTGGCACCATTTCTTGTCACAGTCATTGAACATCTAAATGTTGAAAGTGCTCAGGAGAGCTTGCTTTACATCATAAACACCACATTCATATGACATTCAATTTTTCTTGCAGCTGTAGGGAAGTTTCCACTACATCTGCTGTGAGGAGGAAGCAGCTTCTACATTTATATGACTGGCTTCTTTTCCTGCACACTGTTTGTCTTTGTGGCTACAGGATATTGATTGTGCTCCGCTGATTCATTATTTTGGCTGGAGTGCGTGTGTGTGTGTGTTTTGATGCTCTAATCCAGGCGTAGCGCTGCCAAATGTATTTTTTAAACTATGAAAGCACAGTGTAGTGCTTAGTCATCTACTGCAGTACCTGACCAGATCATTGATTGCCTCTCTCCATGACTCCATATATCGCTTTAGGTCGGCAGGAGATCCTGCGTATATGAAATGGCCTGGTCTTTAATGCATGAATTGGGAAAAACGACATTTATTTCACTGTGTTTCATATGTGGCAGGGTTTTACTCCTTTTTGAAGTCAGGAAGTGAGGATGTGAAACGATGTGAACATTGCAGACATTGGTTTGACATGATCTGTTCTCCTGGATTTGTCGACAGAGCGAGTGTGGCACACACAGCTGTTATCATGCTGCTCAGAGAGAGCGGAATTTCAATGGGGAACCTGAATGTTCCCGCTGGCTATGAAAAGGGGACAAATAATCCCAAAAAAAAAATATGTAGTCTTTTCCCTTTTGATTTCTGAGGAATGCCAACATAATCCCACAAGGGGGTTCACAGGCATCTGCTCCGTGGAGATAAGCAAAGAGTGAAGGAAAGGGTAAGAAAGAAGGAATAAGATCAGGAGGACAGCAAGAAAGGGATACTGTCCACAAAATGCAAAGTATCTAAAATGCTTTTTGTTTCTAACAGGCAACTTAAGGTAGACATATCTAAAAAAATATCTGCACATCTGTTGGCAAATAATTAATTTCCTGAGTGTTAAATGCATCAGATTTCTGCCATTTATGTGAGTAAAGGTTAAATTATGAAGCTATTTACAGGTGATAAGTACAAACAAATGTTATATTCATGTAAATAGTCGTAGCGACAGCTGTTCTATAAACTGTCATATTAAAATGATTACATTTCATTCTGTTGATACAGAACCATATCTATGTATAATAAAAATGGTAGCTTATTTAAACCTACCCATACCTATTAAGCATTTCTGAGGGATATATGAACATAATTTTCTCTAACAAACTATGATAAAATTGAAGCCAGATGTAAACACACATTTAAAATCTCCTGCTGTATTGGAGACATATTTCATTTTAAATTTGTTACATTCTGTTTACATGTACATGCCATCATTGAGTTATGGATTCTTTTCAAATAAAGTTACAGGTGTAAAATAAGCTATACAATTATCTTTGCATAACCATATCACTTACAAATTTAGTGACACACACAACTATGACACATGCAATGTGTTTAATGCCAATGAAAATGTTGGAAATTCAACATAAAATAACTCCCATTATCAGGAGCTTATCTTGCATTCATTCACATGCTCTGTTTTATTATGTGCTACTTCGCCCTCTAGTGGTTTAATGTAGGGAAGCAATTTTGCCTCACAGACACGTGTGTGTAATTAATAATTGAGACGTTATTTCTCACTGAAACCCTCTGCAGACATAAGGAGATATAATATCCACCTATCCACATGTGATCTGTCCTGACTGTATGAGAAAGAGAAGGGTGTTTAAATGTAAATGTGCTTTGGGAACATCCTATTTCTCCTGGACACATTGGTGCTATTAAAGAGCAAAGGAAATGATCTAAAGCCCACAGAGGGAGAAAATGAAGAGAGATAAATAGAAACCGAGGGGGAGAGAGTGTGTTGTATGGTAATAGACTTTGATATTTTCCAATTCTGGTGAGGAGGCCTTGATCAGTGAGTCACAGAGCTGGTCTCAGAGACTGTGTGGCTGCTGGCCTGCTGTTTTTAATTGCATTGGTTTGGTGTTCGCTGATTAAAAATAAGTCTCATCAAAATATGTAATGTGGCCAGGATTCAAACAGGTTCTGAGGCCCCAGACTGAACTATCTCAGGTGTTGGTTTTCGGGGGAACAAGAAAGTTATATCCACCATTTTAGCTCATCACTAATTTGTTTTTTTACTTTTTATTATCCAGGAGTTCGATCGAAGGTCTGTCTTCACTGTGACATCCAAAGGCGTTCCTCCCAGCAGCCCTTGCTCTACATCGCTCACTCCACTGGCGTCACAACACTACCTTCAGCTCCTTCAGCAGCAGCTGCAGCAACAGCAGCAGCACACGCAGGTGGCTGTCGCACAGGTACGGAGTCATTGGCACAAAACTGATAATCTTTGAACTTTCTGACATAAACTCTAGGTTGACAAGTTATTTTCATGACAAGTTAATCCAATAGTTAATGTTTTTGTTTAAGAAATGTCAAACTGTTTGCATTTTTTTTCTTTTTTTAGATTTTTTAACCAATAACGATTAGTTATTACAGAAATATAATTATATTTGTCTTTTGTTTTATCATTTCAGCTTCCCTTAGACTGATAGTCGGACATCTTTATTCACTTTTTCAGTAGCTAAAGTGGATTTACACCATCCCATATGGAAACATTTGGCTTAGCCAGCCATGCTGACATTCTGCTCTGTTGCAATTTCATTTTATCTCAGTTTATGAAAATGCAGATAGAGTACGACACAAATTAAACTGAAAATATTTTCTCTCCCTGACTTTTCACAGTTTTCCCATATATACACAAATTCTGCAGCAATCATGTCACACTACAGACTACTGTAGTACACTACTACGAATAGTAGTACCACACTAGACATTTATTTGCTTGAGGTATCCCACACAGTACAGAGATGCACAGTACATTTACTCATAGACTTTTGCTCTTGTTACTCTTTTAATTATGTTATTCATTACTAAATAGAACCCACTAGGGGGCAGCACTAACACAGTTATGCATGTACATTTGTTCAAGCATTGGCGAAAAAAAACAATCTGTAATGTAATTTAAAATGCACTGATGTTAAATATCTCAAGCGATTCATTAGCCTCCTGTTAAAAACATCAGAATAATGAAACATCAATGCATGTTTACATTTTAAGATATGATTATGAGGCCCAATTTCATGACTTGTCATGAAAACTTAATTGAAATTCGAAACAAAGATTGTAGTGGCTTATTGAATCGGGGCTTTTGAATTAAAATCACAAATGTTCCCAAACAAACGAACCCTCCCCTCTGTTTCTCTGCTGCAGGTGCAGCTGTTGAAGGATCAGATGGCAGCAGAGACGGCTGCCCGTATGGAGGCTCAGGCCCGCGTCCACCAGCTGCTGCTGCAGAACAGGGACTTGCTGCAGCACCTGGCCCTGCTGGTGCAGCAGCTGAAAGAGCTGGAGACTCGTTCCCCAAGAACTGCACAACCAGGGTCGCCACAGCGGGAGCTCCAAGCTAATGGACACGGTAAGTGACGTAAGAGCAGCTTAATCTCTCAGACAATCTGTCTGGTCAGATTTCATTGTGCTGCAGTTCTCCTTTCTCTCTCTCTCACACACACACACACACACACGCGCTGTCAATTTGGGGATGATGGAGGACACAGAATATGATCTGATGATTTGATGTGTAGAGCTGGCATGGATTGAAGGCTAGAGCTTCATGGCGTGTCCCTCTGTCCCACTTGTGCGTCCTTCACATGAGCATTTCACTTTCATCTGCAATGAGGGGACAAACAGCCCGTCCTTCAAGTATGAGTGCAAGCTGTCCGAGCACTCTTACAGACACTGCTGTGCTTTTGTTGAAGATGTCTTGATCAAAGTAGACACTTGAATCACACAGAACTGATGCAAAACCCTCAGTTACTGATAAAGTTGATGAACAAACAGAGCGTGAGAAACTAAGGCCTGTTGTGATCATTAACATGTGTTTTGGGTGATCTGATAAGCACCAAGTTGGACTGAGTATACCTTTACAGGTCCAGAATGTAAGAATTAGGGTGCATTCACACCAGCCCTTCTTAATTCAACCCTAGTTTGTTTGCTCGGAAAGTCCGGTTCATTTGGGGAGGTGTGAATGCCCAACCATCAGTTCAAGAGCTGAGATTGGCACCAATACCCTCCCTGCGACCCTTATGTGGAGGATAAAGTGCTAGAAGATGGATGGATGGATGAGATAATACATTATACATTTATGCAATCCATTGTCTCCCAATAACCCCCCAAGTGCTACACATTCACATTCAGGTCTCTCCTTGAGCACATGACATCCATTCATTAAAGCTTTGTGGAAACAAATGCATCCTGAATGACCGCCTCCTCAGCTCATGTCCCCTGATCTGGGTTTGTAAATGCTGTTTGTGTTCTATTAAGACACAGCCAAAATGCTTATAAACAATGTCTAACATTTTGTTCTGATAGGACGCTAGATAAATTAAGAATTCACTAATGACTCATTGCAAGTCATTCAAAGGTTAATTAAGTGAATTGCCGTCTACCAGGAGACATTTCACTCACATTATAAACATGAAGAGAAATAATCAGAATCATCAGAGTTACTGTTGTGATAATCTTGATTGCGGTTGAAGCATAATGCGTTGTTTAAAAGCCTTAATCATCACAGTCTTTGATTTTCTGTGTGATTTTCAATCCACTTTTCAGTGGGTCGGTGATTTGGGTTTCCAATGATGGATGGCACATCATTTTGTTGTCAAATTTGTTTGCACCGATCTGTGTCTTGTTGCACTGATCTGTGTCTTATACACACATTCTTGTGCAGCATTTTAATGTGGACACTTGGACACAAAATGTCCTCACAAGGTCAAAATGTCCTTTTTAAAGATTGGTTTCAATCCAAATTTGTCCTCACAGCCTGCTACAGACATGAAAACTGGCTCGTTTTCCGTGTTTATATTAATCATGTCAGTCGTACAAAACACAGGTCTTGCTATGGAGTTGGTGTTGCTATGAGGTGTAGTTTTCTTCTTTATCTTGTATCTTTATCATTAATTTGACTTGTTTGACTTTATTCACAGATGGTCAGCTGTCGTCCGTCTCAACGTTAGCAAAGTCTTTGTCTCTGAATCTGAAGAATCACTACAGCCAGGCCCTGGACCAGCTCATCACCTCCTCACCCTCGTGGCCGCTCCGGACCCAGGTGGACTGCAGTGAGTCCTACCTCAACCTGCTCAACCTGGAGAACAGCAACAAACCAGCAGCGTCGGTCAACGGCGACCTGGACCCGTTCCTCAGGGCCAACGGGGGGGTGGAGGACAAGGAGAGGTCCTGCGGTGGGATTGTCCCATTTGCATCGAGAAACTCGGCCAACATGGATGACAAGTAAGATGGATGTCGATATATTTACATAAAAAAAGTGATTGTCAGAACTCTACAAACACGCAGCTGAAATCTTGAAATCTTTAGGCAATGAAGCCATTATACTGTACATTAAAGGAATAGTTGTAACATTTTTGGAAACATTTTACTCCACTTTCTAGTTACTGTTCTTATCAGGTCAGGGAAAATGACATCTTATTGGACGGCTACAAGTGTTGTTTCTAAAATGTATCAATCATCAGGACATTTTGAGCCTCATTACTGGTAAAATGTCACATTTTTTTGTTTTCTATTTGACAGATATACTCTCTATATTCTCTAAAAGAGTTTGAACGACATGATGGATAGATGGTAACGGGTCATAGGTACATAACAAACTATTCAAATAATAAGATATTAAGATATAGGAGACAAATTAATTGTTTAAGTGAATGTAACAATGGGCTTCCTTGACTTTTTGTTTCCAATATTTGTTTACATTCCTGTAAATTAATGATTCATCATCATCATCAGCATGCACAACCATCCTTCGGCCATTTCTGTGTCTAATGTAAACACAAATGCAAAGCTATTACTGAATTAGTCTGATGAAATCGTACAAACGGCAGCGACAGTCCTAATGTGGGAGCAGTCACTTTGTGTGTGAGGTAACCAGGCTACACAGTGACTTACGCAGTCTGTAGCTTTTAGTGTTATTAGTGGAGAACAGCTCATCTCAGCAAAAACAGCCAGCCAGCTAATGAAAGTGTGGCTGTAATCAAAGGATTACAGCACACGGGGAGGAAAGGGCTGGGGTCACACAAACAAAGAGGGGATCAGGATTGCAGTTTAAAGAGGGGGAATCAGAGAAAGAATGAGATTTAAAAAGAAACATTTGAAAATCCATGAGCTTTAACTCCTTTCTAGTGTTTCTATTTCATGCAATAATTCATTTTGAAAGCCATTCACACATGTTTTTAAGCGAAAACTGCAAATAGAATAATTTTCTCTGGATTCATTTATGTGAAGCGTGATTTGATTTTCAGGCATGTTTGATTCCATTCCATGCTGTTTTCCACATTTCGCTGATTTTTTTTTATCCTGGTTTACTGTCTGGATGTTGTTGAATACTATAGGATGAAGCTTTGAATGCACATATGTAGCATGTAATTACTACTTTAATGAGTTTTAAAGCTATCGCAAACACCAGCTATGGTTTAAAAAAAAAAATATTGCAGAGCTCAGGATAAACTCTTGAGTCTTTCTTTGTGTTTATCTCCCTGTTGTCACTCATTCTCTCTTCATTTGTCTCTCCTCTTTGTGTTCTTTGTTTCTTGAAGGCAGCACACAGTGAATTAACCATGAAGAAACCAATGTTTTCAGTTGATTTCCAAACACATGAGGAGAGAAATAAGTTGACTTGGAATTGACTTAGCAGTGCAGTGTGTGTGTGTTTGACTTATGTACATCCTTTCTAGTGTAAGTGTGTCTGCAGCTTAGCCAGACTCACATCCTGTGGTTTTCTGCAGCACGCAGTCCCAGCCAATCCCAATTCCCATCCCTCTCAACCTGAAATTCTACCCAGCCGCACGCTGTATGTCGGAGTGCATTTTTGGACATAAAGGGGCAGGGAGGAACAAAAAAGAACTTCCAGTCTCTTCTAAAGAGAAGCATCTTGTTGTTGTTCATTTCCATATATATATATATAAATTTAATCTGTGAATGTGATGTGTCTCTTTTCACGTTTAATTATAATTACATAACAAAAAGCGTCTCTTTTTCTGTTAGTCACTTTTCCTCCAGAGCTTCTCTATCACCGCCACATCTCTCTGTTTTCAGTCTCAGTAGCTTAGAAATGCACCAACAGGGCATTTTAATGTTCTTTCTCTAAAGTGACTCTATTCTCTGTGCCACCCTCCTCCTCCTCCTCCTTTTTATTGGCTTGTTTGCCTGCTCTCCATAGTGACATCATGTTTGCATCATAAACTTTTATGCAAGCCCTATACACAATTGGCGTATAGAGATAATGAAGTCAGTCGAACTGCACAAAAACTTCATTATCTCCTCAATCAAATTAGTTTATGATTATAGAATAAATTTGACCTTTTTAGTGTGGCGCATAATGCAGCTCATGTGAATCATCTAAATATTTTAATCTGGAACGCTACTGAGAAGAGTGACAGCTGGAGAAATGGAAACTTTAGGCTCCATTATGTGATAGTGTTTCCCTCACGCCAAACTCCTTTGCATTACTTTTGGCACAGTCCCGCTCCTGTGCCCTCCCTCCTCCTCCGCCGCCGCCCCTCATTTTATTGCATCTATTTGCTTTTGTTTTCTGGACTTCCCCAGTAAATCAATGTTTACAGCCTGAGTGGCTGTATTTTATGTCCTGCAAACTTGCAGACAGATACTCCTCTGCCATCCCCTCTCACCTCGCCTCTCCTCCTCGTCAGTTGCTGCCCATGCGAAGCGAGTGGAATCCGTTCAAATCTTGTTATTAGTGCCGTTTAGCTCTACATCACAGAGGCATTATCACCCAACGTGGACCACAGCCATGTGCGCACGCCAGCTGGGGCCCACTATACTGAACAATCACTGCATTTGGTTTGTTGGCACTGAACTGAACCCTAACCTGACTATGAGTCACATTTTACACAAAAACAGGAAAAACAGAATGGGATCCAAACAGGATGTTATAGTAGACTTAAATGCACTTTGTGGTAACAGCTCTCAACTGTGTTATTTGCAAACTTTTTGAGTCATGGACCTCTTTTTGTGTGACGCACATCAAAATGAGGGTCTCCAGCCAGGACTGCGATGTTGGACGTGAGCACAGTGGAGCTAAATACTGATGTCAACATGTTTATGCTGTCATATATACTGAGGCTCCACAGATATGTTTACCGTCACAAAGTTGGCATGGCAACTGTATTTATTAAAACTGCACTTCGTAACTTCGACATCATCTAAACAACACAGCGCTGATTAGGCTCATCAGCTCCACACGACTCTCTCCGTACAGTGATGTTTAGATACGGTGACATTCTTGCACTGCACAAAGGAAGTTTGTTTTGTTTTGCAATTATATCAAGACAGATGGAGGCAACAGCAACATTGTACTAGTATAGGGAGGTAGTGGCAGTATGACTGGTAATGGGAAATAGAAGTGAATTATACTGCTCAAAAAACCTGGTCGTGGATAGCTCAGTTGGTAGAGCTGGCGCTCCATGGGGCATAGGCCCCCTGCAGTGATCTGTGTTCACTTCCACCTCTGCTCATCACATTTCATGCTACGCTGTCCTGTTCACTAAAAGCAAAATAAACTATAAAGGAAACCACAAAGTACGTGTGCATATATATATATATATATAAACACCCCTTGTCCCCGCCTGCCCCTGTGCTGCTGGTGTATGCGCTCATGACAGCTGAGCTGTGATAGTGTTGCTTGACAGAGGCAGAATAATAACACTGACGGCATCAAAAAGTTACGTTACCATTTATATTCCAACGTTTTTCAAGATGAATTTATCATTGAAAAGTGGTCATCGCCAACAGTTCACCCATTTATGTGCATCATCAGGAAACCATTGATGTTTGTACATTTATCTAAATATCTATTGGACATCAACAGCACAGTCAGATAATCAATATCCCAGAAATCCTTCAGACAACAGAAATTATCCTTCGGGAAATTCTTCCAAGAGATGCTTACGTCTGAAACCTCAGTGCTAGTTCCGACAAACAGCCTCTCACTGCCGGGATCCCAGGAGCCACACTGCCAAAAACTGCACCAATGCCCACACAGAGCAACAACATACAGTACATAGTGTATGGTGCCAGTTTCTTTTTGAAGGCCAACTATGTTTTAGTCACTCATGAGTCATGTTTTCCTTGAGCACAGTTTAGACACATCTCTTCCCATCTCTGTCTCTCTGACTGTATTGTATATTACATAATCAAATTTCCTGACCTATCTCATTATCTCCCCTTCCTCTTAACTTTTCCCCCTCTTCATCTTTATCCTCATCTGCATGTCAGAGCTCTATTGACAGCCTCGCCATCAGACGGTAATCTAATTGCATGATGTGACTGGGAATCTAATGGCTGATGTTGCCATGCATCTGCATTTGGCTCCATCAGCTGGATTTATACCACGGCTCATGTCTCTTCATTGTGCAGAGATGGAAACTTGACATTTCAGATTTATCTCCTCATCAATGTGATACCTGGAGAGGTGGGAAGTCGGTGACGGAAATGTTTTGGACCGGGACTTTGGCAAGACGTGGTTGCAGCAAATCCAATATGCCTTGATAGGCTTTTTGAAAATAAACACCAGCAATGACTTGAAGCTAAAACCTCGTTAAATCGAATGGTGAACGATCTGTTCTGCTTTCAGCCTATTAATCCCTGTGACCCCAGATCAGACCTGTTTAGTTGGCGATGGGGATTCACAGCTGGAAGTAGGGCTGAACAATTTTGAATAAATATCTAATTGGGATTATTTTGACCATAAATGCGACTGTGTTATGATTCGCAATATCAGAGGGAATGGTCATCATTTACACCATTATTCTCGTTTTCATTTGAAATACATTTCTGTAAAGGCACTGGTTTACTTACCTAACGTGCACCGTTGTGTGCAGCCGAGATTTTGGAACCGTTGGGTGTTCTTTGCTAATTTGCTCCGCTCGAACCAGACGCATCCGAGGGGAGATGAAGCACTGTTCTCTTCTCCTTTGGTAGGAATGTGTCCTATTCCCTGTGTCCACACTTGTACCGCCACCTGATGGGGAAGTGGGATACTTCAGGACCCTGATGTGCGAGTATACCAGGGTCCCGCTATATGTGATGTGCACTTAGGCGCGCGTGGAACTATACTATACCAGGGCCTTGAGAAACAAAGAAGTTCAGTAATTAATCTAAAATGGTGTTTTGACAATATTTTTTAAAATATATATAAAAAAAAATATTGTGCCTCCTGCGATTTGAAAAAAGCAGGAGGCTGCATTGTGATTTCGATACAATTTTAATTAATTGTTCAGCCCTAGTTAGAAATATTTAAAAGTTGTTAAGTCTCCGGTGTTTGCCTTTGAATTTTCTGGTGCTGATTCCTTAAATCGGTTTCTGGTCCTCTGGAGTCTAACGTCTGCCTCTCTTTGGTACAGGTGCGAGGACCCACTCCTGCTCATCCTCTTCCTCGTCTAACCGTCCCTCATTTTTGTGTCGGTCTAAAACCGAACCTTCAGAATAACACCTTATTACAGCTTAAACCCCCCAATCATGCTTTCCCTCCATCCCCGTCCCTGTCATCGTTTGCTGCACCAACCTGACTCTCCCCAGGAGCATGGGAAACGCTCTGCCAATAAGCCCCCTTCTTCTCCTCCTCCTCCTTCTCTTCCTCTCTGCCCCCTCTCTTCCCTCCATGTGAGTATTACTCATGGTGACCAGCATGTGGAACCAGTGTCTGTGGCACAAGCATGGGGGCCGGGCATGTGGTGGGTGAACAGTGTGGGGGATGTACAGGATCTGGCTCATGTGTGGGTCTCACCAGTGATTTCTCTGCTAATGACTGAGTAATAGCCTCACTTTACATGCGGATATGCTTCTGCAAATTCATAAGCACATTAGCATTGGGGTAATCAGTGAGTCACACATGCGTTGTGCACGGTGTCTGTGGTCTGCACTCTTTGTAGGACTGTGATGTTTGTTTTGCCTCTTACACTTTTGCAGCGAGGGAAGACGGGTTCTCGTCACCATGTGGTTTACTTTGTCAGCAGAGGTGCGGGTCACATCGTAAAACTGTCAGGCTGAGGCAGTCTCACTCTCGCTGTGTTTTATTGTTGAATCTGTGTTACGCTTTTGTGTGTGTGTCGCTTTTAACGTGCATGTTTTCCTTTTAAATTTCACCAAATCGCCGTCTTCCAGATGGAGAAATGCCATAAGCCGAGCCTCAGGCATACGAATGGTGTCAGTGGTCTCGCACACTTCACTGCTGCATGTTAGAGCAGCAGCCATAAGATGAGCAACAGAAGCAAACGGCCCTTTGACAATTCAATTGTATGGCTGACAATAAAAGTGTGTAAGTCGAATCCATTTTAAATCACAAAACGGTCTATAGCCACATGCTGTGTATGGACAGTCAACATGTGAGGATCCCGCTGTCTTTAGTCTGTGTGGGTTTATTTCCCTTTACCTTTCCAACAGTGAAGGTAGTGTCCTGTTGGTAATATCCTTTTTTTAGCCGTAATATGTAATCATATATTCTCGAGAGCTGCCACAAATAGTGTTGAAATGAACACGCTCCTAGTTGGAGAGCTTGAATAGACTCGTGGTCTAATAATGAGCACCGGAGGATTTGAGTACTGCGAGACATCATTGTCACAAGTGTGAACCAGGTCCTTACCCTGTCGTATAGTCTGTGCATCTACGAGAGGAAGATTTCGCAGTGATGTGGAAATAATGACTTTGTCAGCATATGGGGATTTCAAAAGATATTCTTTCTTAATGCAACATAATATTACACATTTTTTCAGGCGAAAAAAGTGATGTAAAGCCTCTTACATTGTACAGTGATTAAGCCCACACGCAGTGAATCTAATTTAACAGTTAAAGCTCTAAATGTCATTTGTCTTTGTCTTCGAGAGATGCTACAACTATTGATTATTTTCAGAAATATGGTCAGAAGTATTAAATTCATTGGGTGGCATTGATCTTCATGTCAGTTAATCTTGTTTGTTCCATTGTCGTGCTCGGAGAATTTCCACATCTAATAGGCTGGGACAAAATACCAAAAAAAAGGAACAGTAGCCGATGCGTGGGATGGCTGAATAGCTCCGCACTCTACAGCGAGGAGATACAAAGCTGCTGTTCTAAAGTGAGATGAAGATGTTGCAGTGAAGGGAGGAGTGATGTCATTGTGGCAGAAATAAAAAGGAGTGCTGAGTCAAAGTTATGATAATGAGTCCAGGAAGGAAAGAAAGGAGCTTAGGCCTCGATCCAGATGCAAATGAATCCACACCTTCAGGGACTGCACACATGTCAATAACACCTGAAACCTCAGCAGGATCTTAACTGTACATTTTTGTGAGAAATGGCCACAATTGAAAGTATAAAGCAGAGGAATTTTACAGTCTTAAATGGTTTTATTTAGCTATAGAACTGTATCATTAATATTTTTGTCAAAGTAGAGATTAGTCTGAGCCGGAATGTTTTGACAAAGTTATGTGTTTGCATGCCTTAGTAAATATAAATGTGTCTTAGGGCGCAGACAATGTGACAATAAGATCGTATCGGATTATATTTGTGCTGCCTGTCCAATTTTTTGCAATTCGATTTGCTTTTCCCCTCAAACTTGAATGGCACATTTCTAGGGACAATAACCTGCAAGACATAATCAATACATTTCACATGTCAGTCATTCAGTCTGACATTTGTCTAAACCCTTAGTGGGGCAAAACCAAGCTGTCTGAACCCAGCTCATGTTCCCTAGGTGAATAATCCAGAGCTTGATGGGAGGAACTCACGGCGAATGTCATTATGAACGCTCGGCCGTTTCAAGCCAGGTACAAGTGCGGTAACCTTTCTGACGGCTCCTGCTTAAAACCCAAAGAGGTCTTTCATGGTCTGAAAATCAAGATCAAGAGAGCTTTTGCCCCTTTGCTCTAGTGTTGTCATAACATAAAAATGCTGGGCCAAAATGAAAACAAAATCAGAGATAACATTAATAAACAGAACTTAGAATACTTTTTGAGGATTACTGGCAACTGCTATGTTTTTTTTAGCCATTTCTGTTCATCAACTAAGTAGAAACATCTCAATTATTGGAGAGAAAACTAATGTATAGCATGTTTAATGTATAACACTTTAAATTAGCATATGCACACACAACCCGGTCCAATCAAGGACCAGTCGTGCTGAGGTTAACTGTACACGCTAAATTGACCATAGGTCAATAGAATGAATGGTTTCTTGTCTCTGTGTGTTGACCCTGCGATGGACTGGTGACCTGTCCATGGTGTCCCCCGCCTTTCACCCTACGTCAGCTGGGATTGGCTCCAGCTCCCCCTCACTCTTATGTTGAGGATAAAGTGCTAGAGAATGAATGAATGAATGAATGAAGTCCAGCTGGAACTGAAGGTAATTGGTCTTAAAGGTATTTGGTCACGACTCAGTCAAGTGTCGAAGCACCTTTTAGCTGAATGTCTGTCCCATTTTTCACAGCAGTTCATTCAATATTTCATATTTTAAAAATGTAAACCTCGCGGTGGCAGTTTAAGACTCAAGATCAGTGTATGTTCAAGTTGGATTCATGAGAGCAGCATGATATTTCACAGCAATATTTGCATATATGGGTCTGCATGGAGTTTGCATGTTGTTTCCGTGTGTGTGTGTGTGGGTGGGTTTTCTCAGTCTAAAAACATGTAATATGGAGATTAGGTCAAATTGGACACTTTAAATTGATCATAGGTGTGATTGTGAGAGTGAATGGTTGTTTATCTATGTATGTGTCCCTGTGATGAACTGGTGAGCTGTCCAGGGTGTGACCCGCCTATCGCCTTATGTCAGCGGAGACTGGCACAGCTCCCCCCGCGACCCTCATGTGGAGGATAGAGCGGTAGAAGATGGATGAATGGATGGAATTTTAATGGGTGACACCATTGGACAAACTGGCATGGCGAATGTTAATGAATGCAATTGGCGATGGTGACCTTTGCCCTGTGTGTGTGTCATTTGCTGGGATAGGAAATCACCGATTCTTGTATGTTGTTAGATGTTTTTCCTGCAACAACAGGTCTGTCATTTTATGTGTTAACACAACATCCTCAGACAGGAGCAGAGACGATAAATGAATCAGCAACTCGCGTAAGTTCATTACAGAGACCAGGATTCAACCAAAGGCGGTTGAACACCGTTAGCAGCCACCAGCATAATGTAGGTGGGAGGAGTCGGTAGAGGAACTGAGGCTTGTTAGTGAGGCTGGTGTCAGGACTCATTTTCCACCAGAATGATTGTGTGGTTGTGTGCACTGGTGCTTGCTGTGGCATTATTGTATTGTTGTGCTATCAGAGAGAGAGTGCTCTGTAGCTATTTCTGGTGTGTATGAGGGGAAAGCCTTTCAGTTCTTTCCTCGCCCCTTTACTCTCCGACTGTCTTTTTTTCCTCCCTCCTTTGGCTCTCTTTCCACCCCGTCCCTCTTTTTCTCTCAGCAGGGGAACTGTGGGATGTAGATAAGTCCCTAGACGGCTGAAACAACAGGCAGCCAGAGGGAATGGAAGAATACGGTCTTGTCTAATAACGGCTTGCATCTGTGCAGGTTAATGGAGTATAATATGACTGATGGAGAGCAAAACTGGCTGGAGGCTTATTGTCGTGAAGTGATGCTCCAGAAATGATCCTTTTCTGAATTAGCAAAATAGACAAGGAAATGTAGGCATGGGCAGATGAACACGTTCAAAGTATAACGCAGTATTTGAAAAATTCAAGCAGAAAGTCGGCCCTCTTTTTGATTGTACTCTAATAGAGGTGTAAGCATGTTTGTGTTCTATCCATTCGTATCTCTTAAAAGTGTGCACACACTTCCAGTATGTACTTTGATTTAATTGCTCGATTACATTGTTTTTTTTTTTTCCTAACTGTTTTATAAGCCCTTGAGGTATTGATTCAATATTTTTAAATTTGGTATCGATATCTGGACTCTGATGATTCCTGAACAAACCCAGTCTGATCTCCAGGAATGGGAATGGGAGGAGTCATGAATCTAGGATATGAATTTAGAGGCTGACTGACGGATGGCTTTACTGAACTGAATTCATAGTCAGCTTTAGATGTTCTGACGATACAATTTTCTGTACCAATCCAATCCATTTCCGTCCCTGTCTGTCTCTTCTCCTTTGTGGTACAGTATGAGCTCCATCTCTGGTTGTAGCTTCCTGCACGTCTCGAGAGAGATTCAGTCATGATCCCTGTTTGAGCTTGGTCAAAGAGCATGCTGCATGTTCATTGGCTCCATGAAGCTGATGAGATGAACCGTATAGGTCCAGATATTTAATATCGAATGAAAAAACAAATTGGATTCTGGACCACAAATGGAGACATTAAAAGAAGGGTTGGAGATTGTGGAAACACTTCACACAGGCTACATTTTGAATTCAAAAGTCCAAGACCCTTTCTTCTTTCAGATTCCGCCTCAACACAGATTGATTGCGCAGCATCTGTAACTTTCTGTACTTTTCGATGGCGCCAAATTTTTATGGATACTTGTTCAATTGACAACGTGATGATGAAAAACAACAAATACTCTCAAAACATCACAAAGACGTAGACGTTAAACTACCGGTCCAGTAGGAACCATGTCATCACTTTGGAGCCTTTCCGCGCTTTCAGTTGTCGCCACCGTTCAAACGCATGACCGATGTTCACTCAGGTCTTGGATCAGGCAGTAGCTTTCCCAAAAATAAAGTCTTGATAATGGGATTATTGTTGCTTGAAGTTAGTGTCAGAATCTCATACTTCCCCTTGCCCTAATCCACAGGAACAAGACTTTCTCGTCATGTTCCGTGAGACGTCACTAATGAGCGTCTGTTCTCTGTCTTGCAGGTGTAAACAGACCATCCCCAAACTTGACCCTCCTCCTCCCTCCCTGAACCGGAAGCGGGCCAGTAGAACAATGTCACCGGGCTCCGATGTCATAGCTGTGCCCACACCTGGAGATTTCGCCGCTAATGATGTGGCCCCGAGCCGCCGCAGCAGCGGCCTCTCCTTCCCAGACATCACCCCGAGTTCCCTGTCGTCCGCTGATTTTCACTCCCTCAGCAACGGCGAGAGCAGCTCCTGTTCGACCAGCGAGGACTCGGGGGTCCGCTCCGAGACCAAGTCCCTGCTGTCACCCCTGCGCGACGACGACGACCTCTTTGGAGACCGTGTGACTTTTCTGACGGCCTCCAGCGGCTGTGACAGTCCCACAGAAGAAGGAAATGAGTCGGTTCTCTCTCCCGCGGAGTCGTGTCCCGCTGAACCCAGCGTCTTCACCTCACACCTGGACACCCATGAGCAGCCGCTGCCCTTCTCCTCTCCTGTGAATGACACCTGTCTTCACATCAGTTTTTCTGAGGATGAGTTGCTGGAGAGCAGCCAGGATGACCCCACTGTCCCACAGCGGAGTTAGGAGGACAGGCTGACGTTCCCCTGGAGACCTTACACTATGTTCCTCAGTCTGCTTTCAATGGACACTGGGCTCCATTTCAGGACCTTGAATTATTCTGTCTTTTGTGGCACAGTACAAACATAGCATAAATGGGAAAAAAAGAATTGTATAAATGAAATTAGCCATTGGACAGATTTAGTATTTTTGTAATGAAATTATTAATAATCTAATTTCCTTTTTAGTGATTAGAACGTTGAGCAGAAAACATGTAGCATTTATCGCACTGTTAGTCGCACATTTACTGTAAGCCAATAAGGGAATGCGTTTTGTTTTTTTTGTTAGTCGTCGACGTTTAAAAAAAAAAAAAAAAAAAAAAAGATCATTATTTTGTGTAATGCTTCGCTCTGGTGCAAAAATGTTGTGGAAATAACCGTTTGTCCAGATTTCACTGTGATGTACAGGATGATGCTCATGCACATGTTGGTGATGTTGGGAAGAGCTTCCTCTTCTAAAAAGAAAAAAAAGCACCTGAGTGGATGATGAGTGGAAAGAAAAGAAAATGGAAGTCGTTAAATGGAAAAGAACCACAGAGAAGTAAGCACATCCACTTGTGGCTGTGTCGTAGGTTTCTGTGTTAGAGTTGAGTGGATGATAGCATGTTTTTATGTTGTATTCTTGAGTTTGTCAGATGTCAGATATCGGATAGATAAACAGAATAGCTGGAGGGGGATTTGTCCTTTTGTGTTGCATCGGTTCTGTATGTGGCATGTTTGCAGTGCAAAACAGATGGGATTAGGGGGGTTTTTTCAGCGCAGAATTAAAACAACTTCAGTTTTGACAAACATACAAAAGAGGAAAGCAAACCCTCAGAGAGCTGATGGTCTTGAAGGCTTTGAATTGCACCTCTCTGAGTGCAGAGTCTTTAATAAAGCAAACCCTCAGGCTCAGTGAGACGATAATTGGGGAGATCACATAGGGCCTTGGAGAGAGATCGTTTGGCAGATACATTTTTCCTTTTCTATCTTCATTTTTTTTTGTGTGAAATCCTGAATGAAAAGAAAACGTGTTGCCTTTTAGAGCTCTCAGGACTGTTATTTGTTCCTGTTTCGTGTTATTCTTTAAAAGAATTGGCATAAATGAATATTGAGCTGCAAAAGCAAATTGATTAACCAATTAGTCCATCACTAGAAAATTCAATATTTTGGAATTATTCCTCATTTTGAACTGTTGATGTCACTTTACTCAATGTTCACTCTTTTCAGGTGATTTATGGGCCGTGTGACTAGTTGGATAATCAATAGAATGGTCACGTGATCGTTACAGGAACAAGAAACAAGTCCGAGACGAGACTGAAAGGAACGTAGTGATGCAGCATCATGGATGCAGTTTAACATCACAACAAACTAAATCAATATTTATTCAAGTGAAAAAACAAACACGAGAAAACGCCCAGGCATTAATAACCAGATGAAATGCCAATGAAAATAATTACTTTAAATCCCAGAGCTGAACACATACCTCTTAATTTCCCCCCCTTTTTTTTCTCATGAGTGTTTTTACACAATTTCTGTTGTTACTGTGACTGCGGCAGATGTGATTGTTAATGAAGGCGAGAGTAAAAGCAGCTGTGTGAGGTGTAAAGAGCAGCAGCAGCAGCAGCAGAAGAAGAAAGGTGCAGGTGTAAAATTCCCACAGGCAAACATTTCACACCCAGAAACAAGCTTTTTCTCAACATCACACGACGTGGCGGGGGAGCTACTGTATAACAGCAATAACATGCAGAGGGAGAATATAATGATAAAGTGAAGGACTTTTCCCCCCCCCGACCTTCACCAGTTTTCCTTGTGTTCCTTTGCTTTTCTGACTGTCTGTATAAAATGTAGAACAACACCGGCTCTCTTTGTGTACTGCTGAAATCAGTCGTGTGTGTTTCTTTGACACGGTTAATTTCCCTTCACTACATCACAGCAAACTGAATTTTCCGAGCGCTCTGTAGGAAGATCAGGCTTCCGACTGTAAAGTGTTCACATACGGAGCTTAAATAGGTGCAGCAAGAAGAAATCAAAGCAGCTGCATTCAAAGCCAATAGCCAGAGGCCTATTAAAAAAAAAAAAAAAAAAAAGATGTTCTTTTCGTGTGTTTGAAAATGAATAGTCTGTGATCTCTGCTTTCATCGTTGCATTAACGTTTGACATTAACAGTGTTGCTCAATCATGTTCTCTTATTTCTAGGAACAGTTCTGCTCCTGAGGTCCCCGTTACAGGTGAGCCTCCTGCAAAGCTCGCCCCTGCAGTGTTTACTGTCACTGCGATGCAGGAGCAGGTGACTGACGTGTGTTCTATTTCTGGCACAGGAGCCGGATTCTCCTTGTGTGCTTTTGTACCTTCCCTCAACTTGGAATTCCCTCACTAGACAATTAATGATGCGTCGTGTCTGTGAGTCTCACGAGAGCAGAAGCTACTCCCTCATCTTTTCTTCTTTTTTTTCAGAGAGGCGGCCTCAGTCCGAGGAAGCTCAATACCAGTTCAATACGACTGATCTGTCGCTTTACGTAACCCCCTTAAAGCAGACGGCTATCGTCCTTTTATTGTGCCCATTAATGCTGCTGCAAAGTCATTAGTCTTTGTATGGACAGGAGCGAGCCTGTCAGCGATCAAAGCTTAGTGTGAGTGAAGTTAATGATCACAGAAAGGGAATGAAATCTCATCACATGCCTGTCCACTTTAACACATGCTTTTGGAGAAGATTCAATTGAGCTTTCTTGTTCCTTTTACAGCCTTAAGAGATTTACAATCTAATTATGATGAAATGTGGTGGAAAATGAGGCCTTTTTTGTGGCACATGTGCCTCGGAAATCTAAATGTGGCTGCCCTTTTTAGTTGATGTGGTATAATAACACTCAATCTTTCATCATCATGTTGTTTTCACACATTTCTGTTGCTTGGTTTCAGCACAAGTGTTTGTACAACTCAAATTTCTTTTTCCCAGCAGCCAAAAATGTTAGTTCTGGACACGGTAAATACTGTCACTGAATGAACCACCATTTGTTGACTTGTTGGCCATCCCACAATCAAGAAGACACAGCCGTCCAGCAGAGATCTCAGGAGCCTGAGTCCTGCTCCTTACTCTTCTTTAAAGTCCGCTGATAAGACCAGATACTAAACCCTAAACTGAGATGGTTCGGTGCCGTAGATGTTGTAGAGTCTTCACTTTGCTCCTGCCTTATGAGAAGGACAGACATTTCAGATATGTAATCACTGGCGTGAGATAGTTGGGAAGGCTTTGCTTTTCCACTTATGACAATAAACAAACTCTTAAATCTTCGGTACAACATTTCTATTTCGCTGACATTCCTCCTGTTTTCTTTAATTATGTATCTGGAGTAGAATGTTGCTCTGGCGTCCTTTTACTTGCATGTGATACTGGGACTATATTGCAAACGGTTAGACGGTAATAAAGTGAGGCAGCTGTGTTGCTCGTACGGTCTGCACCTCAGTGTGAGGGCTTGAGGTGCCGAGTGTCTGGAATGAGGCCCTGGAGGAAACCGTCGCCCCCTAGGTTCAAACCATTTCCTTTGCACAGATGTATTTTCCTCTGAGGTCAAGTGAAGGTGAAGTAACACTCTGGATATCTACCTTCTCCCTTTGTCACCTGCCCCCCCCAAAAAAGCTCTGCCACATCCTGAGAGCAAGGCACCTCTTGTTTGTACCAGGTGCTTTTGTGAGACTAAATACAGCTTATGATGACTAAGTTTATTGTTTTAGCAGATGGAGGTTGTTTAAAGAAAGAAACACTACCTCAATATGTTTGGCTGGTTGAGCTCTGTGGGAGAGTTTGCTTGAGAGCTGCTGCTTGGCCTGTTCAATATTTGGCTTTGGGTTTAATAAGTCGAAGCATGAGCAGGCGGTGGTTTGATGCCTGTGACATAAGCTGTTGGCTCCTGAGAAGTCCAGCTAAACATTACTTAAGGAATTCCTTGGATTACACAGACTAGATTTTCCTCTGACTTGAAATTTGCGCTTTTGATGCCACTCATGCACTCACACAAGTCTGTGACAAAAATATTTACTCTCGTATTATAATAATAATAATGATGATAATATTAAAGTAATTTATGTACAACAAGACATTTTTCACTCAGAAGGCTGCCACTCACTGGATGTTTTTGCTTTCTCTGTAAACTCTACAGATGGTTGTGAGTGAAAATCCCAGTCGATCAGCAGTATTTCTCAAATGCTCACACCAGCCCATCTGGCACCTCATTCCCGCCACATCCAAAGTCAATTAAATCACCTTCCTCCTCCATCCTGAGTTTGATCTTCAGCAGGTCATCTTGACCATGTCTATAACCTAAATGCAAATTGCTGCCGTGTCGCTGACTAAATCGTTGCCTTGACAAGAAGTAATAGAGGTGTACCTAAAGAAGACTGCAATCATTTCATTGCATTGTGATTTCCTTTTATTCATTGTATTCCTCCTGAGTAATTAAAACTCGGTGTTTAACGTTGTGCAGCTGCAAATTCGTTATCTCTGTTGACGGTTTATTTGGAGCATCAACACAATTATTATAATAAGAGAGAAATCAGTTTTAGGAGAGTTGCTAGGAGTCTGCTTTGCTGCTTTTCTTAAAGGTGCACAGACTGTTAGTTTAATAGTTTAATTTGTGTTTATACTACAAACACTCAGCAAAACAAATAGTTCAGCTCATTAAACCTGTTAAATCTGCAGCTTTCCAAATTCTCCATAGTCTCATCGGACTTTACATATTCCTTGGACCCAAAATACACACACAGCGACACGTGGAGCAACACATTGGACAGTTTACTCATAAAAGTGTAGTAAGTTGGTGAGGGCATAATATGGTTAGGGCTATATATCCGAGGGAGTCTGAAAAATGGATGATAATTGTAGGTTTGTTAGTTTGAGAGTATAGAATATGGAATTACTGCGTAATATCTCTGGCAGCTCTGAGTGAAAAAGCACTGGGCGATGGACGGCAGCCTCGCCTCTCATCACAGAGGAATGAAGGAGGAGTGAGCGAGATCAGTGCGCGCAATGGAGGAGTGAACATGGGGTTGGAGGTTTGGCACCCTCGTGTCTTTGTGAGAACGGATGGATGTAGTGTGGTGCAGAATAGTGATGTGTGTGTGTGTGTGTGTGTGTGTGTGTTTGAAAGCCTTGAGCTGCCTGGGGAGATTTAACGCCTGTGCCTTTAGAGAAGGCAGACACTGTACAGCTCTGTGGGTCCAAGGGAGTTTGTTCAACTCTACTGATTAGTTTTCGTCTGTGTTGTCGGAGCCTTTTAACCTTCACCGGGGCACAGGGTGATTATGACGGATGGAAACGTTAGGACTTAGACCCTCTTCCTTCAAAACAAGAGACAACACACTCAGCACAGTCTCGGTCTCAAAAACAAAAACCCCAGCCGATAAATATTACACTTTACAGCCCATAGACATTCATAAATCTCCGTATACAGTTCTCAAATAAGAATGTTTATTACTTAAGAGGTATGTTTGGCAAGGTAAATAGATGGTCATTCAGCTTCATTCAGCTTGAATGTACAATAAAGCTAGATTTAGGCCTTGTCTTACACAATGTGCATCATAATTAAGCCAAATATGATCATCCTTTTATTATGGTCACAGTTTTCCTGTTTTTGATACTGTTTTTTGTTTTTTTCAGTTCTTCAGTTTCTTCCAAAAATGTGCAGAGGTTAATTGGACACTCTGAACTGACCGCAGGTGTGAATGTGAGGGTGAATGGTTGTTTGTCTCTGTGTGTTGGCCCCGCGATGAACTCATGACCTTTTCCTCTTTCGCCCTGTGTCAGCTGGGCTTGGCTCCAACTCCCCACAACCCTTATGTGGAGGATAAAGTGGTAGACAATGAATGAATGAATGTATGAATGAATGAAGGATTCAGTCATTGTTCCAGACTGAAGGAGTTTCACATTGCACCAGAAAGACCAGCATTGGTAAATCAGAAACAATACTTTATTAATCCTGGAGGAAATTGTGTGTTCATACAGTTCCTCCATGCCAGATTAAGAGATATACAGTTCCAGATATTACAAAAAATAGAAGTAATTATGTTTATGAAATAGAATAAACACTGGTCCTCCAAGCAGTGTGGATTGTGCTAGAAGTTCAAAGTACTTTTACAAAGCTGGTGTCCTCATTTCCAGCCTGATATTGATTTTGTCATAAAGCAAATGTCTTTTTTTTCCCCCCCGTTGTCTCTGCTCAGTCCACTTTGTTATTGCACACTTCTGCTAATTCAGTAGTTAATTTCTTGTGGTGTCCAACAACAAATCCACAACGGTCAGCCTCATGGTGGCTCACTTACTTCTTGTTGAGAAGTAAGTGCATAACCAAAGTCTGTGAGATTTATTGTCTTAAAACCACATGTTTGTACGACATTTGCAGAGGCTGAGATAGTTTTGCTGTTCAGGAACTTCATCCTCTGGGAAGAAAACAAACTGTCTGTGCAAAATGTCATTGCTGTTTGTCAAACATTTGAGAGATTTCAGTCTGGATGAGAATAGCAGACGCCACTAAAGAGTCTCTCTACTCTGCATGTCAGGCTAAACAATCTGATATCACCAAATCTCTAACGGGACTAATGTGCTTTATTCTGACCTGCATTATGAGACCGTTAGAACTCGTAATGGCTCAAATGAGTGTCAGCCTGGCGATCTACTCTCATTATCCACAGACCTTTTTTTTATCCCACAGTCATCTGCAAGTATTCAATTTACCACAAAAGCCACAAGACAGCCATTGTCCCCCGTTTCAAAAACTCTGTCTTGCATGAGGCCAATTATGGACATCTGGACTCTAAATTTCTCCTTCTGCATTGTCTTTTCAAGTGTTTGAGGAGACTGGTTGTGATTTGTGAGGGCAAATTTACCTTTGCTTTGAGGTAAATTATGTGTGTGTGTGTTACAGCCTACAGACAATATGAGCATAATGACCTCATTTAGCAAATGATCTCACTTCACCCAAGTCCTTTAGCCAATACTTATTTAAAATATATATTTAAAGCTGTAGTGAAGAACTTTTTAGTGGCAACAAATGTCTATTACTTTCAAACCCATTGTCACACAATGCTGATTAAGCTCCAAACAAACAAACATTGCGACTGACTGAGGGAGACGGCAGAAGTTTTGGTTGAGGAGTTAACTCTCGTTCTCTGAAAATGACGTGTGAGGCGTGGGGTTAATTCCACACTCACGCTTTAACTTGGAACAATCGCTATACTAACAAACCACCACAAACTGTGCTCTGCCAGGTTTGACTGAGTAACTGTCATGTCACCAACCAGGCTTTTAAATAAAACATGAATGTGTATGTTGTAAAAATGTCGTAACTTGTCTCTTAATTAACATCCTCTGCTTTTTAACAAAGAGAGTAGAGTAAGTCTTTGCAGCGACGCGGTTTACGTGCAAACTATGTATAAAAAAAAAAACCTCATCAGTGTAGATCAGTGGCGTCAAACTGGCGGCCCGCGGGCCATATGCGGCCCCCCACGTAATATCATGTGTTTAAACACAATTTAATAATAAATATGTTTGCTAGACTTTCGCTTGTTATTATCACATTATTAAATGTATTGCCTTCAACATTAAATTACATTATTAATTACATATATATATTTAAAAGCCTGTTTGGTATTTTTCATTACAGTTGTCCATGTTATTGACTCAATTTTAGATTTTATTTCTCTGTTTTTGATATTCATAGCTGTGTTTTGCATCATTATACTGAAGGACACGTTGTTCCATATCAAAACAAATATTTTTACATTGAAATTCTGTGCAATATCATCATGGATATCTTTATTGCAACATCGGGATGGAATATTGTGAAATCATTTTTAGCTCATATTCCCCACCTGCTACTGAACAGTTGTGTTTTCCCAATTTTGATATTTTTTTCAATAGACTGGCCCCCTCTTATCCAGATTAGATGCTTATTGCCCCCCCCGCCCTGGTCATTTGAGTTTGACACCCCTGGTGCAGATGCCTGGTGAGAGGAAATGAAGATAGGGCACACAAAGTAAGATTTTATTTCCCTCTGACAGGAAGTCGCGCTTATAAATTGAATAATTCTTATGTGCAATACTCAATCTATATTCTCCAAATGGTACGTACTGAGAAAAGCAAAGCACATACATACGGCACATGTTTGTGTGTGTGTGTCAGTGCCTTGAGTTGGTCAGCACAGGCTCAGCCAGGTGTACCGTGTCATCTCGCTCCAAATCCGATATGTTTTCACTCTCAATTTATTTCCTGACATCCTGAGAAGAGATTGGATTTGGCTGCAGCATGAGGAGCGACATCCCTGGAGGAGAATCACACCGAGGAGACAGAAATACAACCGACGCTTTGGTTTCCCGTCTCTGTGTTGCATATTTCTCTTTTAGTCGTCGACCACATTTTTAACTGAAAAGGAACATTTTTCCATACTTACAATACGAAATGTAGAAAAACAGTGTTATGTGTGCATTATAATATAGATCGATACAAGAGCTGACCTCAAAATATCTGGTTCTGTTCATTCACTTTTAGAAAAAGGAAATGTATTTATTTCAATAAATAGGAAAAAAGCGATTCAACACTAAATGTCACACATTTTAAAAGGAGTGGGTAAAAGGACAACTTCCATTTGCTACAGATGTAATGTGGTCTTCCTTGGCATAGGCTCCACCCCTCGTTATCTCATCCACCTTAATAGCTTTCATCCCATGTACTACATACAGAAACATTTATTTTCTTAGTTCCTGAAAAAGAAATGACTCTTTAAAGAACATGTAAAATGCCTTTTGAGGCCATTGTCTCGCTTCAGTCACACATGTTCCAAAAAAGATATTTCCTCCGTCATGGAGGCAAATCATATTATTCACACTGTGGTCATAAATTGATTGGAACGATGCTGAAGCAGCATACGCTCCACTCTGTGAGGGGACACAGCGGGAAAACATCCTGTCCCATTTGTAGGATTCAATCTCATCCTTGTCACAAAACACACATGCGAACAAGCACATACACACACACACAAGCACATAAACACACACACACCTGGGTTAAGGAGCATTGATTTATCTACACTACCTCTATGACTTTGATTTATGTCTTTTCATTTGTATTTGTCCCCTCTCTCTTTTTTTTTATAGGTGTGGGGCGACTGTTTAATTGAAGTGACTTTGTCATGTTGTCAGGCAGCATCCTCACACTCACGCAGCAGGTAATGTTCCCATGTTGTTGCATTAAAACAGATTAACCTCAAAGCTTTTCCTGCAGTATCACCGACACATCACGCTCGCCCAAACAGATGATCATGACCTTGGAGCTTTCCTTTATTTAAAAAGAAAAAAAAAAGCTCTCTGTCTCAATTTATACTCCTGCTTCTAATACAGTTGCTCCTGGTTTTATTTCCTTCACCTACCTCTGATCTGTGGTTCATCTTCTCTGCACCTTTTCTTTCCCTTTTCTCCTATTGTCCTGTTTGCTCTGGTTTTTGTCTAGTTCTTCACCGTAAACACCTAATTTTCTCTCTGTCTCTCTGCTTTGAAAGCATCCCTAACACACTTGTTAGCACATCCTCACCTGGAATTTCACTGGTAGATTCCGCTGTAATCGGCAGATTTAACTTGAGCAGCCAAACTTGAAAACTTAGTGTGTTCATCAACTGTGTGATTAGTAGGAGAGCATACTGTATACACAACTCACATAACAAAAATGTCACAACAGGAATGTTAGGGGGGAAAAAAGGAAATTTTTCTTTCTCTGGTGCCAGAATAATTATATTTTAATTCATTGTTTTACTAAAAGTGCCTTACTTTTAAGGCACGGCAAAGCAAGTTTATTTGTATCGCACTATTCATACACAGGGCAACTCAAAGTGCTTTACAAGGACATTGAAATTGCATGAATATCATCATAATAAAAACAAGACATTAAAATGACATTAAAATAAAATTTAAAATAGTCACTGTGATAGTGATTTGCGAATACAAAGTGCATTTAAAAGACAAGAATGAATTGATAACTATTATTGAAGAATTTAAGAACAAGCTGCAGTAAATAATGAAGTTTTCAGGCCTGATTTATATGCACTGACAGTGTGAGCAGACCTCAGGTATTCAGGGAGTTTGTTCACACAGGTGAGGAGCAGAATAACCGAATGCTGCTTCACAAACCTGTTCCTGATTATCTTAGAGCTCTGGATGCTTCATAGGAAACCAAAAAAAACTAAAAAGGGCTTATGGATATAGTAAAATTAAACATTGTAAACAGTGTAAACATTTTTCTCATTGATTAATGATCTCAGTCTTTAGTTTCAATGACACATGATGACATTTGTTTAAATGATGTTCCAATTTTAAAGGAAAGGAGACAATAATGCACAACACACAGCGTTGGACACCAACAGACATTGGCAGAATCGATCACTCTGAATTAAAATAAAAAATAAAAAAAAAAAGAAGAAAAAAAAACTACTTTGATGCGTGTGGTCTTCATATCACCGAGCGTACTACTAAGAATCTTGGACATTGTGCAAATAACAGATGCTCGCCACCTCCGCATCACATGTTTCCAGTGTGCAAAAATAGAACATCAAAATGACACAAGTGTAGTTTCATCAAAGCTGCAAAATGAGTGGTTGTCTTTTAACAAATTACACCAGTAAATCAAGAGAATTGAATTCATCAAACCACACAGATGGAAGAATGGATAAAGAACATGTACCCTATTGTCTTATCTCAGTGCTCAGCGTCACATCCCAGTGTAAATAACAATGCTTATTAGATTCTTCTTTTGTTCTCCCCTCGTTTTCTTTTAACTTAGATGTGTGCATGTGTATTGCATTTAGCAGTGTGATGATACTGAGACATGTGTTAACTTGAGTTTACAGATGATTCTTGTTATTGTCTTCTTCAAAGGGCTGAGAAATGAGGGAATGGAGACGAGTAGTGATTCACATGTGGGTGGGGGCCTCTCTGTGAGTTGGTGTTGTTGTTTTTTTACGTGTGTCCCTGAAATGAAATGCGTGTCCCCATGTTCAAGGGTAAAGTTCCATGTTCGGCTAATGACTTGCAGCATAATAAAGTGCAGCCATCACACAGGGACGTCGATGTCGGGGACCACGGTTGATTGTCAGTTCATTATTGTTGGATGACAATACGACACAGAGGCGTATAAGTGTCTTCCCGCGTGAGGATACGTGCTCTGACTTTCACAGTATGTTTCATACTGTTTTCATTTACATAAAAAAAGATAGAAAGTGTAGCAGACGTATGGCAAAGCACATTATTTTTAGACTTTTAATAAAAGACGGGTAGGATTTCTCATGTTCATAATACAGTATCATCATAAGATGGTGTCTCGGGGCAGACATGCGATATATTTAGTGTTATGTCGACTGCTTTATCCTCTACATGAGGGTCATAGGTCACGAGCCAATCGCAGCTGGCACAGGGCAAAAGGCGGGGTCCACCTATGTTAATTAATGCTAACTAGGATAGCTTAGAAAGTACAAATGCAGTGTAAAGGAGAATAGTTGCACCAGGCTCAGTGTAACAGTAATAATAATCAAATAATATCCAAACAAGCAATTTCACATTTACAGTATTACACCGTACTCACTTTCATTGTAATACCACAGTACGACAGCAGTCGAACAAAAGAACAAAAACATATGCTGGACCACACTCTCAGTCTTATTCAGGAGGCAAAACAGACAGGATATTGAAATATGAAATGAAAGGTTGCCACTTCGTAGTAAAATTGCCGTGGCATCCTCTGAGGATTTTTACAAAGCTCAAGAAAAACATGAGCTTTTTTTTAGCGCAGGGGTACAAGCGGAGGCTTCCAGGAAAGAAAGAAAGAAAGAAAGAAAGAAAGAAAGAAAGAAAGAAAGAAAGAAAGAACAGTGTGATACTGAGAATGTATTAACTGACTGTGACTGTGTGTGGTAGAAGCAACAGAAGGCTGAAATATATTCTCCATTCTTACATGAAGTGTCCACTAATTACCTCATTAACAGACAGAACTTCTTTTTTTATTATTGTTTATGTAGATAAGTGCTAAATCTGCTCGAGATCTCTTGCTAAACAACCGCTGAGTGGGAAGAATAAGAGGCAGAGAAAAGAGGTGAGAAGAGACAAAACTGTTACCAGTGTTGGAAAAAAAAAAGGATTTAAGAAAATAGTACACAAATTAGAGAACTCTTAATTCTCTCTTATATTTCTGTATCCAATTTGTAGACATTGATAAGTGGGCGCCTGTCAGCCACAGCCTCATTTGAGTGATTGACCGCTGTGGCGATGGAGAATTCCCATCTGAAGAAGAGACTGCACCTTGTGTTCCCTGGGAAATGGCCACACTGATGTAACTGGAGCGCATGAAGTCCGTGATGAATACAGAGCAGAGCTGACCATCTGGATGACCGGACACTGCCGCCCAGGGTAGGAGCCTTTTGGGATGACACAACTGTGTCCATGATTTCACCTAAAAGGTCAGTTGTGTAGCATTTAGGAGAGTTAATTGGAATATATAGAATATAGATTTAGAATATAATTACTTTTGAATTAAAGGCTGCCATCTTGCACCACTATGTATCTGCAGCAGCCTGAACTCACATGTTTTGTGTTTGAAGTGGCGTTTTACTACATACATTTACTAACAGGGAAGAAGCAGGAAACAGCCCACCGCAGTTAACTGATGGACTTGGGAGAGTTAGGGTTGAGTGGGCTGCATTCTGCAGTCTCACCATTAGGTGTCACTAATTCTTACGCACTTTTGTTACATTTTTAGTTTTTAAATTTTAATTTAGAAATATAGAAAATCAAGGTCCTGGAGATCCTAAATATGGTTCCTTGCCATTTTAGAACTGTGTTTCCTAATCTTGGTTATTGGGGACCTCTGTCCTGCATGTTTTAGATTTTTCACTGCTCCACCATTTATTTAATCAACTTACCATGAGTTTTTGAGATATTGAGTTTCATGCATCGCAGGCCTCCTCTGATTGGCCAAATTTCACGTGGGCGTGTTTCTACGATCTCACAGTAACGCACGGTAGCGGTTTTGGATGTCTGTATAAGTTACCAAATATAGTTATTTGCCTGGTAAAGGGTTAAACTGACACTGGTCAATGTTTCCCCCTTTGAGCTCAATGCCTTTATCAAACACTGCGTCTGCTAAATGCAATGGCAACATGAATGATTGTCAGTTTCGGCCAAAGTGAGTAGAGTAGAGTAGAGTAGAATTAAGTGATGAAGGTAACAATGAGCTGACTTCCTGGTTCACCAGTATGTAATGAGAGATGATAATTAGCCTTATAGACTCTGCTACTCTGACGTCCAGGAACCCATTTAGATCCCCTTGATAAAACTGGGCTACAACAAAAAGTGCAGTGAACAAACAAGCAGGTGTTTACAAAGTTGCTGCTGCTGCTGCCAGCTGATTGATTGTCCTCATTATGATAAACCCAAAGGAGTGTTTGCAGTTCATGGGGTTCTGGAGCCACTTCAATCCAGCACAGATTCATGATACTCATAACATTCATCTCATATGGACATCAATATACTGTATGGGGTTTCTTATTATTTTGTTTTTTATGATTTCAAGATGAAAGTGTCAGCAGGGTGACTGTTGGGTTGAGAAGTGAAATTGGACGATGTTTTTAATGTAAATGAAAGTGGTTGAAGGAAACACACTTTTGTTGTTATAGAGTTGTATGCGACAGATAAAAAAGACGCAAAAATGTCAGATAAGAACTTTGCCAGTATTTCGTCTACAGTGGAAATCTTGATCCTGGGAAGAGGAAAGAGTAGAGTGAATATGAATGAGTTAAAAACAAATGTCAGCTGGAAGAGCTTTCATACGAGGAATTACCGCTTAAAATTTGGAAGTTTCACTTTTTAGTGAACCCGCTAAGATCCAAATAATACTGGAAAAGACACCCATAACTTGCAGATCTACTAAATCTGAAACACGTCCAAAAAAGACAATCCAAAAGAATTGTTTTTTAACAGTTTCATTGCGACAATAATGGCAAAGGATGTGTGATTATTATACAACAGATGGACGCATCAGACAATCATAACCCCATCGCTGAAAAACCCTCTGTGACATTGTAACACTGAGAACCTAATGAATAATTGACATCTGTTTCTCTGATCCTCCCACAGCACTGGGAAATGACATCAAAAGTCAGAGAAGCTGGGGAAGAAAGAAAGAAAGAAAGAAAGAAAGAAAGAAAGAAAGAAAGAAAGAAAGCATGCGATTTGCATAGCTGCTTATGTATATGACGCACTCCTCACATGAGAGTAAATAGGTGGAATAGTTCCATTAAGGCGTGCATTATGTGCACTAAGTCTGAATCTTCTATCCACCCAATAAAGGGAGAGATGGAGACTTGAGCCAAGAAGATATTGACAGGTTAATGCCTGTGAAAGGAAAGCTTGAAGATGCATGATACCTGGCTGCATTTATCCATTCAGTTAGTCATTCATGTCGCCATCTGAGGGATTTCCTCTTAAAAAAACACCAATCTCTTAAAGGGCAAAGCTTGATCTTTTTGCTTGTGGTCAACAAGACCCATTAAAGTTCCAAAATTAGCAGCTAATTTGTCCGAAAGAAGAACCTGTGTAAGCGAAGGCCTTTTTTTATTAAATGTAAGCTTTCACTTCGGCAAGCACCGGCACTGTTCCAGTTTGGGCTCTAGTTCCATTCAGATCGTCACAGGGAATCAGAACCATATTCCATCGCTGACAGTCATAACTCAGAACAGAAGTAAACATGACAGTGGCAGCATGGTGGAATACACAGAGTTTCTGCAAATTTCCATCCTTTCATCCTCCTGGAATTCAGAATTTGGTTCCGCAACTGAAACCATTCTCGAGCTGTGCCAACGTCAAAGCCCTAAGAAAGCACTAATCTACTAATTAGCACTTTTTTTTGCTGGTTTTGATCATTATATGTCATCAAGATTTCCAGTCTGCACATTTTTTTTTCATTTCAGATATGGCTACAAGAAAATGACTGACATAAAACCAGATTATGGACAGTGATGGAGCTGCAAAGCTCTCTCTTATCAAATCTACTGGAGGAGATGGCATTCGAGTGCTACCATCTGCCGACTGAAACTGCCACTCTCGATGACCCCCGACTTGAAGAGTGGGAAAGAGCTTCACTGGCGTCGTGACAAGGACAAGGTAAATATGTGTGTGCAATGGAGTGCGTCAGCTGTGAGTGGCTGCGCAGAGATAAGCTCCGTGTCAATTCTGCAGGTCTACGCGTGCCTTGGAAGGTGCCAAGGCACGCGTAGACCTGCAGAGTTTACCCAAGATCTGCCGAGGTACTCCTCGTTCTTTATTAGAAAAATGTCACTTTCATTATTTCATTTCATTTGAGTACAGCATAACCTTGGTAACAGGTCCAAAAATGAGGCTTCAAGGGCAAAAATAGCCACACGGAAAATAACTTTTTTTCTCACTCAGGCAAATCACAAATTTCATATGATATATATAGGATATAGTTTGCAGGACCACTGTTTCTTTTCCCCATGTAAAAGGATTGATATACAGATGATTGTTGTAATAAACGTGAACATGTTCACAGACTTACAAAGGTTATTTGTGGCATAAAGCTTAAAATATTTTATTTGACGTGCTCGTGGCGTTTGAGTGTCTGAACATCATAGTGCAGTACCAAAAATGCACTTCTCATCAGAGTTGCATTCATGTTGCGCTTCTGCCTCTGACAGAGCACACTCCAGAGTGAGAGAGTGGTAATTAAAGGACGAAAAATGCAATCAAAGGAAAAGCGGAGTAGGAAAAGATGCTGATAGGTTTGAAAAAAGTGGCACTCTGGGCAAGAGAATAAGAACCCCCGAGCCCTTTTCGAGATTACTGGCATCAGTTAAGCCAATGCAGGTGCAAGAGCACAAGAGGAAATGACTGACAATCAACGATTACCCCCTAATTACATTTCCGAGTAGAATCGCAAACAAGATGGTTATGCACTCCCGTGGGAAAACTCAAACCAAGCAGATAGACGAATTAGGACATTAGAATTCACATGGAAAACATAACCCTCACATTAATCTATAGAATATGAAATAATCCATAAACATGACAGGAATATTGTAAGTCACGTTTGCGTTGTCTAACCACCCTACAGGACACTAATGGCTGTTGTGTGCTATTTCTGTGCCTTACAGCCGTTAGAATTACTCCGGAGACAAGAGGAGAATCAATGGAGAGTAAACATTCAGACCTTGTTTTGTTCACAATGTCAGGAGCACAAGGTGTAGACTAAATTTGAGTCTCCTCTGCAGGTTCCGACATAGTCCTAGATGGGGGGGCCACGCGGTTGGTGTAGTAGTTAGCACTCTTGCCCTTACAGCAAGACCCGGGTTAGTGACCCGGTCAGCACAGGGACCACAGGGAGTTTGCATGTTCTCGTGTGTTTGTGGGTTTTCCTCCAGTTTTCCGGTTTCCTCCTATAGCATCCCTCCTAAAACATGCACATTTGTGGATTAGGTAAATTGGACACTCTAAATTGACTGTAGGTGTTAGAGTTGATGGTTGTTTGTCTCTATGCGGCTCTGTGATGGACTGGGCAGGCGACCTGTCCAGGGTGCAACCCCGTCTTTCGCCCTATATCAGCTGGGATTGGCACCAGCGCCCACCCCTGTGACCCTCAAGTGGAGGATAGAGTGGTACAGTAGATGAATGAATGTCCCAGGTGGTGAAAATTAAGATTTGCTTCAAATATTAATGGCTAATGCCACTGCTCATGGCCAGAAGATGAATGCACCACATCACTGACTAAAAAAAGAACCCAGAAATGACTGCTGATTCAAGACTTTCCCACTGACATGATTGTTTTCACTTCTGATTTGAGAGGAAATGATTGCAGTTACCTGTCTGGCTGATTTGATTGTGCATCTATTATATTATGTGTTCACTGGTGCAATATGTAGAGGAGATTTCTTTATAGATAATGCATGCATGAAGCTGATGTTCAATACCAGAGAACAGAGAGGATTCCTTTGAGTCAAAAGATACATACAGTATGGGTGCGACATCACATCTTGTGATCACGATCTAAGTCTGTGAAATCACTTCTCTGATTGCCTGTGGGAAGAGTGGGGTGGTGTGTGTGTGTGTGTGTGTGTTTGTTCTTGTATGGATATCATTGTGAGGACCAAACTTATACCATAGGCAGTGAGGACATTTTGTGAAAATGAGGACTTTTTGACTGGTCCTCATTCTGTCAAACTGTAAAGGGGCTATTAATGGGTTAGGACCTGGTATTAGACATGGGGTCAGAATTAAATGTAGGTTAAGGTTAGGCATTTAGTTAGGGTAAGGGGTTAGTGAAAGCATTATGTATGTGGGGAGGGGGGGTTGTTGTCCTTTTATGACATTAACAATGCCCTTGAAGACTTTTCCCTCAGCCTGAATGAAAGCCATCAACCCAACAGAACCTATGCACCTGTTCATACAAGCACACACAAGCACGCACACATGCACACACACACACACACACAAGACTGCTCTTTAGCTGAAAGCCTTCCATGAATTGATTTGAATAAAGATTAGGTCTGAAAATGATTAATTACCATACCACAGCACATTAGCGACGTCAGGTTTACAAAAAAAAGAATAATACAATTGCTTTGGTTTTTATTGATGGACCCAACTGATTATTCAATTACCCAACTCATTAAAGACAACATTTACATTGTACTTCTGTATAAAGATGTGTGTCTGAGTTGCCAATAGCAACAAGGACAACCCACATAATGCAAATTAAATGTTTTCTTACCAAAAGTAAATACTGTATAACATCTAAACCACAGTCAGATGGAATGTACCATCAAAAAACGGACTAAATATGATTAAAGGCACATGTGTGCACCTTAGTCAGTGGCTCTCAAGCTTGAAGTAAACATAAAAGTGTCCCAAGATGATTTATTTATAAAACTTATGCAGTATTTCTGTTGCACAAAGTTGTGTTTGTTGCTGTGATGGACAGGCGAACTGTCCGGGGTGTACGCTGCCTGTCGCCCTATGTCAGCTGAGATTGACACAACACCCCCCGCAACCCTCATGTGGAGGATAAAGCAGTAGAAAATGGATGGATGGATTTTTCTCACTGTAGTCATTTCAGTATGTAAAAGTGACTCAGCTATGAAAGGAAAAATCAGTCTTTGTAAATCAGTAAAAGCAGTCTTTTACTGCTCATAAATCGTGTCCACACAAAGCCACATGAAGGGGGTCACATGTCAACAACACTGGAAACTACCACTTTCACATGCTCGGCTGCATGATTCAGAGAATGATGAAATGGTCCAAGTATGACTCTGCTGAATAAAAGACCTCCTCTTTGTGTTACTGGTGAATGTGTGGTCTCCGCAGTGGCATTTGGCACTTGTACAGTATACGCTGCGACGACATCCTGCTGACAAGTGCGCCGTCATTGCCAGACACCAACACCCCATTTACCCCTATAAAAAAACAAAAACAGTGACTGAGAAAGATGCTTCACTATTAACATCATTTAGATAATGCCACCAAGGTGTATTTTATCAAATAGAGTGCTACAAATTATATTTTACATTCGGGGATGCTGTAGTCTATGTGCAAGGCTCACCTCAGCTAAGCTTTGGCATCTTCCATGTGTTCTTACTTTATTGCTCAGGTCAGCAAGATACAAAATGAATCAGTCCACTTACAGGCAGCTGAGACAGAAGACGAAGAGATGAGGAGGATGATCCATATTCAGACTCCCCCCCCCCCACCTCTGTCTTTCACTGAAGCCTATTTTCAGACTAAAATTAGCAGTTGTACATGGTTAGTTTTTCCACAATGCATCACCTTTGCATGACTTGTGATGTCACGAATGTGCCAGAAACAAAATGAGTAGGAGGAAGAAGAAAACAGCAGCAGTGTGGATCTCAGTGACAATGTTGCAACAGTTACTTTTTTGTATCTTCTATCTTTAGTCCCTCTTTCATTCAATCATCCGTGTGCATGTGGGTTTTCTGCGGGGTTTTCTGGTTTCCTCCTGTAGCAGTCCATGCAAAAAAACATGCACATTTGTGGATTAGGCAAATTGGACTCTCTAAATAGACTGTAGGGGTGAGTGTGGATGGTTGTCTGTCTCTATGTGGCCCTGTGATGGACTGCACTGGCGATCTGTCCAGGGTGCACCCCGCCTTTCACCAGAGATTGGCACCAGCAACCCTCAAGTGGAGGATAAAGTGGTTGAATGGTGAATAGTAACATTTGCTTCAAATATTCATAGCTAATGCCTCTGCTAATGGCCAGAAGATGAATGCACACCATAGCCACGCCGTGAAATTCATGCAGGCATTTGCATCACTGACAAAAAAAAAAAAGAAAGCAATAAAGAAGAGATTAATCTGTGCACTCACCTATGCCAATCGGAGCAGAAAGGCAATAAATACCCACATGCTTTATAGAGTCATTTGACCCAGAAATGACTGCTGATTTAAGACTTTCCCACTGCTCAAAAACCAACATTTAATCAGCCTAAATGTGCTATTAGACTGTCTCGGTTAGCTGCTGTTGTATGGCTTATGATTCCTCATTTCATGCTGCCAGTGCAGCATGAAACTGACAACGCACAGACCTGCAATTTCTACCAGCGCTGAGGTGCTGAGAGCAACCTGTTTCTGTGTGACTCACACATGTATCCTCTGCTTATTTCTCTTGCTTAATATGTGCACTTCCTCTTGTCCTTTCCTCTTCACACCACTGGCCCGCTCCATTATTTCCTGACTAATGGAGGCTGTATTGGACCGAATTGCACTTGGCTTGTGTTGAAGTGAAATGACCTCCCGAATGTCACATCCAGAGGTCATTGTTCAGTCTGGTTATGAAGACTGAGCCATAATCGGAGCAGGAGGTCGGCGACAGCTCGTAAGCCACAGCTCCCGTGGCACGCGCTTGTTCAAAAATGACAGCTGGTCCTTACTCTGCTGATCAAAGAGGTGGAGACTCTGCGATTTCTGTGTGAAATGGAAGCCAGGATTTTGTTCTACCAAACTAATGTGTAGCCAGTATTAGCATAAGTATGAGTCCAAATTCACTCATACCACCACACATTAAACCTGACTAAATAGTAGCGAAGCTGTCCCACACAACCAGACACTGATGCTGTATATGCTAATATTGCAAAGGACACAAGGCAACCCTGCTGTGACATCACCCACTGGTTTGTGAACTCCATTTTAGAATTTTAGATGAAATCCATATTGGGAGCAGCGGGGGGGCGACTGAGCTGAGACCATAAACTGCTCAGGAAAATGAATCAATTGAGAAGTAGGCTCATTTTCTAATATAGAACGAAAGATTGTGAACTTTTAAAATCCATGTAAACATGTCGAATTTCTCAATGTTGGCTTGATACATCCATGCAGGTGATGCAAATGGGAGTCAAATTACTGCTGCGTGTATTTGTTCAGTCAGACTCAGTCTGATCAACAGTCTCTGCTTTTGGGCCACACTTCCCACCCCTTGAGCTAAACCCACAAATCAGACAAGAGCAACAAAGACATGGCAAGATTCGGGCCAATACATTTGTTGGGCTGATGAGGAGACCAATGTTATGCTCTGTCAGCTTAAACAACTTGATATTTTAAAGCTTGTGGATAGTAGGAAGACTCGGAAACAACTACCCGCCAGCCAAACCAGAAACTGCCTCATTCTAACAAGCTTAAAAGGGTTGTATTGTCACCTAATGTAGCAGAGAATCTATACATTGATTCCCCTCTATTGGTTGAACACTGGGACATGTTCAAATGACCAGTGTAGTCAAGTTACAGCCGTAGCTCAAATGTAACTGTAGTTCCAGTTAACGGTGCACAGAAACCTACTGATAGACTTGTGGAGTCGCACCCTGATGGCTGTAATAGAAATGACAGGTTTCAAACACTTTAGTATTGGCTTCACTGTCCAAATAGACCCTACATCAATTTCTATATACAGTAATAATATTATACAGTATAATATTTCATCATCATGATATTGGATGAAATGGGTCATGTGAAAGGTGTAACTTATACTGATGCAGGTATTTCCACCAGGTCCCAGTGAGCAGTGTTTTATTTTTGTTTGTTTTGTGTTGTTCCATTGAGCAAAAAGAAGTCCTCTAACAGCAGTTATATTGTTTTTTATTTTTTTTTTTAATTCCTCCTCTCCACAGCGCAGAGCAACAAACGATTTCCAAAAGGCCAGAGTATGTTCAGACGCATGTTTTCATTAAATCCTGCTGGAGTTTGGCGAATTACAAGGTCTTTCCGTGTCCTCCATCCTTGTCCAGTAAACACAGAAAAGAGCTGCACACATATTGCATGAAATGACCTCATCGCCTCGAATGAATCCACCTTGAATTTGTTTGCATTTCATTGAGTCTGAAGGCACCCTGAAACATACGGACTTCATTTTGAGAACATGTTTTTTTTTCTGGTCGCGGTCAGAAAAATAATACCACTTCTTAATTACAGGCAGTTTGCCTTTGAGTGTCTCAGTTATAGTAAATAAGTACAGAGTCTCTCAAAAAGAGGCACATTGCCACAAGTCAAACCTCAACAAATGAGCCTCACTTCACCTCAGTGAGTTGCACTTTATTCTGCAACTACACAAAGACACGCACTGATAAGTGGTGTTGGACAAAGGGCAGCTATATAAAGGCGTCTCCAACCACAGGGTGATGTGGTAAACAGAAGCACTGTTGAATCATAGTGACGAAGAGAGTTTGAGCAACAAAACTGAAGCTTTCCCCATCACACAAATATGGCCGAGTCTGAATGCAGCTGTGAGTCATGGTGAGAGAATTCCACATGTAAACAGTGGACTGACGTACTCGACGGTGTGAGTATTACTTGTGCATACAGTATGTGGGAGTGATCAGCTGATACTCTTCCTCCCACTTCTATTTCTACGTTTTTTGCTTCCTACGGATGGAAAAGGCGAAACACACGCCAACAACCACAAGTATTTACTCGTCAGTGAACAAAGAGCTGCTCTGCTGTTATTCATTTTTCATGATGTGTTTTTAATCAATGATCAATCATAAAAAGTATATTGTTAGATACTTTTTTTGGTGGTTGACAAATAATTTCAACTCTAAAGATTGAAATGGTTTGATCACAAAGAAAACAAAGGAGCACACAGAGTTCAGTGCAATCTTGATCGGGTAATTTAGTAATGGTATTTTAAACAGTCATTACGACACAGTTGATGTGACAACGCTGTGGTTACTGCAACAACTAATGACCTCAAAAATAACACAAATTCAATATTATATTTAGTGTATTTGAATGTTGTTTTTTCTTATTGTACCCAATGATTTTGCTTGAGTGCTTGGAAATTATATCTGACAGGAGATCTGTGCTTTTAAGAGTCAAGAGTTTTGCAAGACTTGTGCAGAGCATTTGTCGCTACATGAATCTATGGCAGCAATAAAAGCATGAGGAGGAGACGTTGCCCAAAAACCTGTTGTTGCATCATGATCGTGTTTTAGCATGTGGACTTATATAAAGTTTGCAGTGCATATTCATGGTATACATGGATAATTACTATTCATACTTTGAAAACCACCTTTTTGTTTATTATTTTCAAATAATGCAACCTTCCTTTTGACATTAAAGGAGGATATGCATATTCAAAATGGACACATCATATCTTACTCACCGTGTCATAGGATATACTCCTGAGTAACTGTCTTTATTTTGATAAGATTTAAGAATAGCATTGAATTACAGGGTTGGCAACTCGAGCACGTTCTCATCCGTTGGCACGGCACATAGTAACTTAATTTAGAGACACTGTATGTAAGCAATATATTTGATTAAGTTATGAGATGGCCGTGGTGTGTCATCTGAGATAAAGAAAACATGGTCAATTAAAATACTAGCAGTGGTACAGCGCATTTACCTAACCTTGAGGACAGCAAGGATTCATTGATTGTTATTGGATAATACAGGACTATTTTGATAAGCGATTCATTGTTTGAGAGTTTGTTTGTTTTGGGAATATTTCCTGTTTTTTGGAAAAAACTGAGTATCTTTGGTTGGTTGGGATGCAAGACATCGTTTTCTGGGGATGTTGTCTGATCTGCTACCTCCTTGACTTCTATGCTAGCGCCCCCTACAGTGATTATGTTTTATGCCTATTTATTTTGCACAATAAAGATCATTTATATCCACATCTGCTGCCACATTAGTATGAAAAACGTTACTTAGATTTCACTACAGAAGCGACTAAATGACCTCTGTCCTTGGGCATAGAAAGATTAGATATATCGGCATATCGGCAAAAAGTCCAATATCGTGCATCCCTAATTGCTTGTAACAAGTCTCCTCTCTCTCTCTCCCTCTGTCTCTCTCTGTCTCTCTCTCCCTCTCTGTCTCTCTCTGTCTCTCTCTGTCTCAGTGTCGGGCTGAAGCACACTCGTAGAGCTGTGGGCTCCAGCACAGTTGAGGATCAGAGCAGGATCAGTGGGGCGGCAGAGACTCCTGAGCTCAGCTGCTGCAGTCCCGTTTCTTCCTCCTCCTGCTGCCGCTGCTGCTGCTGCCGCTGCTGCATGGAGAAACCACTAAATCCCGGCAGCATGCACCACTGAAAGCTTTTGTTTCGAACTGAATTGAGGAGACGAAGAAAGTCTGCGAGATCACTTTCCCCGCTGAGGTGAGCTGTGCGTAAAAGGATTTTTTTCTTCCTCTTCTTTTTCAGCTACACTGCCTCTTCTTTTCTTCCGCCTCTCACAGCCCTCTGCTCGCTGTTTTTTTTTTTTTTTGGTAGACTTTTTTGGAACATTGGAAAGGAAGCTCTGCTGTTCGCTTCAGTCTATCTGCTCGTCCAGCACCCATGAATTCAGATAAAAATGTGTACCTCGGCAGGGACAAAGGCATCATGCGGAAGAGAGCCTTGCTTCTTCGGAAAGGCTGCAGCTTTGAGATCACCAGGTATGTCCTTCTCTTTATGATCTTTGTCTGGGACAATAAGGGGGATGAAAAATGGCTGGACTATCCCATAAACGCTACACTCTCTTGCATTGAAGTGGCACTTCATATGGTGCCAAACACTGGCTTTAACGTGGGTATGTTTCACCTTGTGGTTTGGTCATTTATCTAGTGTGCACTAATTTGGAGAAAGGGGGGGGATACCTAAAAAATATATATATATATCGCGCATCCATAACCGTGTGTGATTCCCACATCAGTGGATTAACATTAATGCGTTCACATATCCTATGTCGGACTGTGTGTGTGTGTGTGTGTTTGTGTGATGCATTACGCACGGATACATGTCGTCTGCACCTGACTCTGCAACATTGACAGTGCTCCTCAGTGGCGGGACACCGTCAATCACCACTCTATAGCCAAGACTAGGTGTTGATTGGGCAGTCCTGCAACCTCAGCGCCTCAGTGTTGTCCAATCTTGGGCCACAGAGGGCTGAGAATATGCGCGTTGTAATCCCCCCTCGGCCTAAAAATAGCTCAGAGGCAACGGTTTGAAGGATCGGATCACCTACTGCTGTGTGAGGTACACGCACCTGTGAGTTCACATAAATACACCTGCACCCTGGGGCCCCAGACATATGACATATGAAGACACGGGGGTCTTTCTTGTTGGCAGGTTCGCATAAAATGTGCAGCTCAGATGACCTCTCCGCATGGTGCAATTGCTTTTTGGTGTGTAATACCCCGCTAAGGTTTCTGTGATAGACATCTTCCTGTGGCCACAGTGACTGTGTGTGTGGGTATGATGCAGTTCTCTGTGTGGTCCACTCCCACTCTCATCCATCAGAAGTGTGTGCACTGTGGTTTGTTCCTTTTAAATATTTGGTTAAACTCTGATGTCACACCAGTTCACTCAGTCACTCAGCGTCCTCAAGGCTTGACAAGGGCGTCGTTTATGAAGTCACTTGTGGTGAAAGGAATTCAGTCTGAGTGTTGTCTTGAAGGCATTCAATAAACTTAAAAGTTACCATAAAAAACATAATAAATTTAGGTCATGTGACCCTGGGTGTGACTGGAAAACACCTCATCATTGTGTCATAGTCAGTGGGACATATACAAATGTCATGTTTTATCTGTCCTATAGACCCAAATCCGCAGTTACTCAATGTACTTTATTCAAACCAGAGAAATGTAATCATGCTTTTCTCATTTGAGAGCACAAAACTATCAAATGTTTGGCATTTTCATGGAAAAACAATTAGAGTATGTAAAAGAGAGAGAGAGAGAGTTTGAGATCTCTCCATCTACACTGCCAGGTCTCCCTTTCCAAATAGGAGCATTTACTCTAATCAGGGTGTATGATGCATGTGGGGGTGAGATTTGGTCGTCCGTGTGCCAAGTTTAAATTACACATCTCTTCTAATTAGCTTGATTTTGCTTTCCCGTGTGGAGTGCAAGGGTTGCTGCCTCTCTGTTTGCTCTGGGCTCAGTCACACTGTAAGACTTCCTGGCGGACTGTCTCTGAGACACTAGCAGTGTAACAGACAATCAATCAGAGCCGAGCCTGGAGTGCTACTGCATGGGAAAATAGATTCTCCACTGTACTGAGGAGATATGAAACACATTCAAGTAAAGGGGCCGCTGCTACTTCAACTGCTGCTGGGGAGTGTCTGCGTGTAAGTCGTTTTGCTGCAGCTTTCCAGGTAAAAAGCGTGTGAAACGGCTTGTAATGTCCACAGTGTGCAGACACACATGCAGATGTTTTCCCACATGTTTGCCTCTGGACGTATGTCATGAGGGAGTTTCATGTAGGTATTGATTCGTCCTCTTTTTTCTCTTCTCCAGGCTAAAGACACGGACACAGTGTGAGAGACGTCTTACACGTCAATTTTTATTATCCGTTAACCTGACGATTACCATCTGGATCAAATGCTTTGTTTACAAAATGACAGAAAACAATGATAAATGCTCATTGTAGGTGACTTTTCTATCTTTAAAAGTCTTGTTTTGTCTGACCAACCACCTCAAATGTAGTGATTGATATTCAGTTGACTATCATGTAAGACTAAAGTAATAAATGTTAATTTAACACTGGAATAGACAACCGTTTGGCGTAAACTTTGACGTTAAAAGTGATTGCACAGTGTACTGGTCATGGAAAAATGACATCATCCACATTTGTTTTTCATCATTCATTTTTGTGACATCTATGAGCGATGAGGTTTCTGTAGACAATAGACAACACACGGAGCAATTTCATTTAAAAGTGTTCAGGTCTTTTTAATGCAGCACGTCCTACTATTACACAACACAATGCCTTCTCTGAGGAAAAGTACCTGTGTCCTTACTGGTGTATTGCTACTGCTGCGTCTCTGTGCCAGTGACCACAAATTAACCATTAGGGACTGGAAAGTTTTCTGTTGCCTCTAAATTTAATTATCTTTTTTTTCCAGCAATAACCTAATCTATTTATTGACACAATTCACTCCAGTCCCTCCGTGACCAACAAATGATAAGCAGTATAGATAATAGATGGTTATATTTGTTACACCTAGAACTGTGTATCAAATATTTAAATATTTCAAAAGAAAAAAAAAAAGGGAAGCTTGACAACCTGTCATTAAATCTGCTGTGGCCCCAGAATTAATCTGCTGCGACACACGTCATATCACATTATTATTTCTCCGAGTCTGTTTTGGACACGGTTTCACTAAGCCTTATCTCACAAAGTCAGCAGCAGGCCACCAGTTGGCAGATATGCTGAGTGACAACAGGAGCTATAGAGGAAAAATTGAAATGACCACTGGGACCAGTCGTTTAGTCATTTTCCTCTGCTGTGGTGGTTTCAGGTGACTAAATGTCGGTCCCTTTTTTCACATGCGGTAACTTATGTATATGTATGTAGCCTGCTCCCTGTCTTTGCCTGAGGCTTCTACAAGCACTGAAAACCTCAACCTCAACATTTGAGTTTAAATATGCCATGGCATAAGTAAGCACGGAACTTCTGGACAAGCTCTTTGGCCTGGAGTCTTGAGCTTGAGCGAGGGAAGTCTGTACGTCTTACAAGAACAACAAATCCCAATTTATTAAAGTGTAGTGGGTTTTTTTTTTTCCCCTCCAACGGTTTTCCATAACAATCAGGTCATGAGTCTTTGTCAACTTTTCCTGTCGCTGACTTTTTGGCTCGGGACTGTTTCAAAGCATTCCCAGTCAACACCGACTAGTTTTGTGCGAATGAGATTAGACAGATTAGATTAGTGCTGTGACACTTGAAGGAGCCTCGAAAGCACCGTCTCCACTCTGACCACGAGTCTGCAGCTGCAAGACGCAGAGCCATAGAGACAGACAGACAAACCAGCAAACACACAAACCCTGACCTCAGGAGGAGGAGGAGGAGGAGGAGGAGGATGTTTTCTGATGGAGCCGCTATCAAAGGCAGTTTGCTTTCTATGAACACAGCATCAGCAGATTCTGCTGCGGTGGAAACTAACCTCATTGTGTGGAATCTTCCAGGCTCGCTCATCAATCCATAACAGAACATTTGTAGTTCAAGGAAATTTAAGTAATTTAAGGAAAGGCATGCACTGGCAGAGAGCATCACCGTGAGGGAAGAAAAGCCCATTTATCACTGAGCTAAAGCAGGTCCATGTGTGATTAGAGCATGTTACTATGGTTCGACTTTGGAGCACGGGATGAACAAATATGTTAAGATAAGGAGTCTGTTTACAGTGTAGGATGGAACGAGAGGCTTTGACGGCGTCGGATTAATGGGTTTTGAAATGTGCGCTAATCAATCTACTCGGCTTGTCATCCAGCCGCTCCCTGCTGTCAGCTGTCCACGCATGCCTCCATTCAGCCACTTCACAAAAGAAGAGACAATGACGACTCCGTCGTGCAAACCTCAGGCACAGTCAGAGAGCAAAAAGACTGTCGATCGTTGATGTGCTCTTTCACTCGCTCGGGCCTCTGTTTCTGCCCACTCCCTGAACTTCTCACTTCAGGGGTTGTTTGAGTGCATTTGCTTTGAAACGCTATCAGTGTCTTCATTAACCTTGCCTTTTGCCAAACCGCCAGTGTTTTGTGACTACAGTTGCCAGGGCCTTTGCTGCAGCTTGCTGCTTTTGCTGGATTGGCACGAGACTGGTTCCAGATGTAGCCGAAGTGCACCACGCTCTGTTCACGCGTGCACTGTAAGCAGATGGGTTCGAGAGTTTTTGAGACTGTGTGTCTTTAAAAAGAAAAAAAAAGGAGAAGGAAATATGTATTAGGGTTTGTCCTTATGTGGTTTGCTGGTGGAGCTTTTACAGGGCACTTCAAAGCAGTGTGTGAATGCAGAACATATGTTTCCGGTGTCAGACATGTTTGGTTTGCGTGCTCTTAGATCAGACTGTGCATGGATGGGACCATGTTTATGTGCTCCTCAACAGACTGGGTGAAAGTAGTGGTGAAAGACTTGAGCTGCCTGGGTCTCCCTCTGTGTTACAGTCTGTCATAAAGCACCCAGCTGGGAGCTGAAATGACCGACATTTTTGCTGACTCGAGGCACTTGACTGCTTTGCTTACTGGGAATGTTGTTTAGCTCTCACTCTTTCTCTCTCTCCCTCTCATACAACACATGCACACACGTGCACACACACACACATTAAACATAGATGTGTTGTTACTCTTGCATCAATAGATCTGCAATTCTTAGTCAACTGACAGATAAATAGTTGGTAAAATCACTATTTTGATCGTTTTCTTTTAAAGAATAATATCTTGGGCAGTTGGAGAGACAAACAAGGCATTTTAAAGGGTCATCTAAAACTCCTCTGATAGACTCATTTGAAAAGAAAACAATGGTTAATTGCAAATATGACATTACATTACCCATAATGCAATATGATTTGCAACAGATACAGTTATCTGTGTGTGTTAATGCTTGTCTATGGGCTAATGTAGCTTTCAAGCAGAAGTGGGTCAAAGTCTGATGCTCAGCCCAAGTTTACATTACTTTTAACCCAGAGAGAGAGACTTGTAAACTCGACACTCCTTGAACAAACCATGAATTGACTCTTATTGATTTAATCAAATGGCTTCATCTCAAGAAAGTCGCCGCATCCAGGACGTTTGTTGTGCGTGCACAGTGTTGCTGCAACCCCGTCTCACTTGTCTGACTTCCATAGAAGGTTGTAGCTGGGGAAATTGAAATGGCTGTGCACAAGGCTGGTTCTGCTCTGCTCAGCCGTACAGTCGGTCCCTCAGTGAGGTCTGATAAACACTGGACTGTAATCGCTCCCATATGTGGCTGCATAGCTCAGCACAACGCGACACAGTTCAGCCATGTGCACAATGCAGTGCACCAGACTCATTTAGACAGAAAAATAGACTCAAATTACGAGAAGAAAAAAAATCCTTCACTTGATTACAGCCCTATGCAAACTCTTCCTCTTTGGCGGGAACATCTGCTTCCATTTACGGCTTTAGGACGCATACCTACATATTAAAATACACTGCGCTCTGCTTTGGGAAAACTTGGAGGCTGGAAAAATATTCCCCATTATAGTTGGCTGGATCAGAGCCAGTGTACTTAACTGGGTATTGGCCGAGATGTGGCCATCTTGAGCATGGCCACAAGCCACATGCAAGGAGACCCATATTGGCCAAGTGAAAGTGAATGTGTGTTGACATGCCAGAGGAACATAGAGCAGAATAAGAACGCTCAAAAGGAGTCTGTGTGTACTGTACACTGCGAGTTGCCTCACACCAGCCCGCTGGCCTCGTCGTAACCTTTAGAGAGAGATCCTTCAGAGAGGAAGTGAGTGTGGAGCCTGTGACTGTTGCACATTTTTACCCTGTGGTTTCAAGGGCGTTTGGCAAAAAGCCTTGCGTTGGTTTGAGAGCGAGCAAAACAGAAACCAATCATGAAAGAGTTCGAGAGATGGCAGTGCGGATTGAAAGTACCTGAAGAAACATCTACTGGAATCCTTTTAGTTGAGGTTGGTAAGATGTGGTTTCAGCAACTGTAGACGCACGGCTGTCGTAGTAGAGGAATTATACTGTTCAGAAAGAAGATTGTCTTCATTTACTTTTATATGCAAATAGTGCACATAATACAGATGTATAGTACACACACACAAAGGACCATTTCGCTTTCCTTTCTCTGTTATTTCTCTGAGACACAGAAAGTCTTACCTCAGTGTGGGATTGCTCTTTCAGAAAGCAGCGTCTCGTGCCATGAAAGTGTGAATAATGTGACAATCAGCCCTTTAGAATGAACTAACTTGATGAAGTTTACACCCTCTTACCCAAACTATGAAACTGTGGCACAGTGGTGCCTTTTATTCTTTTGAAAAGCCATTTAATTCCATAGTTCCTGAAACAGTTGAGGCTCTTGTCAGTGTTTTAATTTTTGACTTCACTCTACATTGTAACTTTATCACAGTGAATGTGGCTGACGTTCATTTATATTTAAAAGTAACTTAAAGTTACAGCTTCAAGTTGTCAGGACAGTGTGACAGTGAGGCAGCAAAATGAAACTTATAAGTTTGATTGTAACACCACAATCATTTATATGCACATACTTTTTTATTTTCTGAGACGATGAAACTGTAATCTTTGCTTCATGAAGACGTCTACCTGCTTCCCAGGGTTCTCTTTTTTATTTTATTTTATTTATTTATTTATTTATTTTTTATTTCTTATTCAATTGTGATAGAATATCTAACCACAAGAGGGCAGACTCTCACTGTGTAAACACTGATGTGACCATCTGGTGATGTGAACCGTGGGTGTACACATTGATTATTTGACATGAGAAAAGACATTGAAGACAAGACGTTGGACCTTTATCCATCTGTTTGTTTGAGCTTTTTATTGCATTTAATTGAAGCAGTTAAAATGTAGTGATGACATGGCTGCTGCATCGGTTATTCATACTTATTCATAGTCGGTGACATTCAGGTGGAGAGCAGCTGGACTGAGCTGAAGGTTTTCATTCAGACACAGACAATCAGCTCACTGTATTTGTGTCATTGTTGACGAAAACAAAACCTTCATCGACAAACACATTCAGCAGTATTCAGGACATATAAAGTGCATTCGCCCAGAAACACTGAGCAAAAGCACGTCCAGGTCGCCGCCAGGCAAAGGGCAGAGTGATGACCAGGTTCACTCTGATCGCTGCAGACAAGAGCTTAATGCACCTGATCACATTTAATGAAAGCGTCGTCATAAACTACTGCAACCTGTCACGGTGGCATTTCACAGAGGTCACATGGTGACCTGCTGGCATTTAGGGGCGTACAAGAGACAAGGGGGGGAACGAGGTCTGCATCCAAATGTTGTGTGTGTGTGTGTGTCTGGTATTCCTTATGTTGTGGGGACCTAAATCTGTCGGCATAATGTAAATTAATGCATTTTATGGTGAAGACATGTTAAGATGAAGTCAGCATTAGGTTAAGATTAAGGTAGGGTTAGGTTTAGGCCAGTAGTAATTATGGTTAAGGTTAGAGTAAGTCTCCAGGAAATTAATGTAAGCCAATACAATGCATACAGTGTGTGTGTGTGTGTGTGTGTGTGTAATCTGCGCTGTAATCCTTAACTCCTTAAGTAAAAGCACCCATGCAGGAATGTAAACGGCCGCAGCCAATACTTTTACTACTGGTCTTAAATTTGCAGATAATTGCCTTTGTCTAAATTAAAAATGAAATATTTTAGCATGCTTGTTTTAACACCTCACATTTGTTGAGAAGCTTTAACTTATTGTCATTTTAGACTTATCACTTAAATAATAACATATTTGTACATGTCAGGTTTAGTTTTATATTAACGTTTTGTAACTCCATTCAAAATCCTATAAGTTAGGCCATAGTGCAGTGTAGATAAAAAAAACCCAGAGGAGTCTTACTTTTAATTCAGACATTAACATCGGGTACAAACTTTGGGTTTGGAAGGTTAAACAGGAAATCAAGTCACCCAGACATCTCACATCTGAAGCTAGTATAAATATATAAGTTATAAGCCTGTTTTGTAAGTAGTAACTGCAAATGAAGTATAGTGGAGTGAAAGTACATTGCAACGTATTCTAGAGAGAAAATACAGTATATTGTCATGGAAAAATTGAAATGTGCTTCTACTGGTTAAATACGTTAGTGCGAGAGAATAAACAATGGTTGAACTATTCTGTAATCAAATGAACCCATGTATCTTTTCTGCTTCCTCCCACACGGCGTAGATTATCCACGGACAAAACCTAATCAAAAAGAAAGTGACGTCATGTGCAAATCTTTTCATTTGCATGCTGCACTTAGATGAGTGTGACGGATAAAAACCCAAACTCTGTTGACACGTGTAGGTGAATCTAGTGTATTTTTTAAATGACACTGTAAACGTGTTTTTGCACATTTTCATACATCTCTATTTATAGAATTGACTTGTAGTGTGATCCAGTGCCAGGAGCTGCACAGCTAATCACACTGTACGCTTAGACACACACACACACACACACAGTAACAGAGGCCTTGTTTATCCTGCGCGTGGGAAAGTTGCCATGGTCTGACATGGCTTACTCGGTGAGACTAAAGGGCCGGAGCAGCAGCTGACCAGAGAGAAAGCGGTGTAGCGCCGTGGGATTAGCACACTATTGACCTGAGAGCTCCTGATCCCCATCATGCAGCTTCACGGGCTTCACTTCTTGATGATAACCCTGCGCATGCTCATGCATATATATATATATATAATACTGGCATGGGCACATGGATTGTAATCCCACACACTATAATGCTTACACCCACATCTATACCCTGAACTTTGAAGTTGCATATGTCTGGGGAGCACAGGGCCTGGGATAGTCCACCTGTGTCAGGTCCCACGCACACAGGAATATAGTTTTTATTCCACTTCCCAGCTAATGATGAAGCAGGTCCAAAGAACAATAATAGTATAATAGTAAATCACCTTTGAGTGTGTTTAAACTAGGACTATCAATAGATTTAAAATTAATCTCACATTTTGAAATTCGTTCATCTAGATTAATTGCTTTTCTTCTTATCACTAAATTAATGAGTAATCAGACAGTGTGTATTGTGTAATTGTATCTTACTTTTCAAACACAGAACTACACATAGAACTGTGTGATTTCAAAGAGACAAAGAGAAGTCTCCAGGCAGCTGCCAGCATATTACGGGCACTATCAGTGCCTCAAGTGATTAGTTTGCCACTTACTTTCCACTCGTCTGCGATGTCGAGGAATTCCTCTGCGCAGGTCTGAGCAATTAGTCGTGCATCTGTTTTTTTGACAGTCAAGGCAAAGGATCGCAACATCCAGTCATTGTCAATAAAACATGCCGTGACACCCAGGTTCCGTCGCTCAGCTTCTTAAAATGAAACCTTCCGTCCAACAATCTCTCACCTCTCTCCATCTTCGGCTACTATCTCGGTCTCTCAGACAAGTGACTCTTTCGTGCGTATAATTCCTGGCTTTCATGACTTGCATTAACTGCGTTAATTCATTTTAATGCGTTAATCTCGGCTGTATTAATCACAACGATTAACGCGTTAACTTTGACAGCCCTAAACACTTCCAATACTGAATAGCCACTAGGGGGCGACTCCATCTGAATGCAAGTCTATGGGAAAATGAGTTTCTACTTCTTGATTTACAACGTGAGTAAATATTTTTCCCAAGGCGTTAACAGTGTCCGTTATACTTCAATATCACATGACATCAGTTTTGTCACTCATAGGAGTGGACGCCGGTGTGACTGACAGCTGGTATCATTCAACATGTGATTAATTATTGATCATTAATTCCATAATAACCTTATAGCATCATGTGAATCAAGTTATGTGAGGGAGAACTAGACTCGTGAGCCTCCTCTCGGCTCTGTTTACAGCTGGAGGAGAATCTGATGGGAGACTTTAATCAATCACTGCTGTTTTACCAGGCAGCTGAAGTCCCTTCAGTATAAAATTGCGACTCCGGCATAGTTAACAATGAGATACACTGCAAAGAACTATAAAAAAAGAGAAAAGAAAAGAGTCGGGCAGTAAATGCAATCAAATACGTGTCGATATCAGGGAAGCATTTTACAAGACGGAGAGATTCCCGTGGGTTATCTCTCTGGTATGAAGCACGTGCATCTGTTAAATTTGTTTTCAAATCCAGGGTCACATTAAAATATGTCTCCTCCCTCCCTCCCTCCTTCCTTCCTTCCCTCACTCACAATCCCAAACCTCCTGCAGCATTGTCTTGTTGTAGAGCAGTGCATATTTCACTGAAGACATCAGAAAACAGACTAAACTGTTCTTGTGTATTCATGGAAGCAGAGGCTGTTTTTCATCTCACAATCAGGGGATTATATTCATCACCTGGAGCAGACTGTTGTCACAATACACTTGGTCTTTCTCCAATAATAGTTTTGTTACGGTTGATACTAGCTCCGAGGCCTCATTAACAGATGGATCTTTGAGGAACATAATGTAGGATTTGCTCTCAGTTGCTCCTCCCCACAGGGGGGGAACGTGTATTTGTTGACAAGCCAACAATACTGTGGAGCAGGACTTTTACAGTAGGTAATGTTATAGCATTTCATACAAATACCATTGCATTGTTTTATTTTTCAAGATATTAGAAAACTAACCATGACAAAACGACAAAAGCTTTTTTAGTTTAATTGGAGACGTTCTCTCTCCAATTATTTTTATTATTTTTATTTTTTTATGTAGCACTTTGAGATTGTTTGTTCGATATAAAGTGCATTACAAATACAATTCATCATCATCATTATTATTATTATTATTATTATTATCATTATTAATAAAAGACAGTGCCTTAAGGCCCTAGTATACTTTCACGCACAGTGCACATGACGTGAATTGTGTCATCAACTGTTGATGTGTGTGCAGCCCCGATTTTGGAACTGCGTGCATAGAGTACGTTGGGTGCGCGTGGACGTGGTGGAGTATTAAGCCCTGCTCACCAAACAGAATAAACATTTCGACAACAGAAAAAGTAGTCGCCAACGATAGTAATCCGAGCGTCAACCTGGCGACCCTCGAACCGGCTGACACCCCGAGTCCCCTGCCCTTTCGGCTGTGAGCCGTTCGTACCAGAAGTGTCCGAGGGAGCTGTCGCATCATTCTATTCTTCTTTGGTAGGAACGTGTCCAGACTTGTACCGCCACCTGATGGTGAAGTGAGACACTATAGGACCCTGCCACGTGAGTATACCAGGGTCCGCGTTATGTGACGCACAAAACTTTGGTGTATACCAGGTCCTTTAGTTTAAATAACTTGCATTCTCAACCCGGCTTATATAACCTATTGCTCATTGTATGCACATTGTTTGAATCACTTGATTTGACGAGATGACTTCAATAACATGACCCGACGCACAGCAACCTCAAACGCTCATTTTTAGTGGCACTGACCCAAAACCAAAAGTCGCATAGAATAGAATAGAATAGCCTTTATTGTCGTTATTTTGTGGACAACGAAATTTGGGTGCCACTCCCTTGGTGCAAAATACAATATATAAATAACAATTTTAAAAAGAGAAAATAAAAAAAATAAAAAATAGTGTCAATGCAGGTGATGCAGAGTCAGACCTGAACGGACAATGGTGACATTCACCCTGCTGTGCCATCAAAATAATCTCAGAGACATTATTTGACGGTTGAAATTCTACAGTGTGTCACTTTAAGTTCCCTTGTTACAGACTGACTATGCAAGACACTGTATGAAAATGAAAAAAATAGAAGCCCTTATGCAAAGGGCAACTTGATGCATATCACAATGTGGCAACAGGAAGGTGTTTATATTACAAGTGAGTGTGGGTGTGTGTGTGAGATCACCCTCGGGGCTCTAATTTGTGGTGGGGGTGTTCAGGTGTCTCAGGCTGGATGTTTGTAACTTGATCCTGACGTGAGAAAAGCCAGGCTTTATTTTCAGTGGTCTCTTAAAAAAAAGAGAGGAAAAAAAAAAAGAAAATGAACTGTTTCTCCCTTCAGGCGGTTACAGATTATTGCTGCATTTCAACATCAGCTACTTTTAAAGGAAACCACATTAGGAGAGTAGAAGAGGGAGAATGTCATGTGTGTCAAGAGCTCTAGGTGTTTTCCTGTGGTGTGGCGTGCCACAGAGGGGGGTTTCTACTGATTAAAAATTGATGAACAGCTGAGTGTCATGTAGCCTGAGCCGAGCATTCCTGCACTCTTTTGTGTGTGTGTGTGTGTGTCTGTGGGCTAAGCTACAGACATCGGCCGTGGCTGGACTATTGTGCAGGTATCAGATTTACCTAAGCTCATATTTCACCCACTATTCTTTGGGTCTGAGCAGACGATTAAGAAAAAGAATCCCTCCTCACATGGTTTTAGCACATTCCTTTGTTTCCTACACACATGTTCAATATTACTATTTACACATGCACATGACAAGTAGGCAATTTATTTTTTGGGGGTGTGTTTCATTGCTCTTCTCATCCTGTAGCATTACTGCGTATTTAAGACCTTCAAAGGTCCACTATGTAAGGCCAGGCCCTCACTGGATACAGAGACAGCTGTGTCACTGATCTGCCCAAGAGAGCACACCACGGTTATTTGTACAATGAACAAAGCTGCTGCAAGAGTTTGCCATTGTAAATAAATTCTCATCTATACTCAGGACTCTCTATACTCAGGAAGCTGCACATTCCACAATAAAGCTTGAATGAGTAGTAGAATAAGTGCTTTAACTTTGAAATAGGAACAGTTGTGTTTGTGACACATGTGACAGTTATAGATGTGGAATCTTTGGCGAATTACGTGGGAGCCAATGGGAGTTGAATTCCCATAAAAAGGTGTTGGGCTCCCGTGAAGGTAGTAAAATTGTACATCTGTGGGGGTGGGCCGTTGAAATATAACCACAAACAATCACTTTAATCACAAACGATGCAATTTTCAATGTAAAGACTATTGTTTGTGACAGAATAAGGACAGAAACATGTTTTACAACAAAACTACAATATCGCCCGTGAGTTACAGTGACATTGACTGCACTTTCATGGCAATCTACGCGTTATAATGTGTGCTGCTCTTTGTTTAATGTCAGTTATTACAGACCACCCTCAAAGATCAGGTTATAATTTGAACCCTGTTTGCACAGTCTCTTTTACCATGAAATGTAAATTGCCAATGGAAAAAAATAGGCAAGACTTGTCCTATTCTTAAAAAGAGACGTGCGTCAGTGCGGCTGCTCTCATCATGTGTGCACACAGACACATCGCACACGTATCCAGGATGGACCCGGGATGGTTGTTTTGGTACCATTCTTAATGCAAATGCAAAGAAATACATACTGTACTGCAATGAACCAAGCAATTCCGCTCTCTGGAAACACGGCTTTTGTCTCTACAGTGGCTCCAAAAGACTCCTTTGAAGTAGGAGTATATAATACAGGCCTTTCTGCATGGAGTTTGCATGTTCTCCCTGTGTGTGCATGGGTTTTCTCCGGGTTCTCCAGTTTCCTCCCACAGTTCAAAAACATGCAGATTTGTGGATTAGGTAAATTGGACACTGTAAATTGACCGTAGGTGTGAGTGTGAGACTGAATGGTTGTTCGTAGTCCGCTTTTCACCCTATGTCAGCTGAGCTTGGCGCCAGCGACCCCCATATAGAGGGTATAGTGGTAGAAGATGAGTGAGTGAGTGTACAATACAAACACAGCCAATGCATAAACCAACAAAGACGAAAGAGGACATGGCAGGGAGATTGAATAGAGATTTTGAAAGAGAGTTGACATACTTTGTGGTGTGTGAAGGCCACTGTAGTTCTCTGACCCGCAACAGGCAGGCAACAGTGACTCGCAGAGCAGTTACTGCACTCTGCATTCTCTTATTTAGATATCACAAATTCTTTCTCCCTGGACCATGAAGGACAGATTTAGATCTTCGATCAATCTTACATCAATATTCACATGCCAATCCTTTTGAAACGGTCAAAATGTTCTCCCTTATAAACTTTTTTATTTGTTTTTTAAGCTAAACATTCTCTTTCTGAACCTAAGCAGTCCAAGTTAGACAAGTGAGTAGTTTTTCTTCGGACCAAATTGTTCTTTTCCAAGCTATTCCTGGAGCACTCACTCCTCAGCAAGGAAACACTTTCCAACTAATAAAAAGATGGAAAGTTATTTTGGAAAACTCCCACTGTGAGACTGAAACAGACTGTGATGCATATGACGGTAGTTTTTATCCACTAATCACTTACACTTTCTTTTCTTTGGGAAGGGATTTTTTTTCCCAGCCATGGGAAAGAACATCATTTACTACATGTAAGATTGAGAGTGACTTTATTTTTTAACTTCCAAAAATCTGATCTGATCCTTCTGTACTGTTTTTGGATCCTACGAACTTCAAAAAAAACAAAAAACGTAAAAACAACACATGTATCATTGTTTTCTCCCCTTGATTCTTTTTGATGGTTTATGGGAGATTTTTAACTGAGTCACCACAAATAAAGAAGCATTACATGTGTTTATAATTAGGGATGTAAAACATCAGTTGTCTGATCTTGTTAATAATTGTTGATGATGATGATGACATTTGTTCTATTTTTCCTTTTGTGACTACACTTTAGTCCTACCTTTTTCAAAATGAATTAGTATTTGTGGGTCGTTGTTTTGATCTGTGGGATCTGAAACAATGTGGCGTGTATTAAATACCAGTGTCAGTTCTCTGTGATGTCCAGTGTTTGATGCGATGTAATCATTAGAAGGTACAGAAAAGTGCATTTTAAGGACATAATATATAGACCAGGAAGACGGAGGTTGCATGAATCAATGACCTCATCACTGCCTGCACCTGCTGTTGAGTGGAATTATGGGTAGACCCCAGAGAGCACATAAGAGTGATTGATCTGTGAGGGCCTAAGAGGCCAAAGAAGAGCAAATGTACCTTTTTCCTTGAACAGAAATGTTAGAACATTGGCAACACAAGATGAAATTCTTTGACTTACCAAAAGTATTTTGCAATTATTAATATTTATACTTGCAGGTGCAATTCCACATTTATTTATTGTTTTGATTTATTCAAGCATTTTGCCAGTGTATGGATGAAGGTGGTATCTTAATTCATGAAAATGATTGACTATTTTGCAACTCTACTTTTCTTATTTACTAAAGTCTAGAGGATAATTGGCCACAAATCGTGGGTATCTTCTGATTTTAGGCTGATTTGAACAGATTATCAGATTAACAGACGGACGCATCAGAGTCTTCCTCGTGTCAAATCATGGAATCAAACATGTTTGATATTTGACCAGGAAACCCAGGTTTGAGACCTGGTTGGAACAAGGGCTTCACTGCATGGAGTTTGCATGTTCTCCCCATGTGTGTGTGGGTTTTCTCCGGGATCTCCCACAGTTTCTCCCACAGTCCAAAATGCAGATTTGGGTAATTAGGCAAAGTGAGCAGGTGTACCATGCCCACATCTCCCTATGTCAGCACCAGCACCCCATTCAACCCCCATGTGGGGGATAAAGTGGTTGATGGTCATAGTAGGCTCCCCATTGTGGCACATTAAAAGATAAATCACAGGGACTGTATGTTAGGGAGGTAGAAAGGATTTTCCAAATACACAGTGTGTTTATCTCCATTCAGTGCTTTTTATCACATATTATTGTGCCTTCACTAACTACATTTTCTGTATTTTCTGTTCACATTAAGAATCACATTTTACGCGCAAAAAAATGGAAAACGCATGTTTGGGCTTCCGTTGTATTTAATTACATTTTTTTGTATGTTTTGAGCTCACTCGATGAGATGTGAACCTGCTGCTGCTGCTGCATCCTGACATCACTTTGCGCTCCAGGACACTGTTAAACTGACGGTGATGTAAGAGCAACTTAAAGTGGAAATAAACACAAACATCAGGGATGAGCCGCTCTGAATGCTTTGCCTTTTGCTCTGCAGAGCCTGGAGCAAAAAAATGTGACGTGACGTGTGGTGTGTGTGTGTGTGTGAGGTTGGGGGGGAGGTGGAGAGAGAGAGAGAGAGAGACAGAGAGAGACAGAGAGAGAGAGAGGGACCACACAGTAAATACACACAGCTCATCTGGCAGAGAGACGTTGCGCTTCACCACCATGCAGTGACCAGTTGCGCACAGAGTCCTCGCGTCAGCGGCAGAGAACAGAACACGCAGCGGTGTGGGGTCCTTGTTTTGTTTTTGTTTAGTTTTTTTGCGATCAGCTGTTTGTCAGAGTTTGCGCTGCAGTGATGAGTCTGCGCTGTTAGCGGGAGGAGGAGGATCACACAGCGGGAGGAGAGACAGGACTCCGGTGTGTTGTCGCCTTGTCCGCTGGACTGACATCGCATGGGGACATGAACAGTGTGGATCCAGCGTCAAACAAACTGTTGACTTTCAATCAGCGGTAATAACAAGAAAAACACAACCTGTGTACATGCATGTCACCTCTCTCATCTGTTGAATCTAACGGGTAGCTCTCTCTCTCTCTCTCTCTTTCTCTGTAGTCGCTCTGTCGTACTCGCGTCATATTCTCAGCCAACACACCAACACTGTTTTTGTTGGTGCGTAAAGTGCGTTATACCACCCGCTTGCATCGGCTAATAATGTTTCCAAAGATTGTCTCTGGTGTGTGTGTGTGTGTGTGTGTGTGAGTGAGTGTCATATTTGCCCAGATATGCATCAAGTGCATGATTTATTGATTGCTTTTCCATTTACTGTGAGGTGGTTGGCAAACTGAGCACCACTGAATCCACAAGTCTTCAGTCTGAAAGTACTGAGCACACTTTTTTTATCCACAACAGCTTTTTAATCAAACCGCAGCTCTGGTTTATCAACAGCTTTGTCTGTAATTTAAACAGAAATAGTGAATGTGGACTCATCCCTCGCCTGTTTGTCAATAAGCTGCCTCTTCTTTTTTTTTCCTGGGAAAGCAGACATTACAGTAGCCTATGGAAAATGATGAATTATTCATGACATGCGTTTCAGTTCAAGGTAGGACTGCGAGAGTGAGTGCAGCTCTGGCTGGGCTATGACACAATGTGGCCAGCATCGTGGCTTTAACTGTGCAGCTGAGTTTAGTTGTACTCCAAGGTTACTCTGCTGTAGCTCATTTCCAGCCTCTTACTGTTGATGGATCCGAAAATGCCACCACTGCAGCAGCACCAGCAGCAGCAGCGGCAGCAGCACCAGCAGCAGCAGCGGCAGCAGCAGTGGCAGCAGCAGCAGCTCTTTCCCAGTTTTATAGACACCAGTACAGAGAGCACAGGGGCTGCAGTGACACTGGTACACAGCGAGAGCCTTGATGCACTCATGCCACAGTGATAGCAAAGGTGTTTACTTTCATACTGGAAAGAGATGAGCTAAAGAGAATGATGGAGCTTTTTGTTCTTTTTATGCATGAATGTCTTTATTTGTCACCACAGCAGAATATATCTGTGACTTATTATTGGGTGTAACAGAAAAGTGGATAATGGGTTAGTGTCTCTTTTAAAATAAAGATGTAAAAACAATCATCCAAATGATTGTTTTTTGTTTTACAAAAAAGAATTGAAACCGTTTGAATCTCACGTGGCTGCAGTTGGAACTGCAGCAGAGACACTGACATTTACATTATTTAGACTGTCAGATGCAGTTGCCAGTTGTGTGTGTGTTGCATTTACGAGGTAGACAATGTGGGAGCAGATGGAGGGCTTTTTATGTTTTTCATAGTCACCCTTGATAGGCTTGTGTTTGTTTGTTGGTCGGTTTGGCTTTTCTTTATAACACAATCTTACAAAGAGCCACTTTAACGACCCAAGAGTTCAAACCAATAAAAAAATGGCTTTTTCTTGAGCAGCACAAAGAGGTTTAGTGTGATGGTTGGCAGTGTGATTTACTCCGTACTTCACTTTTCACTATATGGAGCCTTTCAGTGGCCACTGTCCATTGCCTTGTCACAGAAACCACAATTTGTAACCTTTCCCGTACTCCATTACTGAATATGCCTTTTACCTCTTTCTGGTTCAGCACTATTTATCTTTAGTCCAAAGCTTTTAAAGTCAATTCTGCTGGTAACAGCCATTATTATGCTGCTGGAGAGTAGGTATCTGAATTTGTCTGGTGCAAAGTTCAAGTTATGATTTCCAGAAGTTAGGGCAGCTTCGAGTGCAACATCAAATATCTCAAATAAAATGTCACGCTGCGTGTCGAGAGGAAACCAGACGAGCCTTTTATACGTATTATCAGAAGATGAAGAGCTAACAGCAATAATGTATGTGGCTTTATTATTGTAAAACTATAAAAATAAGAAATACAGAATCATCTGTGATGATATCTGGCGTTTGTCTGCAGTTAGAATGAACACATTCGACATTCACTTCTGGGTCACACCAGTCGTGTCGGCTCTAGCTCCGATTGGTAGTTATGTAAGCGTGACACCCGGGTGAATGTGCTAATTTCATCCTCCGCTCCTTTACTTTGGCAGTCTAGTAAACTCTGCACCTTTTACTGTGCACTGTTACAGCGTGTCATCTGAATTATTCAGTCCTTGGCTCGCTCGTTGAGTTTGAAAGAGGAACTTAAGTGAGAGATATAATGTGTGACCACCATCACGTCACCACTGGTCTCCATGGTACTTTGCTCTTGTTGTGTTTTGTGCTCTCTGATTCCTCCCCGCCATGGTGGTTGTTGTTTATGGTGCATTCCAAAGAACAGAAATGTAAACTCAAAGTACCTTTACAAGCTTACCTGTGTTAAAAAAAAAAACAGCATATTTATTCTGTTGTGTTGTAAAAGAGGTATAATTGAATATATAGTTGGTGCAAAAACATGACTGGGAATATAACATGAAATCCTAACACAGATAACTCTGATGAGGTTAGGAAATCCGGAAACTGAATAATATGTCGTCTTAGCTGCGCTGCAGTGCTGGAGTTCTGTTGACAGGTACATTTTCCTCATCACACTCACGGCTGTGTACTCCTCCGCCTCATCCCACCTCTTAAATGGGTGTCTTTTGGTTCACCGCAGACTGCGCACCTTCTGCATGTGTTAAAATACCTCTCATCTTAAACAGTGAGAAGCTAAAATGGAACATTTCCCCAACTAAACAAAGCAATATTCTCATTCAGGCAAAAACACTTCTCCTGGGAGCTTGACACAGCCAAGTGTTGAAGAGAAAAATAATTGTTGACTGAATCAGTCTTTGGGGTAATGGGCATATTAATCATGTGCGCCTTTAAAATTCACCAAAAGTCCAAGAATCATTAGACCTTTTCCTGAATTACATGAACCTTACTGGGAGATTAAGTGGTTTTTGTTGCAAAGAGGGGTGAGGTGGTGCCATTTAATTATCCCCCTCGAATGTAGAATTCCTTCTATGACCCACCTCTCTAGGGAAAGGCAGGAAGGGAAGGAAAGATAGCGACATACTGAGAAGACAGAGTGGGATCACGTAGAGGTAGAAGCTAGTGATGGAGTGCATGTTGTTATGGAGCTCCAGCAGACCCTACCCTTTTTTTTTTAAAGGCAAGCGAGAGGATGCAGTGATGATGCAGCCTGTAGTACAGGCGCACTTTTAGATGGAGCGTACATTATGTATTAACAGCCACACTCTGCCTTCATCCCCCTCTTCCCACAGAGATAGATATAGAGAAAGAGAGATGGAGAGAAACCTGACCACAGAGGGAAGAGTCAGGGGGAAATAGAGGAGGAGTTGGAGATGTAGAGACACTGAAGCAAAAAGCATCTAGGTCATATCACCACTCAGACAACAATACAAAGCCTATTCTATATAGATTCAATACCTAATATGCATAAAAACGAAAATAACCCTCAAAACACACAGTCTGCATTTTGAATTCCATTCATCTATTAGTCTGTTCGGCAGCAAAAATAGATGCATTAAGCAACACTCCGTACCTTTACTTGATGTTAGAAGAAGACAGTTATTGTGTTAGTCTAACTACATTTTCTCAAAGTCACACCCAGATAATGCAATTGGCAGAGGAGTTACTGTTGCATGTATACGTTAAAGCTCCCAACCCCCGGCTTTGACCTGGAAATAATAGAAGAAAACAAAATCTAGACCGGTGCATTTCTGGACTGACAATGAGACCACACGCCAGGTTAAAGAAAAATATTTTGTCCAAGTTTATGGTAGAAAGACATGGATTGGTACTCCTCATGCTACCAATGAAACCAACCTGAAAACACCCAATTCCAACAGGCTGAAAGGGTGAAAATCACCGCCTAGTGTCACAGGAGCAGACACACTTCATTTAATAAATTGATTTCCTGCTTGTGCTTGTATTCTGGGACAAGGACAGTAGTCCAATATTAAACAGCCTAGCAGAGCTGCAACTGTTGCTCAAATGAACTGTGCAAGGAAATGTACTGACTGTTTCCTCCCCTGTGGTCTGTTACATTGTCGGGTATCAGAACACGACATGCAATATTTATTTTGTAAGACAAACTCTACCTGTAGTCTATCGTGTTGTCCATAGAGTTGTGGACATGCCACAATAAAAAGCTTTTAACAGTTTTAACGCTGCGGCAGATCGATGTTTGTCCAATGGTGTGTGTGTGTGTGAGGAGCCAGTGTCTCTGTTTGCCATGATGAGAATCAATGCTGAGGATACAGCTGTTTGTTTGTGTGGGTGTTTCTGTCTTTCTTTCTTTGTCTGATGCTTAGCAAAGAACCGTGGGCTGGAGCCATTACTTGTGGGTGGAGCTGTGAGGTAGTCACACTAGTTTTCTGAAGTGTGTGTGTGTGTGTGTGTGTGTAATTTGGCACAGGTGTGGTGCACAGCGAGGGGAATGGTTGTTGATGGTAAGGTCCAGCAAATTTTGATTTAGTTTTAGTGATAGTCTTATGACAAAAAGTCATATTTTAGTCATCAGAGATGTTTTAGTTTTAGTCGACTAAATCTACAGTAGATTACAGTAGACACCCAGTGTGTGTGTGTGTGGGATTAAGTAAATTGGACACTCTAAATTAACTAAAATGTAGGTGAGAGTGAGTGGTTGTTTGTCTATGTCCCTGTGATGGTATAGCAATCTGTCCAGGGTGTGACCCCGCCTATCACCCTAAGTCAGCTAAGATTGCCACAGCTCCCCCTCATGTGGAGGATAAAGTGGTAGAAAATGGATGGATGGATGGATCCATAATTATCAGTGTTTGGTGGTTTGTTTCAGTTTGAACAGCTGCGCTGATAAAATAGTGTTTGCGTGGATTTCTGGACGACTCGCCTCAAAATGTGTCTCCAGGCTTTGTTTCCTTTGAGTTTGTCTCCACATGGTTTACAAAGAGTTTTTTTCTTCTGGACAATCATGCGTGAAATTCCACCATATGTTGTCACTCCTCTTTCTTCCTAACGCCGTCACTCCTCGCGTGTCCTCCTCTGTGTTGACATCTAGACTGATCCACCTAACCCCCGTAGTCTGATCGGATCACTTCTTCTGATTGGTTCTCTCCCCAGTTTGCCTAACATTTTGGCCTTGTTTTTTATTGGTTGACGAAAGTGTCAGTAGATTTCATCATAGCTTTTTTCACATCGACTTTATTTTCATTTACATAAAGTCTCGTTTTCGTCGATGAAAAATAACCTTTTTCATCATACAGTAGTTTTCGCTAACGAAATTAACACTGGTAAGGTCATGGTGTGAATTGTTTTTTCACAGTATGTTTGTTTTTGTTTATTCTATTGTTGTATTTGCTCTCTCATCATCATCATCCTCTTCCTGACATATTGTTATATCATTTTCTATGCACTATGGTCAAAATTCCACTCCGGTCACATACTGTGGTATATACAGTAGAACTGTCGTTCGGATTTTCATTGTGACATATTCATTTCAGTGGAAAACAATTAGCAAAAAAAAAATAGTTTCTGACATTTTAAGAAATGCACATTCCACTTGATGCTTTAAAGTGCTCAGCAATGAGGAGTGCGATGCTCTGCCAAAAGCCCATCAAATCTGCATATCTTACTTATAATGTCAGAATGGGGGAAACAAAAGTTGTTGTTTATTGTTTTTTTTTTACAGAGCTAAGTGGTTGCTAGTTGTAGCTTCAGAAAGAGGTGTAGCCCTTTGATTTTCTCATTTAACTCAGGGAGAGAACGTAAATAAATCAATAAAAACATACACACATTAAACTTACATGACTGGATTGCATGCAGCACAGCATGGGCTGCCACACTGATCGAGATATTTCTGCTGCGTCCTTTGCAAAGTGAGCTCTGGTGCTTGTGAAGAAAAAGATATTTGCATTTTAACACATATGTGAAGTGTTACATACAGTAGACTAGTAGCATACTACACTTTCTTTTCGAGTGGCATTCTCACCGTGTGAGATCATTTTAATGATCAATTATCATTTAACCAGATTCATATAATATTTATTGCAAATTAAACAATGGATGCTTTATTGGTGTTATCCCAGACTATGTAGACACTGATTATTTAATATCCAAGTGTGTGCTCACTCTTAAGATTTTCTGCTTTTTGAAGTGCTATCAAATGATAAACCTACGAGGGCGACGCTTTTCTGACGCCCAATCGGCCGACTGTCATGGGTCTATCTCCACCCGTACAGTGCCATACCATTACTCTGGTACCCTGGGAGAAAGGTACGAAATGATTGGGGATGGTTATTTTGGCACTATTCATAATTGAAATGCTAACAAATGCGTACAGAATCATTCCACTCACTGGACACACGTCTAAAGAGTAATACTCCTACTGAGTGTTGGGCAAACATCTAGTCGGGTCCTGTTGTCTTGATCACATCATGGAGGATATGTTCAAAGAAAAGGAATAACTGCTGTTCCCTTTGTACTGCTTTGTACTGAATTCCTGCTGTACCCTAGTCAAACATCATGTTTATAACCTCACTTTCACGGGGGTTTAAAGAAACATGATCTAAACTCACTTCATAGTTTCCAGACGAGTAGGTTAGTGCCACGCTAATGTCTGCGCTGTAAACATTGTGATAGAAAAATGTGCATTCATTAGTCTAGCCTAGCAAAAGGAATGGTGTGATTAACCAGGAACAGAAACAGAAATTTAAAGCAACAAGTTGTTTTACAGAAGGATGGCACAGTGGTGTAGTGTGTGGGTTTTTGCTGACATGCTGGTTTTCATTTTGGGTTAAATGGAGACTTTCTGTGAATGGTGCAAAACCTCCTTTTTGCTCAATGTCCAGCTCCCACTGCGACCCTCAGAAAGATTCAGAGGGCAGTATAGGTGATGGATGGATGGATGGATGAATGAATGGATTGCAGCGAGTTGCTTTTACTATTTTTAGCAGCAATGGTGCACATTTGCGCATATTTGAGCAGCATGTGAGCTTTGTGGTCTGCTGTAGACGGATTTGAAAGTGTGCACTGAGTTAGTGTTGTGGTTTCTCCATGTTTTCAGCCCCGAGTCCTGTGTCCTGATCTTAAAAATTCAAATTACAGACAAAAAACAAAACAAAAACAAAGAAAATACCAAACTGTTCCTTTTATTATGAAAAGCAGATTTTATTTGATCCTATATTATCTTCTGTTATTGGTTTAATGCCAGAGAAAAGCAGTCTTGATTTTATGAGATTGTGTGTCTAATTTATGACCGTACAATTTGAACCCTAAATATTGAAATACTGCTGATATTCATTGTAAAAGAAAAGCCTAAAACATCTTTAACTGCCTTCCTTGTGTTATTGTTCTGCATTTCTGTCTGATGTGTGTGTGTGTCACTTTTATATTTAATAGCAATCGTATTAACTCTGTGTGTGTGTGCATTTTACTATTTGACCAGCAGTCAGCTCTCCCAGCCAGTCGCCATCTATCACTTGGGTTTAATTTAATCAGGAACCGCATCTCAATCAGAACTGGGTTGGCCGCCACTCCCATCCAGTCACCATGCCTCTGCTGTCCCTGCCAAACAGAGACGCAGACAGTCGCAGAGGAAAGAAAGACAGAAAGAAAAGGAGTGAGAAAGAAAGAAAGAAAGTGCATAGTATGAAGTAGTATGTGTCCATGAACAAGAAGACAACGTCAGATAAAGGGACTTGAGAAAAGCAGATGCTGCAGCTGCCCCTTATGTATGAGTAATGTTACAGTTGATGTATGTTTATGTGGTATGTTGCAGGATGAGTAGACCATGTGTCTGACCATGTGTGTGTTTAACAGCTCTGCCTCGGAGGACCTGGGCTGCAGACGTGGAGACTTCAGCAGGAAACACTATGGTTCGGTCGAGCTGGTGAGTCCCACCCACAATGCTCTCATCTGTTTGTTGCTCCTTTTGTGTCTCAGCGTCTTTGTCTCCTCATCCCTTCGCTCTCTTTCCTCATCCTCCTCCTTCTGTCCGTGTGCTGCCTTGCTACTCTGGCTACTCTCACTGTCTTCCCATCTTTTTTTTCTGTTGGCACGGGTGGTCAGCAGCGGGGGGCTGATGAGTTGTGACGTACTGGGTGTGGTCCAATGATGTGGATCACAGTGAGCGGTCCACTCACAGTGACGCCTGTTCATCCTCCAGAATTAGTTTTGTTTTGATACTGCTGATGAAACAACTGCTGCACACTGTGTGTCTTTGGTTGGTGGCCAAGCTGTTGAGTCATTGTTGCTTTGGGGGGGAGCGTGTATGAGTGAATGTCCCTCCACTGTGAGCTGTGTCTGTACATCCTGATAGCCCAGAGGGACAGGAAGTCCCAAGAGATTCGCACTGAGATCGTACTTCCTTCCAGAGACATATTATGGTTTTGTCCACGAGGGCTGCACACGACATGTCTGACAGATTAGGTTGGAGGAGAAACCGCATGCCACGTATCAGCACGAGCAGACTGACAGGCACAGAACTGCTGTGTGTGTGCCTGTGTGTGTGTGTGTGTGTGTGAGGGACATTTTTTAGATAGAAAGAGAGAAACAGCAGCAGCACCCAAACATTGAGGGTGTGAGCGGGTTGTTCCTTTAAAGCTTGATGTTATGACTTGTTGTGAAGAAAACATGTGTGGATTCATATTGTACATGAAAAGAGAGTAAAGTGTGATGAGACACTGATCCGGTTGTTGAACTAATGTGCAACATAACTTTGGCAAATGAATCGGAGCACAGTGTCACTGGTGGGCACGTAACAAAGAAAAGAATGAAGATATTTGGGAAGCAACATTTTTCAAAGATACTACACCCATTCTAGTAATACAAAGCTAAATGCAAATTGGTCTTTATACTGTCTTTATAAGAAAAGTGGCACTAGTCAAATGCCTTAAATGAACAATGGTAAGTTAACATAACATTTATCTGACAATGAGAGGATGATGAAATGAACTAATGAAACTTGAGTGAGTATAATTTATGTACAGTTTGAATAAATATGAATAAGGAGAATAGGGTTTGCTGATTCTGTCTAGCTGACCTTTATTTCACCAAATATTTGATCCTTTTTAATTGTTTGCCTCCTGTTATAATCATTAATTGATTAAAGGATTTGTAGGGTGGCATGAAGGACTGAATTTCTCAATCTCATGTCAGTAGCTGGTGTCACACTGACATATCATTAATTGAAAATCCTTAAAACATGTACTTTATGACATAATTGCTTTTAGAATTTTAGCTACAAAAGCTTTTTATGTCTGATTTTGTTCAATATTTCTGACATTTAGCAGCTCTCTGCTCACTCTGCTAGTATCCCATGTGTTATTGTGTGGATGGTGATGGGTGGCGCTGCGGCCTTGGTGATCTTTTATCAGTCTTTTGGTGCCAGCGTACTGTTCTGTGCCGCTGTTTGTTGAGGCAGCAGCATCGGAGCCAGCGACACAAACCTACTCTAGAAGCTGATTAAGAAGCCTGGCTCTGGTTCTGTGATGGGCTACAAGCCGGAAACATTTGAGTCTGTGGTGGAGAGGGAGGACACTGCACAAACTGTTATCCATCATGGATAATCCTGACCACCCTCTTCACCACACATGTAGACACACTCATGGATCTACATTGTAATATTCCTAACCCTAACCATTTTATCAGCATTCAGTTTATAATTGTAATTCATAATTCAATTAATTCAATAATTAATTGAATATATCTATCTATCTATCTATCTATCTATCTATCTATCTAGCACCATTAAATGTGAACTCCTCACCAACTCAGGATGCTGTGGAATATTAATGTACTCATTAGCTCACAACACGTTGTATCACAAGGTTAGTTCTCCTGAATGAAAGTGTGGAGTGGAGAATCAGTGATAATGTGTTTGCTCACGTGTGTGACTTTGCCCTACTGTAGCCAGAGAAGGATACTTAATTTACTAAATACACCAAGGCCTAAGAAAAATTAAAAATCAATACCTCGCCGCTGCTGCTGATGCACACACACATACACAGTGCTCCTCTGCATTCATAGAGATAAACAAATCTATCCCCCCACTCGGTCTTGTCTTCTTGACTCAGTGACAACTCCACAGTTCACTTTCGGCGACTCAAGTGTGCGTCGTGCAGTCGGAGCTGAAGCTGACGACAATTAAACTCATTTAATCCTGACACAGCCGCTGAGAGTCTGGTGCTGTGGTTTCATTCCCCCACGTGAATTGAATTGTCTTCTCTTGATGAAGGCGGTGACAGGTATTAAAGTGATGTGTGCTCACTGTTTCTGAGGCTGTGTTGTTGTGCCACACAGGAAAATAAGAAAAAAACACTATTATGCTGCTGCTGTGTGTGTGTGTGTGTGTGTTCACTGCGCTTCGGTCTCAGCTTTGTGTTGTTTGGTGTGCAATAGTTCACAGCAATGACTGCGACTGTCACACTGTGTGTGTGTGTGTGTGTGTGTGTGCATGCGTGTGGGTGTTAATGGGTTAGCTGTCAGTTTGCACAGGGGCTGGTGAGCAGACGGCTCCACTCCCACCTGCTCACCAGTGTTACTGTCACTGCCTCAGAGGCTTTTGACTGCACCATCACACTGAGTTTATTCCCACTCTCAGCGTGGGTGCATCTCATTGTGTGTGTGTGTGTCACTGTGTGTTCCCTTTTCTTTTTTTTTGGACGTTAAAGCCAGACTATGTATCTTTTGGTCAAGCGTGGTCAATATGGCAACAAGTGCACATTATAAGACAATGACAACCCTTCAACCCAGCGTCATTTTTCGGACAGCGCGGCAACCACAAGAGCCATGCTCGATCTAACTTCACGATTAACTTCATCTCATCGTCCAGCTCGTCCTCCGCTGTTTGATTTTCTTTGTCGAAAGGCCAACAGGAAACTGATTCAATATGCACTAGCTTATAGAAAGATTGGCGCCACCTACAGAGAGGCAGAGTCAACGTACACGGCCAATAAATTGATCTTCTCCTTAGTCAGACTACGGCCATAGCTCGATTTAACTGTGCATTAAACTGAATCACTAGCTTCAGGTCTTCAGTAAACAAGTGATCACCAGTGTGATTGACAGCTGGTGTCACACAGTGGGTGCCGTTTGTGAATTTCTTGAGCGTTACTACTTGTGAATTCATCTTTTTTTCATTTCGAATGATTGCACCATTTCTTTTTTTCACAAATGATATAGCTGCCCTTTAATTCATTAAACCAATCATGACTCTTGCTCACTTTGATTGCGCTTGGAATGCTTTATCATGCATTATCTCTCGGTATGATCTCTTGGTATGCAGGATCATGTCTGGGCGGGAGACGTTAATGCCCTATAAATTCTTTGTCATATACCGCCTAGATTAGAAGAATCGCTGCATTTGTAATTGTAACGCATGTCACGTACACCCTAATAATACCAGTGTGGAGCACCAATCTCTGTTAAAGTAATCAAAACAGCTCAAAGTGGGTGCTTATCCAAACATCCTGATAGATTAAACTCTGTCCCTCTGTCGTCTCTCAGTCTGTCCCCCCTGCGCGTCTCTCTGATACACGGCTAATCACCTAATGAGACAGCAGATGCTTTTTGCCCTGCTGCTGTGTTCTGGTATCCCAGGCTTCACTGCAGCATTTGCCCCTGTCTTGGGGGCCTTCCTGTAGCTGCTGCACCAGACCAGCACGTCTCTGTGGCCCCGTGCCTTCAGTCCCACTCATTAGATTAGTCATAGGCAGCATTGCTGTTGTACAAATGGGCAGATATTGATGTGGAGCCATTGTCTCTGTGGCTGGATTTGTCTTAGTAACAGGCAGCGTTAATGCTAATCAGGTGCAGTCAATGACTGAATGGCAAAACAGGCGTGTTACAGATGTCGGTCGCTGATTTACATATTTACCTCTGATGTTCCCCTTGACAAGTAGTTGGTTGTTTCTTGTCAACGACGATATATCATGCATTAAACATTGCTATTAGTGTTGCAGCAATTTTCCCACGACATGAAAGAGCTTTTCCCAGAGATGTTGTGCAGTTATTCGTGTGTTTAATCACAGTTTCACACACATACTGTATATATTTATCTTATCATATTTCGATTAGTCATCCAAATGTTTACACTATATCTGACTGATTCATCAGACTCATTAATGTGTATTAAGAAGATAAGGCTGTTGAATAAAATCCCCCAGGAATAAAATGATCCCACAAACAAGAACAGTCTTTCATCCAAACCCTGATATAGCCCGTGCCAAAGAACCAAATTTATTATGATTAAAAACATGAGGGGGTGGCTTGGTATTAGGCGTTTCAATTGTGCACATTTTTAGGTTTCTATGCAGTGTGGAATGTTTTTGAAGGTACTACAGCAACAGGGAGGACCTGAATGAAGAATAGGTGTAGTGACACAGCCAATAGGAACACCCCATCTCTCTCTGCACTGCTGATTGGTCCGAGCCTCCTTCTCCAGTTACAGATTGAGTTGTGAAACCGAGCCCAGAGAAGCTGTACAAATGTCACTACTAAAACATGAACTTGTTATGACACTATTGATCAGTAATTCCCAAACATTCCCACCTACATGTGCTGTACCCCACTCCTGCCCCTTCCTTTTTTTTTTATTCCTCTGCATTTCCTGTCTCCTTTTTCCCCCTCTCTTCATCTCCTTAATTCTTCCATGTCTCACTTCTCATCCTTCTTTCATATCTTCTCTCTCGCTGTGCACCTGCCTCTCTTCACCCCCTCTGCTCCTCATGATTTCCCCCCCTCCTCATCCTCTGCCACTTCCTCTCCTGCTTTGCCGCCCACGCCTCCGTGTGCTCTGCCCTCCTGCAGGATCGTGAGTGTGCATTAACAGGCCCACTGATGAGATCAATTATCTATCAGCATTCACTAAAGTATTGATTTAATACCTCAAAACACACACACACACACACACACACACACACACACATTTTCTCTGCACTGCAGTGCTCCTTTGTCTTGTGGGCCTTGGGGAAATGGGACGCTCTCTGGGTACGCAGTGAGCTTGATTGTGTTTGTAGAATGTTCAAGTCATGCCCTTAAACTGGAGCTGTTTAAGTGTTGCATTGGGAGAGACAGAGTGTGTGTGTGTGTGTGTGTGTGTGTGTGTGTGTGTGTGTGTGTGTGTTCCATCTATAAAGCTTACCTCTCTTCCCAGGGGCTTACGCAACGTGGAGATGGCTATTATTCTTTTATCATTTGGCTTTTTGTTGACATTACATTGCTCTTTGCCTCTTCTCCCCGTCAGCCTCATCCGTCATTCTTTCCCTCTCTCTCTTTACATCGTGCATGCCCTTTTCTTTCTTTTTTTTTCTATGCCCCGTCCCTCCGCTGCTCTTCACTGGCAGTGCCGAGACGCTTTATGGGTTGTTTGTTAAAGAGTCGAAGCGTAACAGGCTCCCCCTTCTCCCCTGTTTCCTCTCATCTGCCTCGCCACAGCCCGCAGGGAATGGTCGGAGTGCAGCGTTCACTTCTTTGCACCTCTTCTGTTATATGATTTATAAGCAGCTGCTGTGTAATGCATATGTGTGTGTGTGTATGCCCTCACACGCACACACACACACACACACACACACACACACTCAGTCTTTCCTGTCTCCTGACAGTTTTCTTAACAAAATACAGCAGAAAGCCTATTCTCAGACCGTCGCATAAACACTTACCTAAACGTGCATTTAGCACCAAATGTCATGCATCGTTTTCTCACATGCAGACAATGAAGAGGTGCTGCATCAGTCTGTCTGAACACTGCACTGGTTTCCCCTCAATTATCCAGCGATTGGACAGTTAATGTTGCAGGAGGCGAGAGAAACAGAGGGAGAAGGAGGCCTGTCGCACCCTGCATTGACTTTACATTTTCTGCACGTGCACACATGGATCTTGACGGGATCGCAGAGCTCATTCGCTCACACTTAAACACATGCAAACACAAGCACTTACCGCCACATCAGGAAGCATGCACAAGATATATGTTTGTTTTTTCGGCGTCGTTAATATGCATATGAAAGGAGGGGAGGCCGTATTTTCTGCAGCTTCTTCGAAGACGCCAATTACTGCACAGAAACCCTGTCGTTTATCAGAGCTTCACACCTGCAGTAAACACGCTTGGCTCTCAACCTCTGGATTGTATTGTCTCATTATATATAGATATACATCTCAGGGAGGGAAAACACAGCCCATGGATTATTTGTGTGCATGTAAGGAGTGGGTGAAATCAATATGACAATAATAGGAATGTTTTTACAATATTGTTTTGGTTTTTTTGGCAGTAGCATGACCTGTGTTAACATTGTTATGACAATTTTTAATGTATAAAGTATTCTGTTTTACATCGTACTGAACAGCACATTTAACATTAATCCTTTCCTTTATTTTCATAACATATTCTCTCTTATCACTTTGTCTCAAGAGTGTCCAGTAGAAGTCAACTTAGTGATCTTATGGAATTGATTGAGTTGATTAATAATCAGTTTTAATCAATTAATGGTTGTTTTTGAAGCCAACATTAGCCAAAATATCAGCTTTCTCTTTCTGAGCATTGGTCAGAAGAAGCTTGGAGAATTAGAAATAAAAATACATATACATGGCTGACTTTTTGACTTCACATTGGAAACTGTATCTTGTTATTAAATAGATAATGAGTGCTCTTCTCATAATGGTGATTAATATGCCGGTTAATAAACTGGTTATTACTTTATTAAAATGCCAGTTATGTTAGCCAATAAATTATGAAGCCTATGAACATCAGAACAAAATTGTGTCTCATGTCTTATTTTGTCCATGGACTGTACTGCACAGCACAGAGACACCAAGTTTAAAACAGCCACCTTTATTAAAAAAACACCCAGATAAGGTCAGGCCAAAGACAAGGTTGTGGGGGCGTGGTAGGCAGAACGTCAGGATAACCAGGCTTATTGTAAATCCAAGTTGGTCAAAAACAAGCACGGTGGAAAGCAAAGTAGACCTTCTGACAGAGACAGAGAAATACAGTATATACCTGATATTGAATGTGGAATTATAAAGAGTAGTGAGAAGGCTGAGGTGACTGAAAGAGTTGGAGCTCCTGCAGGAGGGGAAGGAGTGAAGGCAAGCAATAAATGAATGAATTAATGGATAATTTGTGGGGGAAAAACAGTGAATCTTTTCACGTGAGAAGTAAGAACTAGATAATGACTGAACCGTTGGATATTTAGTATGATATCATTTGAATATGGTATGAAGAATTGTGCTGTTTAATTCATCTAAGAAGCAAAGATATTTAGGTCTGTTTCAGATGTAGTATTTTGATCCATGCTCCTAATAAGTGCAGCAGTGAGTATTGCATATCACATTTAATTCCGCATCAGTAATAAAGTCAATGGGACAGTAATTAATCATTTTAGACAGAGAGTAAAGCTGTTGCCGTTTATCCTCACTTACACACAGGATTGTTTTAAATGGACTTTAACCCTCTCTCTCATCATCACTACCACTCTGCGATGTGATCTAATGAGGATCTGAAGCAGGGCACGCACCCACTTCACAAACTGATAAACACTGAGCTCTGTTCAGTCAGCCATTCCCAGTATGATTTTATTTACCTGTTGTGTATAGTCTGCACTAAGTCAATGTCACAAGTTTTGTCTGGGATGACGAGTGTGTGGCTCATGGCGAGCATATTTGTGATGCAGCATTTATCTGGCCGATATATCAGGAGTCCCTGGGCATTAACCGATATCGATATATATGCTTTTCTTGTCCCCAACTGCAGAGGTAATTTAGTCTCTTCTGTCGTGAAATGAACATAATATTTTTCATCCATCCGTCTTCTACCCACTTTATCTTCCACATGGTGGTCGCGGGGGTGCTGTGCCAATTTCAGCTGACATATGGGGCGATAGGCGGTTTACGGTCTGGAAAGATCGCCAGTCCACCATCACAGAGTCACATATAGAGACAAACAACCATTCACTCTCACACCTACAGTCAATTTAGAGTGTCCAATTAACCTAATCCTCATATTGCATGTTTTTGGACTGTGGGAAGAAACCGGAGACCCGAGAGAAAACCCACACACACACAGGGAGAACATGCAAACTAAAATAAATAAATAAATAAATAAACATACAAAAGTCATGGAGGTAGCTGCCACTTTTTGTAGTCAGTAGCCATATCGACAGATCTTGGTGTGTTTGCTGATATCTGAAAATACATTGTAAAGCCAATATCTGCCCGATACTGATATCAGGGCGATAAGATCGTGCATACCTAGTATCAATGTAGCCCATATTCACAAGTCACAATTTGCCTCATAGAGTTTAACATGATGAAATGATCTGTCCATAGCCCTCAAAACTCTGAATTACAGCAGAAATGCCAGCGTGTCTCAAGTCACAAGTGCACAATCTACATGTACTGTGCAACAATGTAGCTACAGTAAATGGATAAACATACTATATTTGTTTACAGCCGTGTCATTTTTGTACAATGAATACATAAAAATGAAACAGCAGGTTGATTAATAATGAATATAATCCTTTTTGTCTTGTTTGTTTGTTTTATTGTATCTGTGTACATCACAGAGGTCAGTAATGTAGGCTTTGTCTCCGTGAACCCTCCTGTCCTTATTTGGCTCCTTTAGAAGCATCTGAATATTTTAAGGGCGTGTGCAGGATTACGCAGCCGTGACAGCACTCTTGAACTTAACATGTCGACCCGACAGAGAGCGAGGAGCAACATAGAGCAACAGCAGTCAAGTAGGTCAGAGAGCAGAGGGCAAAGATACAGAGACAAGAGGCAAAAAGCAAAAGATCATCCTGGGAGGGCAGACTCTGTTTGGTTGCCTGGCAACAAAACATCACATCATGCTCCAGTGTTGACAGTGTTGAACAGGAAATGAGGATGTGAATAGTAATATAGTGGAGTGGGTGTTACAGGCATGTCAATGAGGCTAAGAAGAACAATAGCAGCAACATGGACTGACTGAACTCTTGAATCATCTTTGTGTTGAGAGACGAGAACTTCAAACTTCTGAGACATCAGCTTTTCTAAAAAAAAAAACAACCTTCTTGACTCAAGTTTTCTCTGACTCAACATCTGTGTGATTACATTTGCGGTGTGTATCTGCTGCATAAGAGAAGAAGGTTAAAGAAATAGGTAAGCATGTGGGTAAAGTAAGTGGGCTTCCATGACAGACATGAGAACATTTCTCATGTCTGTTACATAAACCAGATAATTGTTCTAGCCGTAGACCACAAAGACTGGAAACGGTTACTTGTCTCTGTTCAAAGGTTAAACATAATGAAGAGATCCTCGCGTCTTAATGAGGCCTCAGTTTGTGTTAAATGTTAAAGAGGCAACAGACAGCTGTTCCTGTTCGGTAACAGTCGTAAAGACGCAGCCATTAAGGGCGCAGGTACTTCTTTTGTCGGAGCAGGTGTTGTGTTGTGTTGTGTTGTGTTGTGTCAAAGAAACTACAAAAGTCAAACAAACACACAGTGAAAACAAGGCTCAATGCAGATGGGGTTTATTTATCACCATTACACTGTGCAATTAGTTTTAACATGATTTTAAGTAGAGATGCACGACATTGGACTTTTTATCCATATGCCGAAAAATCGGGAGTGCTTTTTTGTTGATAACCGACACCGATAAATACGTCTTTCCTTTTCCCTAACTGCAGAGGTCATTTAGTCACTTCTGTTGTGAAAATAACATATTATTTTTCATACTTGTGCCACAGCAGATGTGGATATAAAATGTGTTTAATTTGCAAAATCAATAAGCATCAAAGAAATAATAGCTGTAGGGGACGGTAGCATAGACGTCATGGTGGTAGCAGCTTATTCAGACCTACTGTTGAAGTCATTAGTCAAATCAGCAGACTTTGGCGTGTTTGCCGCTATCCGACAATACATTTTAAAGCCAATATCTGCTGATACCAATATTGTGCGTCCCCAATTTGAAGGTTGTCTAGCAACTTGTCTAGCTTTTTTTGGGCAGGGCTCCTGTCAAACCTGACTTGTGCCAACAGTGCCTCACACACTGCACCAACAGGCAGTCATCGAGAGGGTGTGTGTGTGTGTGTGTGTGTGTGTGTGTGTTCTGTGGCTTAAGGCAAGCACGGCACACAGCGTTCAGCTGAGGCTTGTTAGATGGGGAATTAAATTTAGTCCTCATGGTGATGGATGTTACAGATTTGTTGCTGCCCTTGCAGTATATTGAAAACAATCTTTCATTCGCCCAAAAAAGTTGTTAAATCAAATGAATTTAATAAAAATTCAATGTTGATTAGCTGGAAACAATGTAGGAGAATATTCTCTGGTCTGATGAGATCAGGTCCATGTTCATGGACAGAGAAATGAGGCCCTCAAAGAAAAACACACCTTACCTACGGTGAGACACACTTGGTTATGTTTTGAGGCTGCTCTGCTACATCTGGCATGTGGTTCCTTGGAGTCTGTGCAGGGCACAATCATAAGATTATCCTGGAGCAGAGAACACTGTGTGTGCAGTGTCAGAAAGCTCAGCCAGGAAACAGGAAAATGACCCAAAACATCCCAGCTAAAAGGCCACTCAAAAACTGGACTTTTCAGACAGGATCCTCTATTAGTTCTGATCTTAATCATGTTGAACTTCGACGAAAAGACCTGAAAATGACAGTGTGGAGACGTCACCATTCAAACATAAGACGACTAGAGCAGTTTGCACGGGAAGAGTGGGCCTAACTACCTGTTGGCAGAAGCAGAAGTGTCATTTTGGAGTTACAGAGGTCGTTTGTTTGGCAGTGATTGTGCAATAAAATGTGTTAAATCATTTTTGTACATTCCGTTTTATTTTATTTAAAATATGTAGTTGTGTGTTGATGGGAGGCCAATAGCTTTTGACAGTTTCTAGATATTTTAAGTAATCCTGAGGGAGACTTTAATGGTTTGACTAAATCAGTCTAATAGTTTTGAAGATATCTCCGTCTCAGTGCCTCAAGGCAAAATGATAGTTTTGACTTTGTTTCTGTTACATGGGGAATGATTTGTAAAGCGACGGAGAAACATGTGACACCTGTTCTGATCACACTCTTTGTGAGGCAGCCAGAGAGAATACAGCCAAAAATGTGGGCCGTTTAAGTTGTTGTACCGATTCATCTTAGTTGTATATAATCGCACAGACTACATTCTGTTTTCCCTGCTCTCTGGCTCTCACACTATCATTAACTGTCCCATTTTGCCCTCATAATGTCTCCTCTCCAATGCTGTACCAGGGAGACGTGAGTCAGCAAGAGACAGGTAATTGGAGTGATAAGTAGAGGGTGGCAGACGTGAGGGAATAAGGAACATTAAAAGAAAAAACATCTTTCAAGCAAAGGGGAATTGGACAAATCATTTCACAGACTGAGTAATTATTGTTCATCAAAGAGTGGAGACTCTGATAATCCAAAGTAAAAATGACAAAAAAAAAAGGACTCAGGCCACTGTTGTCACATGCAGGTGCTGTGTCTGCCACATTTCTTTCTCCCTGCTTATTATTGTCTGACACAAGTCATGATTTGTCATCATTTCAAACATGTCTGTGTCTTTCTCTGTCTCTCTCTCTCTCTCTCAGCTGATTTCCAGTGACGCAGATGGGGCTATTCAGAGGGCAGGACGCTTCAGGGTGGAGAATGGCTCATCAGATGAGGTACACAATATAGAATAATACACTTTTGTGCACACGTGCTCATGCCCATTCACGCTGCCCTATCACGTCCTTGCCAACCTCAGTGAATTATAATTAGCCCAATTTGGGTAGTATAGGACGCATGGGTTTTTAAAAGCTTTTTTTTTTTTACTTGAAATATCTTCATTTTAATTGATAAATCAAACAAAATTTATGAAAAGATTTATAAAACTTTTATCATGTTGTTTTACTTGCATCTTTTTACCGATTCAACGTTAGGGGGGTTTGTTCTATTTTTGTTCAGAATATACACTTAAATGTGATTTTTACAAGAAGTATTGTAAATTATTGTCAAAACACAGTGTAGACCATTGTTTCTCAATCCTGCTCCTCGGGGCCCCACTGCCCTGCATGTTTTAGATGTCTCCCTGCTCCAGCACACCTGATTCTAATCTTCAGCTCGTCAACAAGCGCTGCAGAAACCTGGTAATGAGCCATTCATTTGAATCAGGTGTGTTGGAGCAGGGAAACATCTAAAACATGCAGGGCAGTGGGTTCCAAGGACCAGGATTAAGAAGTCTCCCACTAAACAAAACAAGAAAAATGAGGAAAGAAAAGAAACTTTAGTTTGAAAAAATAAAACAGATTTTAAAACGTAAAGCGCTCTGTGCCTACAGAAAGGGTAAGTCCATGTGATATAGTGCTGTTATTTTACTCAAAGAAAGTGATGTGTATGCACTGCATAGTTATTGCATATTGTATTATACTGCTGAACTGAACAAAGGATTAACTGATGATGTAGTATGGCTTAAAGGATGAAGACTCAATAGTTTCTCACATCATCATGTTGCATGTCTATTGCAATCCTCTTTCTGAATGTGATTAAGTTCCTACTTTTTGTCTTGGAATTTACTATAGCTGAGGTCTCACATTATAAAAGATTGAGTGTTCTGTCACAAAATCTTCCCGGATTATTTATATCATGACACAACACTGGGGGAAAAAAAAAAATGCTGCCTCGCTGTGTATTGTAATCAGTGCTGCTGCATTGTGGCATTCCAAAGAGAGGACTGCTGCGACTCGAGCTGTGACCGCGACGATGACAATGTGGGGTTTTTGTGTTTGTGTGTGCGTGACAAGCAGACTTCAGACTACACTCCAGGAACCTGGAGGAGAACTGATGTCCATCTGGAGAATCCCGAGTACCACACCAGATGGTTCTTTAAATACTTCCTGGGAAAAGGTCAGTGCTGCTGCTGTGTTGTGCAAAGTTAGTGTGAGATAGAAAAACACATTCAGGTGGTGAGGGACCGTTAGAGCATATACGCTGACAGTCAGATGTTGCAGGAAAGAGAAAGAACACCCTCTGAATGTACTCCCAGGTTTGAGGGATGCGACTTATCTTGTGATGTCAGCCTCGTCCTCCTGCAGCACTGCTCTTCATTCAAGGCCAAAACTAGTTAGCATCCATCCATATTCCCACCGAGAGTCTCGACTACACTATAATCCCATACAGTACCGAAGGGAGGAAGCCTGTGGAGGATGCAGCCTCAACAGACTGAGCTGAGGCAGATAACAAATTTAGGCTCAATCACATTTCAACCCCTGTCCCGGCACTTTTACGTGAAGGTGTAAGGTGTCTCGATGCTTGATGAGGTAGAGGAGTAGGGTGAAGTGTATGAGATTAGTAGCACTCCAAACTGAGTTTCTTTGAGATAACACTTCAAATGGAGGGGTATGAGATTAGTCCCAGATTAACCATTTTCCACAGAAACTAATGGTACATTCCAGTCAGTATTTCCAAAATGCTTTCATTGACATTGCTTCAACTGGACTCCTCATGTCAGATTTCCGCTCCTACTTTTACTGTTACATTTTTATCCATGGACATGATGCCAGTTCTGACTTCAACTTCTGACTAAATGAAATGCATCATAATTACCGTCATAAAGCTCACATTGGTAAGCATTTTGTGACGCCACGCAAACCACAACAATCCTTGTTTGTATTCATGTACATACAGTACCATAAAACTGGTCTCCCAGTTTTAGGGTAAAAGGAGAAACAGGATTGGGCCTCTTAAGACCACAGAAGCCATTGTTTAAGACCTTGTTTGAAGATGTCGGGAAGTAGTGTGGCATCATGATGTTTGTTGCTGTTGTGTTGTCTCCTTTGGTCGCTTTGTGAGTTAGTGTGTTTTCCGGGGGGGGGGAGAGATTAGGCAGCAGCACGCACAGCAAATGGCGTCATGCCGTTGTGATCCATTGGTGCACGTAATAAATGCACACAATGAAATGAGCAAACAAAAGACAACACTTTGGATAACTTTAGTATTTACAAATATTTCCTTCCTCCCTCCAAGGCAGCGACAGTAAAGCATATGATGTCATTAAAAGGTGACCAAAGGTTACTTTGAGTAGAAGTACAGATGCCAATGGATTTATGTTGGAATCCTTTAGCACAGTTCTAAAACTGTGGTACATGTACCACAAGTGGTACTTGGAGGAAAATCAGAAATACTATATCAGGGTATGTGATCGGAGTAGAGCTGAGGAATTGTGCATAGAAAATAGAATTTAAAAAATATATAATAAATAAAATAATAATAATCTTATCTCTTGTCCCATCTAATTTCACTATACCAGTGTGAGGAAGAGGAGGAGGAGCAAATTATCCCATTGGTACTAAATCTGCATCTGTATTGTATCGTAGGTGATAATAATGTTATTTCAAGAGCTCAATATTTTCTCAGCTGGCGCTTGATGTAAAAAGTTCTAGCTAATATAAATTAATATATAAACATTTGTCTCTTCTCTTTTTCCATATTTTAATGTAGAAATGATCTAACAGATGCCAGAGATTGCTTAGAAAGATATTGGTCACCTGTTCCTGTACCTTTCTCACCTTCATTATTGCATCGCAGCCAGTTCTCTGAGTAGGTGGCAGAGCAAGTCGTGCGTTCGAAGCTCATTGTTCGTGTTTCCTTACTGTGACATAAATCAAGGAAGAATGCCTTCACCTGAAAGCCTGAGATAAAGTTTGTCAGCAACAAGTCGGCGAGGGTAAGAAAAGGAATGCTTCTTAGGCCAGGGGTCACTTTCTAATCACACTATACAGCACGGGCAGTTTAAAGTGAACTGTGCCTCCAGAAATTTGGCTCAACCTGTTTTGGACTGCAGCTGAGCCATCTGTGTCTCACAGCCGGAGCAGAGCTGACTGCATCACGCAACACAATACATAGTGAAATAGAGGCCAATTACTCCAACATGAAAATGTGCTGACTAACGAACACAAAGACTTTCAATCGGAATTTCGTCATGGAACAAAACTTGTGTCCCTGTTGTCTTGCATTAGCAGCATAAAGAATTGTTTTCGTTGTGGACACTTGACTTGAGCTCAAGCTGGCTAAACTAATATATACGTAAATGCATCCCAGCCTTGCAAAGTCATTGGCTTCCTGAGGCGTAAACAATAGCTAATGGAGAATAAACAGAGCTGCAAAGCACATGGAGGAGAAAGAAGGTGAGAATGTGGAATCACGAAGGAGGAATAAATAAAGAGGACAAGGAAAAAGAATCTGACAAAGGAAGAAACAGCAATACCAGAAGAGATCCTGCACGTAATTGGGTTGGCGGATTTCTGCATTGTTTCCCAAACATGTTACCCTGTCAACCAGAGAGGCAGAGGCATGAATGTGTGACTCTGCTGTGGTTCTGTCTGAAGATCTTTGTCTGTACCAGTGTCACACAGGAAAAAGAAGAATGGTGATGGGGATGAATAAAAGAGAGGCAGAAAATAGTGAATGGAAGAGTAGGAAGGAGGACATAATGGCAGAGGACGACAGGAAAAGCCAGTGAGGGGATCAAAGACAGTGTTCAAGGGAAAGGAAATCAACAAAAACAGCTGTTATCTAAAATAAGCAACAATTATTATTGTCATCCTTCATTTATTCATCAAAACGTTCAGCTCATTCGGGACATTCTCACGACTGTTAATGAATAATTCTTTGTTTTCTCTCTCTCTCTCAGTTCATCAGAACTATGTTGGTACAGATGCAGAGAAGAATCCCTTCTACCTGTCAGTCGTCCTCTCAGACCAGAATAACCAGCGGGTTCCTCAGTACAGAGCCATCCTCTGGAGAAAGACGGTGAGTTTACCATCTGTTTACCATCTGTCTTTTTAAATGGAAATAGTGCTCCAGCCTCTTTGTTCCTCAGTCTTTGAAATCACACCACCTTTGGTGGAGTCGCTGACAACCTGCATCAATTTGGGATTGTTTTATTTCTGCACAATCTGTAAAACAATCAAAGCAGTAGTCGAGAAGTTCAATATCGGAATTGTGGAGTAGAATTTACAAAAAAAAAAGGAAGCCACAAATATTCTTCCCTCAATCAAAGTGGGAACGCAATGAAACTTTTTGTACACTGTGGAACAGATTCTTCTTGAGTATGAACACCGTTCAGTCGTAGGTGGCAGTATTTCTAAATATAAGAAAGAACAAACTGGCATCTTGAGGGACCTTAATACTAGTTTTGAGTCACAGCGTGTGTAGGTGTGTGTCTGTGCATGTGTTAGAGGAACGCATGTTCACGATTGTGTGTTTGTCGTGTGGTGACTCAGCTTCATAGCTTGGATCTAATTTTGGCCACCAGACTCATCTGGAACCTGATTAGGGTGGTGCACCTCCACAGCCTGATCACATTGATTTGTCTTGTCTCTGTCAGACTCTAACTGGTACAGGATGTTGTCGTCGTGGAACAGAACAACTTTATTTGGCTCCACTGTCTCTGGTTAATTTGGCTCCCTCTAATCATTGTATGACTAATTGGAAAATATGTTAGTTGCCTGAATGTCCTTAAGGGTAGCACTGATTTTACATGGTATTCTTTGGACAAAGAACACTAGTGCAGCTGTTATGTGGCAGACGATTTCCTGTTTTTCCTTCAGTCGCTTCCCAAATATATTCTAAGACATTCCCAGAAATACATGTTGTTTTAGTGACTCATCACTGTGTTAAACAGTTTGTAAAACCCCGATGTGTGTCATTCTTGGCTCAGGGAACTCTGAAGATCAGCCTCCCGTACAGTCCGACCAAAACACTATCAGTCAAGTCCATCCTCAGGTGAGAAGTGCAGCCTGCGGCTCGACACCAATTCACTCCCCACAGTACATGTGTAATTATTTATGTTTGCTGTTAGCTTGTGATGTCTCTGACAAATTGCTTTGTGCATAACTTACTAAATTCTGTTTGTTCTTTGTCCACAGTCACACACAGATTTACTTGCTTTCCTTACCAATAATCACCATTGTTGTGTGCAAACCAACAATGGTTTATTTCATTTGAATCCATTCCCAAAATCCACTCCCACCATATCCAAGTCCTTTCAAATCCCTCGCCATTTATTCTTAGGTTTGTTTGTTGGGTGCAAAAATAAGACAATTAGCTCTTTTATAACAGAGAAATACACAGTATCATGCTGTGGTGACAACAAGCCGTAACTGTTTTGTTTAACTAATGTCATGCCATAATAATTAAAGGTCCATTGTGTGAGTTTTAGTAGGGTTTATTCACAGAAATTGAACATTACTACATAACATTACATTACATGTCATTTAGCGACTTACAATAAGTGCATTTCAACATTTGGGTACAAACAAGAGCTAGAAGTAAGTAAGTTCTTCAAGTAAGCCAAACCATAAAGTGCCTTTTTTTTTCATTACTACACATGAGTATGTTTGTAAGTGTATTATAACTGCTTTAAAATAACGAAAGTTTTCGTACGTTTAACAATTTGAAGCTGAAACTGACAACGCAACTGAAGAAGAACAACAATCCTTTCTGATATACGTGGGTTACTGTAGTTCCCTGAACTTGGAAAAGGGAGAGGCGAGTGAAGGAGTGAAGATACACTCTGCAGTCTTACCATTAGATGTCACAAATTCTTACACACTGGGCCTTTAATATTTGTAAGATTAACTCTATGGTAAAAAACTATGGTAATGATATAATGCATGAGCTCACATATGTTGCAGTGTGTTTACCGTCGAAAAGAAGATTACACCGTAACAACATATAATCGGATACATGAAAGAGGAAAGTGGAGATCATACATTGCTGCAGCAGAGCAGCATCACTGAAACTCTGAATGAGTACAAGTGGTACAAGCAGGATGAGAAATCCCCTTTATTAGGTGTCATCTTTGTGTGTGGCCCTTCAGGCTCTTTCGTCTTCCATTGATAAACACTCTGGTATCTTTTTCATCACTGATTTCCCCACTCCTCCTCCTCCTCCTCCTCCACTTTCTCCGTCTCCTCCTGCTTCTGTTCTTATTCCCAGTGCAATGAACATGGACAGGTTTGAGAAAGGCCCCAGGGAGATCCTCAACCCGGAGATTCAGAAGGTGAGAGTAACACCGAGGCACCAACCCCTTCCAAGTGAAATGTTCACACTGATCCATTTATGTCGTGCCCGTTCAGCACACCTTAAATGATCCGTATGGTATCCTCAGGCTGTGTCATCTCCACCGAGAGATGAGTGTAAATAATAATAACGTTCTCTTTCCTCAGGACCTGCTGGTGCTGGAGGAACAGGAGGTATGGGATGAAACTACTTTCATGGGTCAGGTTATTTATGCAGAGACGATTTCTTTTGTGCCCATTTTGTTAGGTTTTCTTCATGTAGGTTTCCAGTCACCGTCACAAACCTGTTTTGTATGCAATCGTTAATGTTGTTTCACTTTATAATATTATGACTTTGCATTATAATGACCTTATATAGTCACAAATGTCATTATGTTGTGAAATACGTCATTATCTCATCTCATCTCACTATCTTTCAGGGATCTGTCAACTTTAAATTTGGTGTCCTGTATGCCAAAGATGGACAGCTCACAGATGACGAGATGTTTAGCAATGGTAATTCTCTCGACACTCAAATTAATACCACTTTGATAGCTGTCAACAGGAGACAGTGTTTTCGAACTTCGTAAGCCTGTGGTATACTTCTGCGCACATGCTGACCCTGATATACTCTTAATAGTCCACCTACAGGTGGGGCAGATGCATGCAAGTCCACTGTCCACTCGCACCCAATGTGCTCTTTGCACACGGTTATAAAATCTGGGCTGCACTCGCGGAAGTATACCAGGACCTGTAGTCCTCTTCATGTTTTTGTACTCACAGAAATAAGCACATAAATGTATTTCCAAAATGTTGAACTACCCCTTTAACAAAAGTGTGTGTTTCAGAGACGGGGAGCGAGAGCTTTGATAAGTTTCTCAATCTGCTGGGTGACTCCATTACACTGCAGGGATGGGCAGGATACCGAGGAGGGCTAGACACCAAGAGTGAATGAATCATATTATATTTGCATGACATCATTTGGCAAACAAAAAAAAATAACACAGGCTTTTGGATTTGCAAATGTTAACTCGTCATCGTCTTTTGTTTATGTTTCTTTTCTGCAGATGACACTACAGGAATTAAGTCCATCTACACAGTGTATCAGGGCCATGAGCTCATGTTCCACGTGTCCACCATGTTACCCTACTCCAAAGAGAACAAACAGCAGGTGAGTGACTGTGTGGCTGTGCATCGTTCAATTCTGTCACTTTGTAGTAAGTTTTCAGTCTTTCTTTCTTTTTCTTTTTTATTGATTTATTTATTGGAGTTTATGTTCAGATTATATGTTGACGCACGCACGCATTGATCCGTTCCACCACTAATGAAATATCCAAACAATTACTGGAAGAAGGATTGATTAAGATTCAAAACCCAACTTTCAACTGTGATTTTAATTTCTTATGACCATCACTATATTCAGGCTGTCTGGATTTATATTGATTTTATGGCTGTAGAGTTGTGAAAAAATGTTCAATGAGTGAGTGCTTCTGCCCCTTCTTCCAAGATAACGTTCACTTTCGATAACCGTTTAGGAATTACAATACTGAGAAACTATCTTGTCTGTGATTGGACGGTCCTGAGGGCTACCGTAATGACAAGTATATTTGCGCAAAGCTCTATTTCTCTGCTTACCAGTATCCATCTTCTACTGCTTTATATATTTATCCTATTTCCAGATGAATTGTTTGGGAGATCACCTCTCATCAAGTATCAGCCTCCAGCCAAAATATTTATTTGTTAAATACTTGCTGGTTTAAAAATAAGTCCCTTCTGCCTCTGCTGTACTTTGTGTTTTGTGCAAATGAGCAAATATTAACATGTTAATACAATAACAAAGATGCTGAAGTTGATCAATATTACATGACTAATCTAGAAGAGACTGAACAGACTGAGCTTCGTTTACTTGAAGCTCTTACTTACTTCTAGCTCTTATTTGTACCCAAATGTTTAAATGCACTTATTGTAAGTCGCTTTGGATAAAAGCGTCTGCTAAATGACATGTAACATGTAACATGAACACATCTTTTGGCACTTTTCCGTGCGTGCAGGGACATAATTTTGCCTGCACTCTGTACATGCATGCATGCGTTGTCCTTTAATGCACAGAAAGAGCTATGAAATGATTATCAATTGCCAAAACAAACATCTTTAAAACACACTGGTAACATTAGTTGACACACTGCATCCTCACTCCGGCATTTATTAAACATGCGTACACCAAAAAAGTGGGTGTGCACCCAAGATCGGCATCTCATCGACATCTCACACCTGCTCAGACCAGGTGTACGCAGGTGTAACTGTGTGGATAAATTGTTATTAAGACCGTTAAATTATATACTGCATGCACAAATGCTGAATGTTGTTATTGTTAACAATCTACAGCAACACATTACTGGAGTCACACAACTATCTGACACTGAATTTCAACGTCCTCCTTACAAAGTGTGTTTATGGTAAAAAAAAATGCCTGAGATTCAATACATCAAGCCTTCAAAATAAAACACCGTGTCTCTGAGTGCACATTTGAAATTACATTTTTGAATGGGAAAAATAATGAAAATCCTCACAGCTGTGTTTCAGAGACCTAATAGCTGGATTTTGAGCAGCTGTATAAAGAGAGTTCTCCAAAGGTTCTGAATAAGAATGAAAAAGTTGTGTTCAGCACATTTTTTATCTAATGCACTGTACTGGATATAAGACATTTTTACAGTACAGTTTAAGGAGAAATTGAATTGAAAGTCCCATATTCACACTTTTTAATTGAAAAATGATCAATTTGAGATCCTTTTCCATAAGTTGTGGACTCACTAGGTTGTGTACAGACAATTCATGCTGCAGCACCCTCAACACCCTCTTTCCCGAGCCCCTGCACTGTTCCATTATACACTTCTAGCATGACTCAGCTCGACTCTACTTGACTCTGCTTTTTTTAGTACCTGCTCTGGCAAAGTTCCAAGCGAGCAGAGCCGATACTAAAAATGTGACGTCAACAGACAGCTGGCAACTGATTGGTCACAGAGTGTCGTCACTGGAAGAGTCATAAGTGCGACGTCCGACACACGGTACGGCATGTCGACCCTGCCCACACTGAGGCGTTAGTGCTAGACCTGTATAATAGAAAAGCGCCATTTGTGCTATTAAAACACTGGCGTTTAAGACATTTAAATTCTCATCAGTCACCGGCAGCAAGTTCAGTGCAATCGCAGTCACTCGCTTTAAGGAGAGGAAAGAAAGAAGGATCATCACTTTCCTCCAGGGTTTCATTTTGTTTTGTCAATATTATTGAGTACGATTTTAAAAGAGCTGACATTTACCAGATCTGGCACTTAAGTGGATTTTTACTTAAAATATCAAAAAATTCAAAGATGTATTTTAGCTGTCAATAATACAGAGCAGGTGCTCTGTTTCATGCTGTTTCTTTCTTGAGTGACAAGAGCTACAATCATATGGTGGAATCTGACTATAATATTTCACACCTGAAGACAGAAATGTCTGCTTTGACAGTTCAATTTAATCGATCGAGCTCTGTTACTTTTATTAAAAGAGTGGGGTGGAAGGGAAATAATGAATTCTATACTCTTACCAGTGGTGCGGCTAAATGAAACAATGTTCTGGTTTAAAATGAAACACCTTTGGGGTGTGATTTTGCTGAGGTTTTTGTGCACAAATTTGAAATTCAAGCCTGTGTTACGACTGTCGTCGTTATTTTGCAGTCGAACTGCTGTGTGTGTGCTTATCACGTTATGTCCTCGGCCCCCTAGACTGGGCCATAACACCTGATTGTAACCATAGAAGAGTAGTGGCGAGCACTGTTGCCTGTTGACGAGGGCCTTTCAACATGGAGTTTCCATCTTCTCACAGACCAAAAACTCTTTTTGACAATGTTAAAGAAATCTCAAAAATTGTTATGATTCATCTAGTGGTACCATTAATATCAGTTTTGCATCATGACAATCTGACCAGTAGTATTTTAAATTTTTTTTAAATGTCCATGTCTGGAAGAAAAAAAACACCACTGGATTCAAGTCAAGTCAAAATGTAACACTGAAAATATGAACTCATTGTAAAATAATAATAATAAATAGAAATGATTTAGAAATTGAATCGAACACTTTATTTCTAACTGTATATAGAATACAACAAGATACATTTGTGCAGCCCTGGTTAGTACATAGTAAAAAGAAAAACTATAAAAGCTGTAAAAAACATTTAAATTTTAAGTGTTAAGTGTAATTGACAGGGAGAGGATGAGTGACAGTATAATAAAAAGAGCTTGGTCAGTGTTTGCCGTTTGAAGGACTGTTAACACTTTGTCCTCTTCATTGTGGCCCCTACTCGACTTGCTGCCTCCAACTTTGCTGTTTTGGTTCATTCACGCTCACTGTCATCAATGTCACTCCCAGTGATGGAGCACAGTTAATGCTCCGTCACAGTTCAACCCAATTAACGCTATATTCTCTAAATAAACAAAGGTCGAGCAACAAACAAGCTGGAACACTGAGTAACTAAATAGGCAGATATTTAGTTTAAAGCATAAAAGATGTGAGGAAGAGATGATGTGAAAGCGACAGGTGAACCCATGTGTTGTGTAGCTTTTACCTCATTTGTTCCACAGTTAACAGTTCAGCAGATGCTCTAACGCTCACCTGATTGAGGACATTTTGGTGCTTAAAAGCTACATTGTAGCCCTGACTGCCGTCATTTGCATAAAACATTGTAATCCTTCTTGGAGTCATAATTCCGTTTCATTGTAACGTACAATATCTGGTGGTATTTATTTTGAAAATGCTCCAGGACTTAGATTTCTTGTAACTGCTTTTTGAGGTAGGATATTAGTATTGTGTTTTAAAGATTGCTCCTATGTCCCCTGCGTGACCGTAAAATCAGTTACAGTGTTGGGACAATTCCTGTCACACATAAGTTGTTGAGCGCTAACATTGCTGTGTGTCCCCCATTTTTTCTCTGTCCTCTCTGGCAGGTGGAAAGAAAGAGGCATATTGGGAATGACATTGTTACCATAGTTTTCCAGGAAGGGGATGACACATCGTCGTCCTTCAAACCATCAATGATCCGATCACACTTCACCCGTATCCTTCACGCGGACAGTGTCTGTCAGAGAAATGAAGTGGTTATCAAAGACGTGAGATATGCACGGATGATGACACCACAGCTGTGGGCTAACGTTGCTTCTCCTCCATTATCGGTGTTTTCCTTTACCTTCACTCACAGATATTTTTGCATTAGTTAGGTATAATAGCCAGAATGACAGTTACAGGTGAGTGTTTGTGTTCCATGCTGATGTATTTTGAATGTGCTTAACCATAAAAGTCACTTTTTATAGTATGTACATCAGTAGTATGATGACAGTATTATCACGATGTAACATCAGTGATTGTTCATTGTAGAAAAAGTTTATTAATACTATCATTAATGTGTATTCTTATAATATTATTAGGGATGGGATGATGGCACTTTTTTGTGCTGAGTCATTTCAAAGACACAATTCTCCAACTTTGTAACAAATATTGTTTTCCCCAAAAAAAAGAAGAAATAAACCCAAACATGACTCAGCTAAAATGCTTTGGCTGATTATTATTTACATTTTTACAGTCATATAGGATTTTTGTATTGTATTGTATTTTACATTTTTATCGGTCTGATACTGATTCCCTTCCTTAATTATTGTTTGAACATACTCATCAATATGACTATATTTGTATGTAATGTAATGTCATTATTGTTATTATAGGCCTATTATTTATGTATTCCCACACATTTCTTGTTTTTATTCTGTAGAGTGTTATTGTTACTCCTGATTTTCCCCCATGGGGATCAATGAATATCATTTTTATTATTATATATTTATCATCGTATCAAAACCACGCTGTCTCTCACAGGTTGAAGATTTTCTCAGAGGAGAGTGTTCCACTGTTTGGGCCCCCTCTCCCTCCTCCGCCTGTATTTACTGATCACCACGAATTCAGGGACTTTTTATTAGTCAAATGTGAGAAGAAACAACTGCATCATGACATAATATGATCTATAAGTTGTTGCAGTCTAGGCTTTTCCTAAATAAACTCTTCTGTCTGCATCTGTGGCAGTAATCAATGGAGAGAAAGCCACACTGGAGACACCAACGTTTGCCCAGAAGCGTCAGCGGACCCTTGATATGTTGATCCGCTCGCTCTACCAAGACCTCATGCCTGACCTGCACAAGGTACAACACTTAGTCCATTCCTGAGCGGATGTCATTGTTTTTTTCTTGTCTTCTACAAGTAAAGACACACTGCAGCTCTCCTCTGTCTCCACCTTGTCACTTCACAAACTGGCAGCGACTGTAGCCACCGCTGAGCTGTGTGCTGCTGTATTCCACTGCAGCCCCCTGCACACTGCACCACTCCGACCGGATACTACTGCAGTGCTGACTTTCTCGTCAGGGCTCTCTCTCTCCTCACATCACCGTTGTTCTTACTTCTCTTGTTTTCACTGTTGCCCCTAACACAATTTAACCCTCCCCATGTTTCACTCCTGCTGTATTGCTCCCTGCTAGGGTCAAGCTCTAAAGAGTCCTCTCTGTTTTCTTTTTCCTTCATGCGTGTGCGTGTGCATGTGTGTGTGCGTGTGTGTGTACAAAATGATGGCTGTTCATGTTCCACCTTTAGGTTCCTTTTTCTCCCCAGAACATGTTAAACCGGCGATCGTTCAGCGACGTGTTGCCAGAGTCTCCAAAATCGGCACGGAAGAAGGAGGAGGCGCGGCAAGCTGAATTTGTCAGAATAGGGCAGGTACAAAAGAACCCACACATACACACACACACACGCACACATACGCACAATCCCAACACCATACAACCAGTGTTTTATATTATTAAACAGTGTAAACACCTTTAAATGACCATGAGCAGGTTATATAGGAATATTAAAGTGTGTATTGATCCTGTGTTTTGAATTAAAACCAGCATATTGACCGTGATGGACAGCCCTGAGTTGTATTCACTTCAAAAACTTGTGGCAGAGTGACTCTAGTCTCTATCACATTTGCCAGGGCAAAAAAAAAAAAATACAAAATCATTCACTGCACCACTCACTGCTGCTCCTTAAGGTTTTTTTGCTTTGCACACTCAGCAATAACTGAAGGTGACCCAGAGGATTGTGTCAACACTTTTAGAAAACTCAGAGTCTCTCTCTCGTCTACATTAAGGTGCCTGGATTCAAAGATCTAATTCACAAAATGGGGACGGAAGTTTGACGTAAAAAAAATGTAGAGGCACATGTGCGAAATTTGATGAAAGAAGAGGAAAGAGAGCAGTGTCTGTGTAAACTCTCTATGATACAATATCCACTTAAAAGTACATATCCAGCAGTTACTTAGGACAAATGTCAGTAATGGCTGTTACTTAGTAAAGTTATGAAAATGATATCATTCCTAAGCATTGTTTTTATTCTGGAAAACATTTCCCTACTTTATAGCACAACACACAGACGACTGGGTTTAGTGTACAATGTAGAAATGACCTCACAGTCCGAGTGGGTCATATAATTCCATGTATTTTATGGGTGGTGATTTTATGTGTGTGGGGAAAAGTCTCAGTGGTTTTGATCAGCTACTGTTGTGAAGAGACGTTACAGAGATTTCCTGTCCATGCTGAAATACAATGCATTTTTTTTTTTGGTATATATACACTTATCTATTGGCATGTGCATACTTAAAGGGCCACTTCACCCCAAAAATATACAGGGTTTTTGTTTTTTTTTACTAATTTCCAGAGATAAATGTGTTATTTATTTAAACTTTGACTCAAACATTGTAAAAATACAGATCTGTGACTCTCCTGTGATGACTGAACGTTATGTTAAGAACAGACCTTTGACCCACCATCACACCTCTGCTGGGGCTGCTGCTATAACGCTTATGCAAGGAAGGACAAAGTCTGGAAAATATGTCTTTTCTAAACATCTGCCTTCCATCAATCTAGAAATATCCCAACAGTGCTCCAAACAAACAGGGAGGCAGATTGTGGCCTGTAATTTGGGCCTAAATTGATTGAACGAAGGCTGATGAACATGAAATAAAGAACAACTAGATAAGAATTTCTCTTTGCAAACCACTCACGTTCTGTCTGCACCTTTTTACAAAAAAGGCAGTCCTAGAGAAACCGTGTGTGTTTATGCCACTGAAGTAATTCTGTCTCTCTTGTTGTCTGCCACCTTCATTTTGTGTCTCTGTTTGTGTTTTTCTACCTTGTTTCTGTCGCTCTCTGCTCATTAACACAAAGCCGAGGCATCGACACATTGTGCTGAAAGCAAAGGAAGGTAGACATGTGGAGTCTTTGATTCTCCAGATCTGTAGATGGACGGCGTCCTCCTTCAACCTAACAAACCGCTCATTCATCGTCTGATGCACGTTATACATGATAAGTCGGTAGAATAATATTTTGATGGAGATTCATTTTTGAAGAATGTAAATGACACAGTGCTCGGGTGAAGCCACTGTACTGTTGGTTGGTTTTGATTTCATTATCCACAGATTGGCTGTTTATGCGGATATGTAAATTGAAATGTCTGTCTGTGTAACTTGGATTGGAAATGACCAGTCTGATCAGATGGTTGCTGATTGAACATTTGTGCAAACCGTATTTTTTGATTATTTTGGGGGGGGTTAACTGTTGCTAGTTTGCTTGTCCTGCTCTTTTCTACTTCAGTGACAATTCCCAGTACCTAAATTAACATGGAAAAGCTAATGTCTGGCAAGTTAAAGATTAGTAATAGAATGAAATGTGCATATAATTCACCAAGCTTAATACATAAGTGATTCATCCTGTGCAGAGGTAAAGATTTGAAAGGCCTGTCCAGATGTTATTACAGTATGTTACATGATTCATTAAGATGGGGCAAGAGATAATTGTTATTATTTAATTTCTTGTTATTTGTTTAATTTTCTACACACTTCAGGTCAATATTTCTCAGCTCCACCCTGATCACGGTACCACCAGAAGGTCATGTACCACAGTTTGAGAACCATGGTACTAGAGTGTCGATTAAAATATTATGCTTGTATTCCACAACAGGAAAACATCCGTAGTTAGACATTTTTACTTTATTTGCCTTGTGACACAGACAATCCATGTCTTGTCGGCACCTCATGTCATGTTGTTAGGCTCATTTCTGCGAAAACATAACATTTCACAGATCATCACATTTCCTGAAATAGCTGGTTAAACAAAATTCCCAGAAAGGGTTGGAGCCAGATTTATGAAATGCCTGTCAGATATTTTAGATTAAAAGATAGAGGTAGTAAAATGAAGAAAAGGGAAAAAATAGACTAAACAGTCTAGAGATTGACTGCTTATTTGTGTTGTGCAGAATTTACTTCTTCTTCTTTTCCTCACATGAATCATCTTATGACTCCTCAGATGTATCTTGTGACACCTATGAGGGAAACAACCTCTAAATTAGGAACCTTTCAACTAAAATATTTATAAATACACGATTTATAAAGGAGGTAAAAAAAAAACCCTCCACATTAACCAGCTACAACAGTAAAATACTACTTGCACGGGTTTATCAGTATTTACACTTTATAATACGACACATACTGATATTGATGTACACTAAACCATACAAGGGTCATTTTTGACACTTGTAACAGATTATTTCTCCAAGTTTGCTGTTGCTTAATTACGTCTTTGGACATTTAAACCATTAAAAAAAAACCTATAGAAGTGACAGATGACCACGTTGTGTCATTTCCTCCTCAGGCTCTGAAGCTGAAGACAATTGTGCGAGGAGATGCTCCGACCAGTCTTGTCACCACAGGCCTGTGCAGAAAAGAGGTAAAGTTTCTGTTCTGGGACATTTCTTTGACTTCACAACACAGTTAATCTTTTTATTTTTCTTGTTTATCTACCTCCACACTCTAAGAATAGAGATGAATGTACTCCCTGTGAAGTGAAGTCATGATAAATGTGTATGTGTGACTCCATGCTGTTGTTTGCCGCAGCCATGGGAGTCCCAGTCGTTCTGCAGCACTTTCCCCTATGACATTGTGTGCGCCGACTCCTGGGGTCAGTCTCTGCTGGCTGCCACTGACACAGCGGGGATCATGCTGCTGGATGGTGAGGTTATCCTAATCAATATCGCTCTGTGTTCTCTAAAATAAAGGCACCCGTCCATATCCATTCAATACTGTGCTCAGCAGAAAGCCATGGCCAACAACACTAACGATGACGATAATAATGGCGTTGTCTTTGTTTCAGGCCCTGATCCAGCTTCCTCCAACACTGGTGAGTGTGCAATCAATCAATATCCCCCCAGCTCTTTTTTTCTTAAACACAGGATTAAGATTAGGTTTTGGATGAACCCATCTTTATATTCTGTGTTTCAGAGACGCAGTCTCTGCCTCCAGTGCAGGTGTTTGACAAAACCATGGTGGTGAAGCAGATGCATGTTCTCGAGCCTCAGGACCTGCTGATCACCAGAGCTGACAAAGGTAGGGTTGGACCACGAGGTACGAGGTGAAGACTGCTCGGCTGTCTCCTCGCTGTATATGAGATTATTACCTCTCCTGGCTCAATCCGTCGTCATCTCCTCATTTTGCTGCAGAATATAGACACATCATTTTACAGCAGCCCTTTCTCTCTCTCATCTCTGTGTGTTGTTGAGTTGCTACTTACCCTTTCCACCTCCGTTGGTCCAGCGAACACATTGATTGCTTGCTGTGATCTAAGAAAGCTGACCTATAGAGAACCAATCCTTGTCGAGGTGGTACGTGTGAGTGTGTGTAATCACTGGGCTTTAAAGGACCGACAGAAACGCAGCCCAACAGATGGATGTAAGGAAACCTGCCGAGTCATAAAGCATGAAGAGGACACAAATAGCATATGTACAAATGTTCATGCTCCAACAAAAAGAGCATATAATCAATTACTCCACAGATGATTAGCCAGGTCTAATAGCGAGAAACAGGAGTGACTGGGTTTTGACAATGATTATGTGATAGTGGCTGGAACATTTGACACAAATGTGTGTGTGTGTGTGTGTGTCCTTTCCGAGCGAGAGCCTAAGAAGCTTTCTGTTCATTTGAATATTAAGCAGCACAGCCCTATTGTCTGGCCGTGGGAGGATGCTATTATAAAGTACGCAATAGCAAATCTTGAGTAACGTTAATGCAAAACAGAAGGGTCCTTTTGTTTTATTTTGTTCTAGGGAAGGATGCTCGGCTCTATGTGTTCAGACTCGGCGCTCTCAAGAGGAGCCTGGAGGAGCGGCAGCTCGTCAGGACCAAGTGTGACAGCCGGGAAAATAAGCTGGAGAAAACGAAAGGTATTTTTGACCGTTTCATCTCATCAATCAGTTGAAAATATCAATTTAATTTCAGATAAATAACATATTTAGACTTTAGCTTTTGTCCTTGATTGCTTTCATTAGAAACACACTGGAAGGAGATATTTCCTCAACCTGTATGAACAGGAGTTAAGACTGCAGCAAGCAAAAGCTGTTTCAAATTTAAATTGGGCATCTGATGATATTACCAGAAAAAAGACGCAGATGAGAATTACATCGTAGTATTACGAGAATAAAGTCTATATTATATTATTTTTATAGTAATTTAATTGTAAATGTATTATAATTATTATTATTATTATTATTATTATTATTATTATTATTAAATAGCAACAGAACGCAGATGTAAATAGTGGTAGCCTTGCAGTCGACCACTACCAGTCTGTGTGATTCTCTCTTCAAAACCAACTCGGTTTCTTCCACAATCTTTTCAAAGTCATTGATGCTGAAGTGCCAAAATGATTAAGTATTTCTTTATTTGGGAAGCCCATTCCAAAATATAACGTCACTCATCTTGACGCAGGTTGCAGCTGATCGTTTTGCTTGAATAGTTTTGCAGATTTTGCTTGAATAATAATTACGAAAACAATTTTCTTCAGTTTGGCCCTAATACTCGTAGCAAAGTCGTATTTCCCCATTGTTGCTGCAACCTATTTGATTTTGAAGAAACTGAGGACAAGTGTCAGTTATTAGACAATCAAAGTGCAATTTAAAAAATTTAAATAAAGCTTTTATCAAACAAACATTTATCAAAGTTCAGTTCAAAAAGTTAAATAATCCAACGCAAATGTTGCTTAAAAAACGGAGCCCTATGTTTAAAAAATGAGTGTGTAAGTAATTACTACTTTTGTTTCCTGCTTTTCCAAACACAAAACCTTCGACCTGCTGCTGGTGTGATGCCAGCTGTGTGTTAATGCATTGATCTGTGGGACGATGGAAACAACACGTGTCCAATATACTTCCTGTCTCTCGCCCTCTCTCCTCTTTGTCCCAGGCTGTCATTTGTACTCCATCAACACCCACCACGGCTCAGAGCTGAGGATAGTAGCAGCCATCAGGAACAAACTCCTCCTCATCACCCGGAAACAGCCACGGTGCGAGGGTTTCAGTGCCGTCTCCACAGGAGCAGACTCGCCAGTGGAGGAGTTTCAGTACATACGGGTACGACCGACTGGACATCAATAAAGAAAAGGATAAATAAATTGTTGTAGCTGCTTTGTCATAAAACTTCCTACAAAAAAAATCGCACATTTTCATATGTGCGATTTTCAAAGTGTGATGCCACCAATGTGATTATCTATTGAAGCTGCAGCAGAAGTCGTGTAGGAACACCTCAAGGAGGCAATTCAAGTTGTATTAATGTACTATAACTGACCTAATGTGTATTGAACATTGTATTACCTCTTTAGGATATAGAATGTGTATAACAATGGATGTAGTCTTCTGGTTTGAAAAGAAAAGTATGATAGCACTTAAAGAACTCACTTTAAATGGTAGTCTATGAGCCTAATTTTCACTGGATTCATATTCAGTAAATATTTTCTGAGGGGTTAATGGGCTCAGTTCCTAGTTTCAGGTCTTCTGCAAAAGAAAATGTTAGTTTTGTTAATTATGCTCCCATTTAGAGAAACAATAACGCATAGATACCAGTGTCACTGACAGCTGGCATTGTCTACTAAGAGCCTTGTTGCAGGAGACATCTGTGAAATTCTGCTTACAAAACTTGTCACAGCACCGGTCAAATTACGAGGATCAAAGCTTCAAAATAGGAGTTTGTTTTGCAACCAGAAGACTATGGACTATGTCCATTCAGGATACAGTATCAAAAAACACACCTAACAAATCCACGTAGAAATTAGACACTAAACAACTTCAGAATTGTCCTAATTCACAAAAGAGAATATGGCTAATGGCAAGTTTAGCATACTTTTAATGGTGCCACTGTGACGGAATGTAAACAAGAATTGAAAAAGAGAGCAGAATATTGTTTGTGTGTGTGTGTGTGTGTGTGTGTGCACTGACTGTTTCTTCTTGTGCCGTCCCCCCATCAGGAGATCTGTCTGTGTGACCCGCCGGTGGTGATGGCGCTGGTGGACGGGCCGACGGGGGAAAACGACAACATGATATGTGTGGCCTACAAACACCAGTTTGACCTGATCAATGAGAGCACTGGAGATGCCTATAGGCTACATCACGTAGACGCCAACAGGGTGAGGCACACGTTCACACACACACACTCATGCAAATTAGAATGGCTTTTCATCTTCCATTTATTTGTTGTTATGTGGTGTCTGCTGAAGTTGAGCAGAACTGAGACCGTGAGCTGACCCAGTTAGTCGCTTTATTTACCCGTCTGATCACCAGACTGCTCTGGTGAATCAACACGTCGTCATTTACAGCAACCAGCTGGAGAGGAGAGGGAAGAGAAGTGAGAAATGAGCCTGCTGGGAGAGGAACAGCTGTTCTAATAAACCATCTTATTCCGCTTTAACCATTTTTCTTAGAGGAAAGTAACTACAATAAATAAATTGCAGCAGACGCGTGGACGCCAATCAGCCACAACATTTTGATTTTTAAGGCCCTTGCACACCAACGGCAGCGCAAATAAACAGCGTGAGATTGGGAATTATTTGGATACACCCTCACTATTCACATCTAACACGACACAACTAGTAACGGGGTAGCATCATCAAATAGCCACAATGCTGATGCTCAGTCATTCTATTGACATTCAGTCCATGTTCATATTGGTTAAGGAGACTTTTTAAACTTTATAAAATTCAACCTGGGATGGAAAAATCAAAGTTGCATTCAGTTGTTCAGTGTAATGATGTCACTGGTTTATTTGTGACCACATTTTTGTCCTCTTTTTCCCTTTACATTCACCGTGGAGGATGTTACCAGCCAAACAGTAACGGATATAAAATATTAATAATAAAAGTACAGATATACGACATATCCATTTTTTTATCCCATTAAGCTGCATTGACTTGATAAAGGTTCAAAAATGATCATTAACACATTAACACATATCACATAAAAAATGCGTCTGTTGTGCAAAGGCCTTTAGTCGAGCTGTGGGACCTTAAGTACCTTAAAGGCTACCTTAAGGCTGTGTGACCTGACATTACCTGACATTACAGTTACTCATATCAGACCTTTGGAATCTTGTCGAAACGATTTCACTAAACCACCTCGTCTCTTTGCCTGCAGGTAAATTTTGTAGCAGCCATCGATGTGTATGAAGACGGGGAGGCTGGTCTGCTGTTGTGTTACAACTGTGAGTCGTCCTTTGACCTTTGACCCTCTACATTTACTTCTCTGTCAAAGCAGAACCTTTCTCTGCTGTATTATTATTATTTATTATTTCTTTGAGTTATAATAAGACACTCTTGGTCTTTGTTCAAAGTGCTGATGGATGAAGAAATAATAAACTGTAGAAGTGTTTTCTTTATTGGACTTGCTCTTTCTGTTCACAGATATTTGTTCCTATAAGAAAGTTTGTCCGTTTAACGGCTCCACGCCGATGATCCAGTCCAACACTTCGGATTTCCACTTCAGCTGGAACCAGATGCCCAATGCTATTGGTAGGATGGCCATGGCAACACATTTTGAACTCCACCCTGCCCATGCTGCTAGCCTGGCCAGAGCTTGCTGTTGCTGTGGAAACACCATGTGTAGCCCCAAGCATCCAATGCTTTTGATGACTTGCATGTGTTTGTGGGGTTGTGGCGTATCTCTCTGTGCATGTGCCGTATTAATGCAGAAAACGGTGAAAAGAAAACACAATTGGTGCTAAACATGAAAAACCTGAGCCTGTTTGTAACAATAAACTGCCGTGGGAGGTTGCTGTACATCCAATAATGTGCTCTCCTTTCACACTTCCACACACACACAAAACAAGCAATAACAATAAATGCTGAGCAATAAAAGAAATACATTTAGAAATATTTTTATATACACCACTTATTTTTTGAGGGTTCGCACGAGAGCAGGAGAGCAGGAGAAAATCCCAGCTAGAGGCAGGGAATCACAGGGCCAACATGTAGAAGCTGTTTTTAGGCAACAACTCTGTGTAATGTCTGGAGATTTGGATGCTGAATTCGGGGCATGCAGCACAGGAGAATCTGTGGAGGATGTTCGGTGGTACTTGTGATGACCTTTGAGTTCACACACATGCAGTCTCCCTGGATAATATCCAGTGAATCTCTGCACTCGTGGTAGAGCGAGTTGTTTTTCAACTGAAAGGTTGTGGGTTCGATTTCCGGCTCCGCTAGTCTAAATGCCATGTGTGGCCCTAGGCAAGACACTTTACCCCACATTGCTCCTGACGGCTGTGCGTGAGTGGTATTAAAAAACCAATGATAGATGAGCTGTGTGCCTTGCGGCCATACCACCCTGAGCGCACCCGATCTCGTCTGATCTCGGAAGCTAAGCAGGGTCAGGCCTGGTTTGGACTTGGATGGTCAAGTTCCTCCTAAGGGCTATGCTGGCAGCGTATGAGTGATAGGAGATGCGCTATATGAAAGTGTGAATGGCAAACTGTAGTGTAAAGCAGCTTTGAATGTCCCTCAAGACTAAGAAAGTGCTACATAAATACAAACCATTTACCATTAAAAGCAGCCTGAGACCTGCAGTCAATTCAGAGTCTCCTGTGGAAGCCACATAAATCCCATGCAGACCACAGTGAACATGAAAAGGTTCTAGAGTGATCCAGGATTCCAACCAAGAACTGTCTTACTGTGAAGGACGAGTGCTAAACTGCTCAAAAAATCCTCCATCCGTGTGTCAGTCACGCTTGCTGCCTGTCATATGCCTTGTGTTGTCTTTGCAGTTTGTGCGTTTCCCTACATCCTGGCGTTCACAACGGACTCCATCGAGATCCGACTGGTGGTCAATGGCAACCTTGTATACACAGCAGTGGTCCCAGAGCTGCAGTTGTCTGCTTCACGGGTCAGTATGATCGACAGCGAACACAATATCATGTCCGTGTGTGTACTACAAATATCAACTTCAGTTTATGTTTTTATTCTTATTCTTATTCTCTGATCATTTGGTGAATTATTACTATAAAATAGGACCAAATATATTATAGTAATATAAAAAAAATATAGAAATATTATTTTTTATTTTGTGGTATTCAAGTTATAGGAGAAGTTATAGTTTAAATGTTGGATGAACCACTGCAACAGTAATCTTTGGTATCTAAACCCATCAACCATATGTCCAACACTTTTTTAGAGGTTATGTAAATGTGCATGAGAAGTGTATAACCTGTGTTCTCATGACTCACTGGTGTTCACTACAGCAAAGAGCTTCTCCAGGTCGTGAGTGGTGTTTTTTTAGTGTTTTCAAGCCACACTGTGTCGTAGAAGAAGCTGTCTCAGCTCTCTCATTTCAATCAATCTTTATTATCCCAGTGGGAAATATGGCTGGCAATATGCACGGCTACAAAGCAATAAAACTCTCATAATTCATACAAACAGATCATTCCAAACAAGCCACACTGCACCTGACTTCAAATATACTCTCCTCTAGTTGTCATGTCTCTGCCACTATCATTTAATTTTAGCATTTCCTGGAAGAATCTCATTCTCTCCCCCTCTCTCTCCCTCTCTCTCTTTTTTTTACACTCACAGTCGGACATTTACTTTGTTTCATCGGCTCCCGTCAGCTCGGCCTCCAACTGCAGTTCAAAAGACACCAGCTCGCAGAGTTCCCCGCAGACGCCCACCGGGTACGAGATGCCCGTGTTCCCCTCACCGCTCGGTGATGGTAAGCCCTGCAATAGCCTCAGAGGACAAAGATGTCGACATTGGCCGTTGTTTTGAAAATGTCAGCGTTGCCTGCAGAACCCTTTGACTTTGGATGCTCTGTAGCCCCCGGAGCTTGATTCACTACAATGGCCATGTTCACTGTAATGTCAGCCAGTGTTTGTTTGTTTTTGAATTGAGTTTCATGGAAGAATAAGCTTACATCAGACTCTTGCTCGAGCAGTATATATTAGTAGAATCAATTTATTGCTGGGGTTCTCTTTATTAGATTTGTTAACCATACAAACAGTATATCTCCCCCTATAGGTCTCGTGTGTGAGAATTAGTGACGTCTAATTATGAGACTGCAGGGATTTACTTTATTGTAAATACACATAGTTATGGTTAGTAGTGGTTAGTAATAACATTGTGGACCTTTATCCAGTGAAGGCATCTTTTGACAGTCAGTGATGCTTGAGGCCTGTGACTGACTGGAAAATAAGAGTGAAAATCTGTGTGTTTTCGGATTGTTTGCTAGGATCCAGAGCTAACACCTATGGATTAGACCAGTTGTCTCATGTTTTATCAAGGCAGTTATTATGTGACTCTGTTTTGGACCTTGAATGAAGGAAAGTACAATGAAAAAGGGCAGTAAATGATAGAAAATGTAAAAACGTTTGGCGGTCATGCAACTGTGATTTGTAGTCTAAGGGCCAAAACATGCAAGAGGTATCATCTTTTAAATTCTAATTAACTAATTGTTACAAAAAGAGGAAGAGACTAATGAGCCACATGCTTCCAAGACACAATACATGTCCTCAGTGGAAGAAAATGCTTTCAGGGATGGTTAAGGATCAATACGACCCCCTCCCTCCAGCCCATTTTCACTCCCTCCTCCATCTTTTATTGTATATTTGACCGTTCAGATCCCCCACTTCCACGCCTCTCGATTGACCCTTTAGGTTGATAGAATTGTCCGACCTGGAGCCTATTTGTGATGCACAGCTGTTGTTGCCGTCATTGACTTGCAGGGTCGTCATTCAGAGAGAGTTTACAGAATGACGGCCGACGGCAGTTTCGACTCCTGCGTTCGCCGTTAAAAAGGGACGCAGATTTGTCCTCCACTGCATTTATGACGACTGCATTGAAGGACAGAGCTCGGGGACAACAATTATTAAAAATGTCCAGGTTGTTTAGCTGCTGCTGCAACATCATGGCAGTCTTTTCCTGAGGGGAGTGAGTATTTACAGGTCCCATTAAGACTAAGAGGGAGGAAGGTCTGGCTGTCGCTGCTGCAATTAGCTGAGGATGGGCTTTATGCTTTTAGGCTGGTTCTGGTAATCATTTCTCTCAGAGGGATTTTCATTTTCTTTCCTGTTTTAGCTAGTTATGCAAGATTCTGCATCACCTGGACTTGATCACCTACCTTGTGTGTATACCTAAATGTATGCAGTGTGCGTGTGTCTACGTGTGTGCGTGTGTTCAGTTTGTGTAACCCTCTTCTTCATCCTTGGTTCAGATTCTATACGGATCCCCTATGGTACCAAGCTTTCCCTGTACATGTCTAAGGAGGCCGAAGGTACTGCAGGATTCTCCCACAACCCGGCACATGAATACGCTCATAATGCTGCCCCACTCACATGCACGTGCACCCAGAGTATATCACCCTGTCTGCTCGAAGGCGGCATGTTGACTTAAACGTCGGTTGAATGTTAAGTGAACATTATGTCTTCCCCATCCCCCCCCCTTCTGTCTAAACTAATTAAAGCTTTAGTGCAGAGAGAGAATGTGAGCGGGTGAAAGGTGAGCGTGTGCAAAGTAAGAAAAAGTGAGGCGCAAGAGATAACGTTGATCAAGACAGAGAAAAGAGAGCAGAAAAGGTATGCATGAGTATGAGAGCACAAGGGAGGAGTTTTGTACAAGCAGGAGGTTGGGAGAGAAGGAGGGAGAAGAGGGAAGGAGGGAAGGAGAAGACACGTCTGCCGCAGCATGATTTACCGATTGCACTGTCGCCATGGAGACTTTTGTCAGCCCTCTCTTCGATCTAAAGTGGTTGTCCAAACAGCGGTTCCACAGTCTAAGGATGAGGGTAGGTGGGGGTGGGATGTGGTTGGGGTATTAAAGGCTGAAGCAAGGACAGGCTGAAGGAGAGGGAGAGAGTTGGAAGGGGTGCTGACAAAAATCCCATCCTCTAACTGCCTGCGCACCTGCTGTATCTGCTCCTCGGGGAGGGTTTCATCTGATGTTATTGTATCGGTAACATGAACAAGATGTTTTTACTGATGTGGCCGCTATCGCAGCCACCTACCTCCACTGGCTCAAAACACACGCCAAAGACCTACAGCAAAACAGATTGATGCTGAGGAGAATTCAACTTCACTCAGTGCTGAAATTATTCTTGACAATCATATTTGATCTATAGCTGGTACTTCCCCTGGTCCAGAAACACATGTGGAATATATTGATCTCCGTCATTATATATATTCCAAATAACTGCATGCTTTCCCGCATTTTGGTTGTGTTGCCATTTTTGCCGTGTGCCCGCACAGGTGCAGGAGACAGCATCTGTAACAACACTAACACAGTGTACCTGTCAAACATCATCTGCGACCTTCTATTTTTCTCCACGGCTCCGACTAACCTCTTACCTGTTGACATTTCAGATGAGACAGTTCTCTTTGTGCGGTTTGTTTTAGTCTCATCCATGTTGCTACCTGTCTGCCTCAGTGAAGCAGTGGTTCACTGCTGAACAGCAATACTGCTCCCAGATGGCACAACCAGGCACTGCAGGGTGACATGCTGCAGAGTGTGTTCCCTTTGTAAAAAAACCAAACACCCATTTAATTTGTTGCAAATAGATTGGAAACTCGAGCAGTCTCTTCTTAATATTATGCTCCAAATCGGTGTTTTCCAATTCTGGTCCTCTGGGACTCCAGTCCTGCATGTTTTGGACGTTTCCCTGCTCCAACACACCTGATTCAAATGACTGGGTTGTTGTCAGGCTTTTGCACAGCTTGATGACGAGCTGATTTGAATCAGGTGTGTTGGAGCGGGAAACGTCTAAAACATGCAGGACAGAATTGGGAAACACTGCTCTGAATAGAAGCTCCAGGCTACATGAGCATTTATATCACGATAGCTCTCTGTAGTCAGACTGATAACATTTAAGATCACATGCTGTTTCAGGAAATAGGATTGTTAACTAGTGCATTTATGTGATCTTATGTATCAGTTTGTCACCAAAAGAGTTTTTCACACCAATTGCCAATCACATAACTTTTTAAAATCTTACAACAATCGTATTACTATGTTGCTTATTGAAAGCTCTGTAAGCGTATGCCATTGCAAGTATGTGTCTATTTTGAAATCATCCTCAATTGGTGCATTCAAGGACCTATTTTGTAGCGCTATCACTGCTTTGTAGTGAGGGTGTGATTTTCTGATGATACACGTGTCAACAGGTCATTAAATGCACTACTTTTGAGGAATTGTTCTATATTCTGAGGAAATAGTTGATTTACTTTCTAGGCTTAGAGTTAGATAAAATAACCGATACACTGCTCTGATGTCTGTATGATACGTACAAAATGAAGAAAAAGGTAGTTTGAGTTAGTTTCACAGTCTTCACAAGACTGGAAGCAGTGAGAAAGAGTCTGAGAACAAGAGGACACACTATCCACCTATCATCAAACTCACTGATTATCTAGTTGTTGGATTCACACAGAGGTGAATCCAACAACTACCCATGGTTTGAGTGCTTAAAACTTACTGACGTCATTCTTTAAGCTTTGTTGACTGAGTGAGGCACAACCACGTCTACTGACTACTGATGTAGCTTGATTTAACTTACAAATACATTTGTATAATCCGTCACTACTGAAATAATCCAGACAGATTCTCACATCTCCAAGGTACTATGTTGGAAAAACTATGAACTATGAATGAGCAATTTGATACTTAAATATCGCCTAGACCTGCTTTATAATAATAATAAAAATCTTTATGAGATCTCAAACGTTTTTATTCAAATTTGGTAATCACATGAGATTAGATTTACAGTAATTATTGTGCCTTAAAAGTAATGGTTAGTGGATTTTCTCCCTTTCAGTCTGACCCATGCAGGCAAGCTTTTTCCTCTCTGCCAGGCAGAGCTAACCTGCTAGTGTCAGCTTTATTTTTATCATACAGACATGAGCCTGGTATCTGTCTTCTTTAACTCTCAGCAAGAAGGCAACGAAGCAAATTTTCCAAAATGTCAAGCCATTGCTCCAAACTGCATTACGATGCAACAGTCATTTTACCAGAAAAAAGAAAAATCAAATACAGTCTGACAAATCATTAAGTGGATTTAACCTGAAGTCTAAAAAAGTGATGTTGTGCTTTAAATAGACATTTGCATTTTTTGTAGCTGATGAGCTAATACTTTGCATCAGTGATGCTTCAGGTTTCACACGTTCATTCACTACGTGCCTTCCCCTTTTTGTCTCTTTGCCTGCACCCATTCCCACCTTTGTTCTCATTTCTAATTTGTCCCTTATTTAATTTCCTGACTTTCCTCCCCTGCTTTCTTCCTCTTCCATTCTTCTTTTCCTCTGGGTTTCTTATTTCCAGGTGAAGCTGCATGTAAGCACATCTTCAGGATCCCCCTGTGTAACTTGGTGGGCCGCAGCATCGAAAGACCCCTCAAGTCCCCTCTGGTCAACAAGGTGCTTACAGCGCCGGCCTCCGCCATGGTGCCCCCGACTCCCCTCATCTCTGCAACTCACTCACTTTCCCTGTCCCGCATGGAGATCAAAGAGATAGCCAGCCGCACACGGAAGGAGCTGCTTGGTAAACTTATACACCTAATAATGAATGTACTTACCGTTGTCTTAAAGCAATAGTTCTGTGTGTTAGTTCTGTTTTAGGACTAGGTCGTACAATCCCTTAGTGATTTGTTCTCCTGAGGTGTGAGGTGGGTTGGAACAGGCTTCCGAGGGGTTTCTGGGTGGGAGCCATGGTACTGTTTATGGGACAGAAGGGTTCAGGGCCTCATTGGGGTCATCACCTTCTCTGGTGTTTCGATGACAGGACACAACACCTCCAGGGGACTCATTGGCAACACCTGGTGGCCCAGATGTGCCTCTTAGCCCTTCTGTGCTGCAAATGCTATTTTGGGGCTCATGTGGCATCTGCCCTCTTCATTCAGAGCCATTGGCTTGCCTGTTCAGCTGTGTTTGAGAGGGCTTTGATGGCTTGGTGTTGGGCTTGGCCTCAAATTCTCAAGTCCTTAAGAAGCATGGTAGTTCCACAAAGCCCCTGCAGCCGACTTCCACTGGGCAAACCTTGGTTTTCCAGCCACGTTGCTCAGCATCGGCTGCCAGCTCGGCATACTTGAGGCTCTCCTCCACAGCATCCTTCCGGGGCACAGTCAGCTCTATGATCTACGCCTTATGAAGTAAGGAGGACCAGAGCAAAAGGTCTGGTCTGAGGTTCGATGGCGATCTCTGGTGGGAAGCACAGCCTCTGACCCAAATGCTGGTGTAGGATGGGATGATGGAGGTAGGGCATTGATGGTTGTTCGTCTGGTCACCAGCGTCGCTGCAAGACACTTCAGCACTTGGTTGGGCCGGCAGGTGTAACGGCTTTGAGTCAGGCCGGTCTTACAGCCAACCGGAATGTGTTTGAGGTTTGCTGGAGATGGACGGAGTGGACACGTTAGGTCTTGTCTGTACTATTGTTTAAGGTTACTTGGAGATGGCAGGACAGGATGTTGCCCGCTAGATGAAGCTGAAGTGAAATGCTTCCATACTCCACAGTTCCTTCCAAGAAAACTTCCTTCTCAACTCCCTTCCATCTCATGCCTTTGCGCACCTTGCCGCCTGTTCTTGCTGGCACACCTCCTCAATGACCAGGCCTCTTCTCTGGGATGGTGCTGCCTTGTATGGTTGGTTGGATGGTCTGCTCTCTCCAAGGCCAAAGCCTTCTCTCCTCTGTTGTACAAGGCCAACGATGGTGCAGTGCCATAGGTCTGCCTTTGCCTGCTGTGTAGCTGCGCTTGTGGTCCATTTTCTCCCAGTCGCTAGAGTAGGAGCTGTCTGGGCTACACATGGGTCACAGGATTCTGACAGTGTCATTTCCAGTCTTACTTTTGAACACTTGAATTCCTCCGTAAGACTGGACACAGGAAGCTCCAGAATGCCTGTTCCATGCAGCCCAATGTTGCTGAAACATAAATACTAGACTTAGCATAAAGAGTCCAAACTTGGGGAAATAAAGTATTATCATTTCAGGCCCTTGCAGCCTCTTGCACTCAGGAATATAACAGGTGAAATCATCGCAGTCCATGAGGGTTCTGGGATTAAGAGTTTAAGACGAAAACGGGGTTGCGCAAAGAACTTCCCTGAACCTTTTGTTCAGAAAAGCAAATGTGGTTCCTTCTGGTTCCAGGCTTTATGCCAAGCCAAGCTAAACACAAGTATTTCCCAAATGTTGGAATGTTCTGTTAAGTTATGTCCATTTACTATTTACTTCATACAAATGAAGGCTTGACAGAGGAACCAAGTGGGAAGTCAGACAGTGGAACAGTCAAACAAAGGAAGATGAGCAAGAAGAACACAGAGGACGAGCCCAAAGCACGAGCGCTTACATCAACAAACAGTGACAGGTGACAGTGTCCAGACTCAACAGCAACAATGCATTTAACATGAAGGATAATTGTTTTTGACGTGGAATTCTATCTTTCTGTCCACAGCAGGTTAGCATCAGAGTCTTTTGAAGTGGACGTAGATGTCCAACTGCATTGCCCAACGAGTTCGGAGGCTGAGCCAGAGAAGGTGGTGCTGCAGGCGGAGAGCCCTCCTCTCGCCAGCGTGTTTGCCATCCCTACATCCTTTGAAGAAGATGTCCTGGACCTAAAGTGAAGACAATCCCACCGTGCACTTCTCTGCCCACCCACTCCTGTACTGTCACCATTATTTTGTTAGTTTGATTGGTTGGTTTTTACGTTGTTGTTTGTTTCTTGGAACCTTTGTTCTGGGCAGTCTTATGTTTATATCCCTGTGTCTGGGGTCTCTCCATTCAGTCGGACAAAATGGGTGCAGTGGGAGTTAGAAGCTGTGTCTGTGTGCGTTTGTTTTTTTGTGAGCAGTCCCTGAGCCACTGTGTGTTGGGTGTTTGTGTTGCCCCTGCAGCAACTTACCCAAAGAGGCGGTTGAGTTTGTGCGAGACGCCGTGGTTTATTCAGAGTTCTGCAGCAGTTTTCGAGATACCGTCAGGGGTTTGATCCCAAACCACAGTCTGAATGTAAATCGATACACCAAGGCACGGGAAAAGTCTCTGCTGTTATATTGCGCTCGGACGTCGCTAGAGCTTAATATGTGTTGTATATTATGTGATTATTTCCAATCCACTTTCAAATGTTGTATGATATGCATATGTGTGTGTGCGTGTGTGTACATCTGTTTATACATGAAAATGCGTACACAGTGGCAGGTTTGTGTGCTTGTTATGCTTGTGTTGCATATTTATAGATATATTATAAAAATCCATTTTATTCCCATATTTAGTAAAACTTTTTATGCTCTCTGCACATATTAGTCCTTATTCTTGTCCTTATTCACAGCACACAGGTAGACAGGGCTGGAGGCAAAGTCTCCCACAAGTGCCATTTCCCCCCCATCCTTCACTGAACTGCACCTCAAAAAGCGACCATTGCATTGGTGTCTGACAGTAGCAGCCATGATTGTAGTCAACAGTAGACCCCACAACTCCTGTCACTTACTGGAGGCACGCTCACAATGCTACATGTGCTGAAACATTTTACCCCACAAGAATGAAGCGACCTTAAATCTGCATGGCACACCTTTGCTATGAGTCTTGTGTATTCTGCGCCGTCAGGTCTGTGACATCATACCAACAACAACCACATAAACGAGGCACAGCCTTAGACAACAGAAGTGTTGATGTTAAAGGGGGAAAAAAAATCCCTTTTTACTGGATTGTTATGTGTGATTACGTACAATGGCTCACCAAGAGACACAATTAGAAGGCTGAGGCAAAAATAAAATAACCATAAATGTTATAATGTAATAAAAATGGTAAAGGTTAATACTGTCATGACTACTCCCATAATGAAAATAAAATTAATGTATGTGGATCTTGCAAAAAGGTAGTCACCTTTTGTAGTAGTCCCATTGTTATTACACAGAGCCCAACGCATTGGAAAACACATTCGGAAAACCACCAGACTAAAAATCCTCTCCCAAGAGAAAATATTAATGAAATAGCATGAACATATTAAACTAAAATCCTGTAATCCTGTAAAATACTGACTTATACCTTTAAACAATGGGCCAATTCAGTAGACACTGGTGTCACTCCATTCTACTGTTACCATCATGTATCTAATCAATACTGATTAAAATCAGACATGTCGTTAATTCTATTTCCAGGTTCTTGGTCAGATCCCAGATCACAGAACCCGCAACTGTTCATCCTTTCTTTAATATTCCTAAAAATGGACATATAGCTGACTGCTATGTAAATCTGAGCTTGAGTTTCAGACTGGCAGATTTTTTTTTTATCTTCCAATGTCGACTTCTTCGGACCCAGTTTGAAACACAAGCTTTCTGAGGAGTAATAACATTCACATCAACACCAAAGTTGTAATTACAATTGAGGAAACTCAAATGCCTGAAATTGAATGACTCACTTCAATCAAATACCATTGTTCTGTGTCCTTAAATTCAAATGATTATGTATTATTGTGAGCCAACATCAGAATCTTAAAGCTGCATTTGCACATTGGTGTGTAAAATCAGAAAAAAAACATCCCATATTCTGATTTATGACGTGATCTCACTTGAGATTAATAAGATGATTTTCAACCATAACCCTGACCTACTTGCTTTTGTTGTTCCATGTATTTGTTTTTGTTTTTGCTGATTGCAACCAGATACAAACACCATACAAACCTAATAAAATTACTGTTAATTTTACTTTTATGTAGTGCATCAAAGTCAAATGTTTGCTGCCTTTTTCACAAAGTTAAATGCATTATATTTCATTAAAGTCTCTCTACTAGGTTGCCTGTAATACAACATGATATCAACCATGACATTAATCTGAAATAACCCTCATTCCTTCATTAATGTTTATTTTTTTTTTCTCTGAATTGTAAAGTTCTTGGTCAAAACCACAGAAAACATACACTTTTTTCTTTTTTTTAAACAGCACATTTTGAACTAATGTGTAAACACCAGTTGAGTTCCCATTAAAAGTGGTGAAGTGCGTTGCATCATTTTGGGCAATCAGCAGCAGCCAGGTGCAGCCCAGGTGCAAACAATTAACCGCAATTACGTGATTGGCAGTATAAAGTACCTGCAGTGACGCGGGGGCTGATGAAGTGGCAGAAGCTCAGAGGGTTCAGTCTTGAAAAGTTTGTTCTTAAACGTAGAAAAGGGGTTCTGTTTCTCAATGATACAACTGTTTTTGTTTTTCCTTACTCCGTTGACTGTTGAGTTCAAAAACGTGTGGGGCTGTTTAACTCACACCGTCAGGTTTCAGGGTTAGCAAAGCAAAAGTGGGAGCAGTGGTTGTGACTATGCTTATGTCGGTATAAGAGCGCCTCCATGTGGTGATTTGGCAAAACAACAGCCTTCAGATCTTGCATGAGCCTCCTCTTCCTTTCCCCCTCATGCATTTCCTCAGTTCTGCCTGTGTCAGTGTGAACCCCCATTCAACACTATAACATAACACAGAAAGCTAAAAAGAAAAAAATAAATAAATAAGGGAAGAAGAAATAGGGGATAAAAGGAAATATAAAGTCCTTATTGCTCTGAATGAGTGTGGGTGATGGGGGAGCGCTGCTTCTCTCACATCGGTTGTTCCTTTTTCTTCTGTATTCTTGTCAAGTACTCTTTGTTTCTACCTCCCCTTGGCATTTTTACTGTTTGTTTTTGTTTGTTTTGAGGTTTTTTTGTATTTAAACCTTACTGTTTAGACTGTTGCTGAACCTCTCTGTGATATCAAAACAAAGGAAAAATCAACAAAAAAAAAAACAACAAAAACACCAAGTGTCTTAAAAAATTGTATTGCCATCGTTTTTAATGCCAAGTACTACTTGTAAATGTTTGTGTATCAAATGTGGCCTCAAATGAAACTGAACTATATTATTATGATGATGATGATAACTATTATTATTATTTGAGCAGTTATTTTAAGCAAGTGCTGTAGACCACTGCTGTGAAAGTAGTTGATTCTGTTTATTGATATGTAATAAATATTTATGAAGTTTGAACTATTTGAATTTATTAATTAATTTATTTTCATCAGCAGTATTCGGTTTCCTGTGCAGCTCACACAGGTAGATGTTTTCAACAAATAGGATACAGTACCTAGTCCACAATAGGGAATTTTGCTATCATATTATAAAATCTTTGAAAAAGCAGATACATGGCAATAAGGGGAGATTTAAAAAAGACACACACAACCACAAAGTCAACAAATCCTGGTCATCTTGTGACTATCATTGTTAAATAGATGAATAAGAAAAAGGAAAAACCAATGCTATGGAGAGGTGAAAGCACTTTTCATGGTATATTCATAAAAGCTGCTGAGATGTTTTAAATCAAGACGGTGGATCAAAAGCATATATTTTTGCATTTTCTATCTCTTTTTATTTGTCTTACTGTTTGGTAAAGCATTTATTCCCTGCATTCAAACTGCATTGCACTAATATAGTGTACTGTTTATTTCCTACTATGCATGTGGCAGGAAAATACTCCTGCTACATGTGACCGACATATGACTAATCTTTGAGTTTCTAAACTTTTTTATCACATGGAACTCTTGAGGACACGTCACTACAAATTTGCAAGAAAAAAGCTGCGCTCGGACCACCTAAATTTTATTTTCTACAAAGTCAAAGTAACTGCAACACAGTGGCATTTAGTATAATGCAAAAAGGTCTCAGTAAAAACACACACCTGTGCTGCATTGCAGGCTAACGAGGAGTTGCAGGGCATGAGGAAATTGATGATTAGTCCTCACTGTGTGTGGCCACAGGGTGGAGATAAATAATAATGCAACTGCATTCTTATTGAAAGAGACAAAGCAGGAAAATAAATAGTTGCCACTTAATGTGGCATGCATAAAAGAAAGTTCTCTTTAATGTTTCTTTAATGTGTCTATTAAATCAAATTTTCCGTATGATCACTTATATTTGAGTAAAAGTACCTTAAAGGCATACTTGATTAAAAGTACAAGAATCTTACCAGAAAATGACTTTGGTAGAAGTTGAAGTCACTTTTTATAATATTACTTAAGTAAAACTAAGTAAGTATATGACATTTATTGTACTTAAGTATCAAAAGTAATTTTTTGATATAAAATGTATTGAAGTTTTAGAAGTAAAAGTATTAAAAAGTGAGGAGCTCAGTGGTAGGGTGAGTTGTCTTTCAACTGGAAGGCTGTGGGTTCAATTCCTGGCTCCGCTAGTCTATATGTGTCCTTGAGCAAGACACTTAACCCCGTGTTGAAGCGCCAGAATGGGTGAATGGCAAAACTATAGTGTAAAGCATCTCAAGACTAGAAAAGCTTTTATAAATACAGACCATTACCAACTCTTCTTCTGATTTTATTTGGCAGTAACGAGTAACAAAGATAGTTAGAGGAAATGTAGTGAAGTAAAAGTTGCTCGAAATATAAATAACAAAGTAAAGTACAGAAATACTTTGTTACTGTACTTAAAGAATTTGCACGCAGAAAATTATTTTGAGAACCAATTTTATTTGCCTCACTTTTGATTGTGAACAAAATACAACATTAGATACTCCACAGGTATTGTAAGAGTGAGGCCAATTCCTTTTATTTTTGCTGTTCTCTAAAAACATTTGGGTTTGACATTAAAAATAATATTATAAAAGACATCAGTATTTCAGCTTTTATTTCCTGGTATTTACATCGAGATATGTTAAACAATTTAGAGGACAGCCTGTTTGCAAATGGAACTCCACATTTTTGTAAATAAAAATATAGGAATAGATAGATTGAATTAGGTTTAAAATGAATAGTACTTAATATTTAGAGGCAGATCCTTTGCAAATCCAGTATAGCAGAGCATGGGTTGCAGTCTGCTCTAATTGTGTCATCATTCCTTATCTTAAAGTATTTCCAAACTGCTGACACATCTGCTTATTGCTGTAAAGTGATATAAGGTGCAGCGATATCAGAGGAGTTTTACAAATACAGGTACATGCGGGCAGCATTGGACCCAGATACTGCATCCCTCATGTTTCGTGAGTCAGTTCCTGTGAGTTCATCAGCTAAGAGGAGAGGTGAGGAGCAAAGGAAGTAGGATGCATGCCTTGTTTCCTTACACCCTGGAGGTAGAGGCAGGTTGAGACGACCACTCATGAGTGCAGAGGAGATAGACACACCCCTGGTTCTTACATGTTATTAGCTTTATGTTTCCCCTGGATCATATGTATTGTTAAGGTTCACTCACTCAAAGAAAATGGTCCTCCCACGTTCAGTTATTTACAAAGAAAAATGACAAATATAATGACACAACAAACATTGCTGCTCTGTAATTCCAACTTTAGTCATCACTGGTAGGAAAATCACTGGATACAGGATGACTGGAAAACAGTGTGTGGCAGCCAAAGCAAGACAGAAACTATTTAACTCATAATGTGTGGAGACATTTGAGCTGTTGGATTCACAAAGCAAACATGCTCTTACCCTCGGTCAGACTGCGGAGCCAGAGTGAGCCCCCTCAAGTCTCATGGCTTCCCATAACACACTGTCCACTGTCCAAAGATTTTTACATAATAGGTGAAGGAATGCCGGAGCCTCAGACTGTTGGATTGTCTCACACACACACAAACACGCACAAAGTGGGGCCCCTTTCCCTTTGCCAACAGAACATACTGTCTCTGCACGACCAGTCGGCAAAATTACTCACATGAAAGGACAACTAAAGCTACTCATTTGTAAAGCATGACTCGTTTTATCGCCCCAAAAATGGGTAATGGATAATAAATTATTATCATTATATTTGAACAGCAACAGTTTTGAAATGTTTTTCACAGATCAAATGAAAATATTACACGTCAGAAAACATTTTTTTACAGTTACAGTTTTCCGCTCTTGGCTGGTTGTTTGTTAAGTCTCATTTCTCAGTCCAAACTCCGTTAGTTTACCTTTCTTCCTCCCCCAGAAGGCACTTAAGACAGTTTTAACTCATCAGTTTGTATTGCGTGTGCTGCACGGCATTAAAACCTGTCAACACATCATCAGTCACCATGGCCCGGCTCCATGATACCTTTTGTTGCAGGTAGCAATGCAAACAAATGTTAATGCAACAGATGAAATATCCGCACAGGAAATGAATGGATGAAGCCTCAGTGAATGGAGCGCCGCATGAATGGCGGTGGTTTGTGAAAAGTGGGGGGAAGGAGACAACACACTGACACTGGTGCTGTGCTGAAAACATTCATAAGCAGCTTGATCCAAATGTCTACAACTGAATTCCATTTCAACAAATCCTGGTTTAAAAATAAGACAACATGACCTTCATATGCATTTTAAATACACGAGTACAGTACAAAATAACTTAGTGAACTCACTAAAAAATACTGACAAAACCTAACAAATCCATGTAGAGAGAGAAGCCTCTTCTAGGAATCTGCTCCGTATCCACCTACTGCTTTTTCTGTCAAAGGCCACAAACCAGAACCAACCACTCACGAGCCAGAGCACCACTTCTGTGTCAGTCACTCGTCTCTGGATATTCAGGCGTACGCCGCGACCGCCATGAGGACCTGCACCGCCATGGAGACGCAAGGTATCTGTGCGAAGGTGTAGGCCAGAGAGCGGGTCGGCGCTCGTAGGGCGAACAGATAGGCAAAGCTGTGTAGCACGCGGCAAAGGAAGAAGATGAGGAAGTGGATTCGAGCCACGGTCAGCGAAGGTCCAGTCAGGGAGTAAATGGCACCGATGAAGAGGAAGGGGAGGATGTTCTCCATGTCGTTAATGTGAGCCCTGTGAGGGGAAAACATCCAGTTATGCCCTTGAACACATGAGACACACATGTATTGTATAATTAAAATGCAAAGAAGGGTCGCACAGTGGAGCATGTTGAAGGTTGCTGGTTTGAGTCCCAATCTGGGTCTTTCTTTGTGGAGTCTGCACGTTTGGCCACTCTAAATTGCCCTTAGGTGTGAGTGTGTGAGGGACCCTGCGATGGACTAGTGACCTGTCCAGGGTGTTCCCACACCTTTCACTCTGTGTCAGCTGGGATTGGCACCAGCAACCCACATGTGGAGGATAAAGCGGTGGACAATACAAAGAAGTGATGACATACAATGACGTATGCATTTACAATTTAAGGATAATAAGGGATTTTCCTTTCAGCTCATTGGCATTGTGCAAGCAAAAAAGCCTGAAATGTTCACCTTTTGGCAGCACAATCAGCCACTCTGCGTTTTTTTCTTCAGCTTCCTCTCCTCTTACTGGGATAAACGTTGTGATAATATTTTTTCTAGGAAATGAGCTCTGTCAGCAGTTGTTGCAGAAAGATTGCATTACAATAGAGGTGATTATGTTAAAGCAGATAGTGTTAGAGCGTGAAGCTGAACCATCATAATAAAGTGCATTTGCTAATGCGTAGTTGTTTCCCATCACATGATCTTGGGTAGTCCAGGACAGACAAGGAAAACAAAAGGAAAAGCTTTAGCACGTAGAAAAAACATCTGGTTTTCCTCACTCACTCACAGCTCATAACAAGTTAAAACGAAGCCAAGCGACAGACTGCCAACTCTTGTGCAAAATCAGTAGAGGGAAAACATGAGTTGCACCAACATGGAATTTTTTTCATTAGATTTGCAGAGACACTGATATTTTTGGGGGATATATTAAAGTGAGATTTGTTTAATTTCTCTATTTTCTCTAGATTATTTACATAATTGTATCCTTGCATTCTGTAGCATGCCACTAACATCCTGTGGTGTTTAACCTTTTAACCCCTCCACATAAGCTTTAGAGCTGGGTAGTATATTAACATCATATCAAAACTGAGACATGAGACAAGATACTGTCTGTTGTCATGTGGAGCCTGTGATGTCTTTTCCAGGGTTAAAATGCTGTTGCAGCGCTGATGTTGAAGCATTTCACCAAATATTATGATACTGATGATATTAAGTGAAATGCTGATTAAGAATATATGGAGGCATCGCAACACTTTAAAGGGAAATTCTTAAATTTTAAGATGGATTTTTTTTGTGATGCAGCTGAAAGTGACCATATTGCTGCCATTGTTTCTTACACACACATATATAATAATATTAAAAAGCCAAGGAAGTACACCAGATATTACCTAAAATTAAAGGTATTTAAGTATGTAATAGAGATCATTCAGAATTACAGAATTATAGAATTACGGTACATTTTTTATTTGAGAGTATTTACAAAGTAATGTTCAAATCTCTTTGCATCACCTCACAGAAACAACCTATTTATCAAGATATTATTTATAAGTCATATCTTCCAGCCCTGATGTAAAGTATTCCTCATCACAAACTGAATAATCATCATTATTTATAGCATAGGATGTTAGGTATGATGCTGTCAATGGTTTAACATTATTAAGTATGCAAGTCCTGTACCTTTACTGCATTTATATTGAAACCTAGGCTACCTTTGAATTTATTGTATTTAACATATATGCAGCAACAGTTTTTTTTTTAATTAATTTCTTGTCTTATCAAAATAAAAGTCCTCACCTCCGGCATCTCTCCACATATGGATCCTCTCTGTGAAACTGCAAACCTCCGTGTCTGAGCGCGTCCTCGGGGTTGGCAAAAGCCTTCGAGGACAGATTTTAAAAAAAGAAAAAGAAAAAAGTATGAATATCATCATGGACTCTCGTGCCTGCATCATTAGAATTCAGCGCTGGTTCCTACAAAGTGTGACACTCACCTTTTTTCGCAGCCTCACTTGCCCCGTTATTATCGCTATGGTGTACATTTTCACCACCAGCAGCACGGCGTAGAACACAAAACAGGAGAAAACCTCGTTCCTTATGACCGCCATGGTGTGTTCAAAGAGAGGTGAGAGCAGAGGAGAGCAGCACGAGCTGTGGTGAGTGAGTGAGTGAGTGAAGCTGCTGAAAGTGAAAGTGAGCCAGAGGGAAGGCTTTTTTTTAACTTCTGTCAGTGGCGTTTTCTCCACCCACTGAGTCCGTGGAAAAGAAGAAGGTTCATCAAAGATAATCCACGTTTTTCAATTTAGAAAATCCCTTTCAAACTTCATATTCACAGCAGCATATGAAACCAATGTCAATGTATTTGTGTCCTACATGGCACACTTAAAGCTGCACTATGTGACTGCTGTTGCTAGTGTTGTTTTGGTCTTTTCAATACTATCAGACCTGACCGAGGGAGCGTTTGTGTGTATACAGCAGCAGCAAAGGGGAAGACAAGTGTTCATCCCATCAAACTGCTGCACAACCAGTCATTTGTAAACAACAGAATCCACTTCTGAAATGTTTCTTTGTGTTTTCAGTCAGACTCTAACCAGTTTGCAGTCATCTCGCTTTACTAGCTTTACTGGCTTTACAGTGTTGGGGTTGCTTTCATCTGTCTTGACGTATAACGGATCACTTTATGTATCCGGCGCAGGAATGTCACTATGTTGATCAGCATTGTTTGAACTGTTTTTGAGAGTCTGAATAAAATCTGTTATATCTGTTATATTGTATTTAAAAGTTATGCACACAGTTCTGAGACCTGAATAAACCTCAAAGCTGTGAAAAGTGGAACTTTAGTGGAATAGTCCATACTTGTTTTGTGAAATTCATAAAGGATTAATGTGAAAGTGAAGGAGTTGTGTTATTGTTGTAATCGGACTATAAGAGAGTTAAGTTTGGCAAATATGAATGCAGCTGAGTAAGAAATTCAATAATAAGTATAAACACGTACTTGAAGCTAAATGACATGATGCCAGTCTAGTGTAGCCTTAATTAGGAACAGCATAGCTAAAGCTAGAGTCCATAAGTTTGAAGGAGCGAAAAAGTGCAAAATATCAAACGCTTCCCCATCAAGGTCCCCCACCATTTTTTTTTTGAGACAGACAGACAACTTTATATAGTGATGACTTTTGGAACAAATGAGAAAAACAAAATTACAGACCCTAGTTTTAAGGATTATTATTACTTAAAAGATTAGGGTCATAAACTCACTAAAGTAAGAGTTTAAAAATGTCTTTAAGCCAGAGGTGTGGTCATCCCCTGTATGACACGCCCCGAGTCAGAGTGTGGTAGATAGTTGATGAATTAGTTGCATATTATGCATGAATTAGTGATCAAGCTTTTTCTGACACAGGCCCAAAAGTGCCATGAATCAGAGCACCGTGTATGAAGAGACTGGTAACATTAAAAAAAGAGACACAAAATGACCACAGAGAAACAAAACAATCAAAAAATATGTGGAAATAAAAGTGAGAACAACCTCAATAAGACACTAAATACTGCCAATGATTTACAAACAAACAGAAGCTACTGTATTCACCAGTATTATTTCATATTGGAAGATGTTTTTAGAACTCATTTACTGAACTTAAAGGCACAGTGTGTAAAACTTAGCAACATTTTTTGATGAAGTTGCATGCATAGCAGCTGGATATCCGTCACCTCACCCTTCCCTTCCTCGTGTCTCGGAGAACCTATGTAGCCTTCAGTTAGCATCAAAGCTCAGAAGAAGTTTGTCCACTAAAAGCTATTTTAAGAGCATGTTTGTACACAATGGCGGCCTCTGGAGAGCTGACCCAGCTCCTGATATAAATAAAAGGCACATTCTGGAGAAATGGAAAACAGTAATTCATTCTATTTGTTTTCTTTGTACTGTTTATTTTCAGAATATGCAAATAGTATAAGGCTTCCCGATTACTACTAAACAGTCTTTGCACAACATGATATAGAAATGCAGGAAGCCACGTTCAACCCCAGCCTTTCTGCCTGAATATAAAACATCCATCATAATACTCTGTGTGATGTGCTCCGCAAAAATATTATTTCCTTTGCCATGCCCGTCTGAGTCAGAGAGAGATTATGTGACGCCTGAAGCCAGAATCCTTTCATTTGCGTAGTAGTGGTCATTCTGGGAAAATGAATTCATGTGTTACACTGCTGGCAAAACATGGGCTGCGTGGTTTGTTGTAAAACACTGGACTTTACTGGCACTACTGGTGCCATAATCCACCTACGTATTGCTCAACACCATTTTACATAGAATGGAATAAAATGATATCATGAAAATATAATATGTGGTACATTTACTTTACTAGAATTGTATACTGCACCACATTTCAAAGGCCTTTGAACACAATGTGAAAACATAAAACCTACTCTACAATGTAAAAATGATACTGTATGAATAATAATAATACAATATGACCCACACACAACCAATTTTAAAGTCAACTAAGACCGTACTACAGAAAAATGGTACATCGACATTTCCGCATCAGTAATAATCCAATAAAATGATCGCTAATAATGTCAGGAATGTAGGTTGTTGTTGGCATCACAAGTACTTTACTATGAGTTCATTTTACTCATGCAAATGTATTATCAGAAAAATGGACCTCAAGTATTGACAGGTATTGATTCAAAATGTCCTAATGGTATTTTAATTTCTTTTTAAATTAATTGTCTATGATTTACCGATTCTTGGTTTGGCAAGATTTCCATGTATGTGACAGTAGAGCCTATGAGCATTAGTTTGAAGACTATATTTTCACTCATAAAACTAATATTACTTTTACTTTGTTGAATTGCTTCTTCTAAATATCTCTTCAACCTGAATTAAACACTGTGCTAAAACTAATCTGGAAAAATAGAAGAAAAACCTCCAGTAAAACATTTTTGAAGAGTACTGGACCAATTCAAAATTTTAGGATGGCAAAAAGAAGAAGAAGATTTAAACACCTTAGAGCTCCCATTTAAAGGATTTTTATTGCCGGTGGCCTTTCAAGCACAACAGGTTCCAACACCTTCTCTTCCTTTGACACCGATCAACACACTTTATTCAGCATGTCCTGTGCATGTCATGGTGTTTGCTTTCCATGTTTTGGATGCTAACACCTCTCGGTCAGGCGTCAGACATCGGTCCCTTGAGTTTGCCAGTCTAAGGTGAGAGAGCTGCCCGAGCTGGTGTCGTCACAGCAGTCCTCGGCGTCAGAGAAGGACGACATGTAGTGGAGACCCGTCACTCTGTGGTATCCTCCCTGCAGCGTGAACTCCATGGCCCTGCGCTCCGTCCTGCCCGCTCTCACAGTCCACATGTCCACCAGTTGAGAACACACGACACAGCCCATAATGTGTGTGTTTGTGTGTGTGTGTGTGTGTGTGCACACAGGTCAGGGGACAGATTATACAGAAACACAGTCCACAGTTACTCTACACACTACACATTTAAGTTATTTCTTACGATAGGTAGCATTTAGGTCACAACAACATGATGTCACTGAAAATCTTTATCTTTAAATATCTTTAATAATAAGCCTATATTATCTGTAGTATAGTGTAGAATACCACAGTACATAGCAGTTGTTTCTATTTAAACACTGTTAAAAACATGAGCACTACCAGTAGCTGCATCTATTTGCCATCTATATCGAAACAAAAAGGAAAAGTCGTTTTGGATAAAAGCGTCTGCTAAATGACATGTAATGTAATGTAATGTAATGAAAAAGCTGAGATATGATCATAACATTAACGTTACTGCTAGTCCACTGTTGGGTTATTGGAGGTTCCCCACAACAGTTAATTGGGGAGGCTGCCTTTGTTACTTATGCCCCTAAACTTAGATCTCTAGGGATATTAGATATTACTCTAGCCTCCGACTAGCTTCTTTTTATTCCACCCTGTGTTGTTTTATTTTCGTTTTTAGTTTAATTATTTTAAAGTTAAAACAAGGTTTCAACCTCTTGACTTTTCCTATTTTATTCCACCCTGTGTTGTATTTTACTGTTTAATTGACATTTTCTGTTTTATTTCAAAGTTAAAACAGGGTTTTTACTTTTTGACTTCAGACTTTTCCTCCTTATTCCACCCTGTGTTGTGTTTTATCGTTGTATTTGCTTACTTTACTATTATCATTACTATTATTACACTTTCATAAAGCACTTTCTTAACATGAAGTCCAATAAAACATGATGTCGATTATCATCATGAATAGAGGATATTTATCATACAGAACACAGAGTCCATGCTTATTCCTGTGACTGAGTGTTCAAACGCAGGATATGTTTATCATTTTCTTCTGCTATAATTATAATATTTTTCTTGCAGGGAAAAGGGAGGTGCAGTGCACGGTACTGTACAACAAAGAGTGTGTCTCTGGATCAAGTTCTGTCCTGTTGTAAAGTAACCAAAAGCACCACAACAGTCCTCAGCATCCAGTTCTGCCTGTAGGGCCCGATGAGGCAAACCATGAGTTAAAGGGTCATATAAGGAGTCATTAGGTGTTCTCCATTTCTCACAGCCACGAGACAAGGCATGTAAATATTTATGGAAGTTGCTGCAAAAAAAAAATGTCAGAGACGAGAGAGCTTTCAGGCAGAGGAAAATCTTCTTTCACTGCAGGAGACAACACATCTGGTGACTCGCTCCTCTGACAATATGCAGCTGCAGCACTCAGTTTAGGCTGAGTGTGAGATCGTCAAACAAGCCTTTAACTTCCCATGTTGTGTTATCGCTCTTCAGCTTGATGTCAGTTAATGTAACTAATGCCTGTGGAGAGAATAGATGTGGAGTTAGTCATTAAAAAAAGAAAAAAATACAGTATTACAAGTAAAAAATGTAAGTTCTAAAGGCCAAAGTCTGTTTGTTCATTATTATTTTGAAATATAAACTGTTTGGTTTTCATGCCTTGTAGAATAAGTGCTGTCTTGAAGAACAACTCTGCTTAAATAAACCAGAGCTGTGATTCATTTCATTCACCCACATGAAGTATGGGGATGGTAAAGGGAGTGGGAGTGCGTGGTAGAATGGAGAGGGTTGTGGAAAAAGTCTTGTCATCCTTTCTGGTATGAAAAGGTCACTGTCACAGGGGGTGAGATTTATAGTCTCACCATTACATGTCTTCTTCACCTTTACATCATGCATATGCGCATATTTTTTTTCAACTTGTTGCTGATTGTTGAGCTGAGACGTGAGTGCGTTCACGTGAAGGAAAAATAATCTCACAAACACGAAAAACTGACAGAACACACATGCATGGACTTTGAAAATGGGTGTTTTCCTCCTTGTCTGCAGAGGAGATTGATGTGTGGGGACAAACAGCTATTTTAACTGTAAACACACTTTCACACACACTCCTCGAACAGCTCCTCTGACGACCACCACCACCACTTCCACCATGTTGTGTCAGCACTGCAACATATACATGTGCATGACCTTCAGTCAGGGTAGTCAGGGTGAGGGCAAATACAGAGTCAACCCACAAATAGGGGTCGAGTGTGGCTCGCTTAAGAAAGCAGAAACAAGCTCTTTCCTGTTTTTAATGCTGCCATAAGAAGTAGAGATACAGTTTTTCTGTTTGTTTCTTTATATAATTCCATATATCTAATTATTTTCTTGTCAGTATTCATTTTTAAATGTTCAGTTTGACAAAATCAATTGTTGCATCATGCAGAATCAATAATGTCCTTCCAGCTATAGTAGTAAACAGAGATGCCATCTTTGGATGCTGTGTGTTCACTACATTTGTTCATGGTGGTCAAAAGAGTTACAAAGACTCGAGGGAGTCCATGCAATTCATTTATTTCCTTATTGACTAGCACAGACCTGCTAATGATTCCCACTAATCAATACAGCTCTCATCAACCTGCCCTGCTAAATCTATGATCTGACCTTCACCAGCAGAGAAAAGAATTGAAAAGATGATGGAGTGGCGTCTGCTGCTAAACCTGCCACACCCATCCCGTCCCAGTGGACAGAGCCAGCAGAGGTGACTATTCTGTCAGCAGCATGTTGTCCTGGATTCTCTTTGTATTTTCATCTCATGATTTATTACTCGCTGGTCCGCAAAAATCCTGCAGTGGGATATTTCATTAGTCTTTGATACAAGTGTCCTGTCAGAGCTGCGTGGGTCTGTGTCTGTGAAAAAATGTGCCACTGTTTTGGTAACGTGACGTGGACAGATGCTGCAGATGCACAAGGGTGTGTGAAAAGAGAATAGTCTAACCCGGCTTTTATTTAGGTTCTGGTTCTTACCTGATCTGTGCAGTGTCTCTCTGTTGCTCTCTTGTCTGCAAAGATGCTCAGTAAATGCACCATATTCCTCCATGCAGCCCGCTCTGTTTTCCTCTTGGTAGGTCTGTGTCTGGCTGGATTCAGCTCAGCATACATTTGGGACGTGAGATGACGTCACAGCTGCTCACTTAACTAGTTGCTCCCTCTTTCTCAAATGAAAACAGTGAAATGGTCCCTCTGCGTTGCTCATGTATTGTTTTAAATAGAGTATGTGATTTAAAACCTAGTCATGATATCAAGAAATGTGTTGACTCTAATAAGAATTAATTAATAAACGTGATCTATAAGGACATGTAATAATAAAATGATGTTTTAAGATGGTAATTATGCAGCATTTGAAACTCCAGCATGGCTTGATTTACCCATTTTATCATGTCTCTTATTCTATGGAGCACCATATCTATTTCCTTTAATGCAACATCTGTTAACATTTTTAAAAATTAATAGTTTCACAAAACTCTCAGTTTTGTGCTTTGTGGGAACGCTGTGAGGCTGGCTCAATCAATCAAAACATAAAAAAATATCAAAAGCTGTGTTAAAAGTGTTTGCTGAATTCCAAGAATTTAGATATTTTCATCTCCATGTGACGCATGTGAGTACTAGGGCCAAACTAAAGAGAAAAAAATATGTAATACTTCAAAAATAAAGTTGAAATATATTAAAAGTCGTAATATTCTCATCTTGACACAGGTTGCAGCTGATCATCTGCGATAATGCATCAATCATAATTATGACTTTATTCGGATAATATGACTTTATTCCCGAAAGATTACGATTTTATTCTCATAATATTACAACTTTATTCCCAAAAGATTACAACTTTATTCTCATAATATAACGACTTTATTCCCAAAAGTTTACAACTTTATTCTCATAATATAAGACTTGTTAAGATTAAAAAAAAAAAAGAAGAAAGTTTTCAGTTTGGCCCTAATACTCCACTGTAGTGATTGACACGATTCTTGATATTTGTGCTATTTGAGGCTGTATGTGAATGGCCCCTATCGGTCCCTTGTGTCGATAGAGACATGAGATGAAATAATGCTTGTGTATGAGAGCTCTAATAATGACAGGTGGAATTTGTTAGTATTAGGCAGAAACTAGCTTTTCATGTCTCACTGTCTTGCGGCTCCAGCTTCAGTTAAAGAGCGAATAAAAACCAAAAATATTTGTCGCATTCATCATCATTGTTTTGTTTTCCTGCATTTTTCACTGTTGCTGGTTCCATTTATTTATTAACCTTTTTACTTTAAAGAAAAAAATGAAAGTGACACGAAAACATGGAAATCAAAGATCAGGCATTTTTTTTTAATAATTTAACCAGTCATGATTATTTACATCAGTTGCACAGACATTAAGACATACTGAATTGAGGTCAACCACGTAATCACCATGTCTCAAAGTGTCCCCAGTATCATACAGAGCACGTACTGAAAGATGTATGTGCCAGTGAACATGAGCCAGTCTGGAGAGGCCGATGCCACTGATGAACTTTGTCCTACCACAACAATCCGTGTATTTCCCACTGAAATGGAAATCTTGCACGCGTGCACACGCACACACACACAGTTATGAGCTGTAACACAAGAAAAGAAACTCACAGGAGGACAATATTTTCTTAACACTGCAATATAATAAGCTGCGATGCACTGCACCAGGTTTCCCTGCCAGCTGTGCTGAGAGTTGTCCAGTATTTCTGATGATAGAGCTAAGATTGCACAAGTATAGCACAAGGCCTTTGTTTTTTCATTGCACATATTCTCCCAAACTAAGTTTTTAACATAGCACACGTACAGATTACCCACGTTTTCATTGTTCTTTGAACACATCAACAAACTAAATAGATGACAAGAGCCCAAACTGATGTTTTGACAAGTCATAGCTGGAAAGTTTCAGGTGAAAATATATAATGCTAGTTTTAGTTTAGTTTTTTAAATAGTCTCTTAGGGACATAGGTGAATTGAGTACAGTTCTGTGACAGTTCTTGAAAATACTCTCATTGGAAAATGTACTGAAACTACTGGATCTGCCAAATGAATATTTGCAAGGATGCAGCACAAACAGGCATAATCAATATTTTTTTTTATAATATTTGAAAACCATTAGTTACTTGAATCTGCAGCTCTACTTGGCTTTGAGAATATTTATAGTAACTTTTGTTCCAATATGGACTGCTGGTTTCCCCTGTGGCTTGTGTTGGCTGGAGACTTCATGGCTGCACACCTGCAACTTATTATCTCCTTATCAACAGCTTATAGAACCTGGCCTTTCCTCCACACAGAATGTTCCACTTTCTCTCACTGGTAACACAAATTCTACTGTGCTTCTCTGTTTCAGACCACGTGCCAGTGCCACGAAGCCTTTACCGAATAAATCCTGACTTCACCTTTCCCCAGTCCCCATGACTGCTTAATTTTCACACCAATATTTACAGCAAAGGCTGGTGGCCGTTTTTACAAAACACAAACTGTGCCTACTCATTTCCCACTAGCAGAGTGACACGGCGAGCCAGACAGTTTGCTGGTGAACATGGTTGAACATTTAGCCAAAGATAGTCTGATAAGACGATAAGATTGACTCAAATTCATCACCTGGCCAAAAACACAGCTTCAAGCAAAAGTGCTGAATGTGTAAGCAGTGGTTTGACGGTGTTGTCGGGATAGTATTTACAGCTTCTTCTACTGATCAAACAAACAAAACTTGTCAACAATTCACCACAAAACCACCAACCAATTTGGAAACGAAAAGGCTGCCTTCCACTTTATCCCCACTTTAACCTCCAGATGAGGGTCACAGGGGCTGGAGCCAATCCCAGCAGACATAGGGCGAGTTCACCCTGAACAGGTCGCCAGTCCATTGCAGGGCCAACATACAGAGACAAACATCCATTCACACTCACATTCACACCTACTGTCAATTTTCCAGTTAAACTCTGCATGTTTTTGAACTCTGTGAAGAAACCCACACACACATATGGGAAGAACATGCAAACTCCGCACAGAAAAGGCCCTCGGTCGGATCCAAACTGGCGACCTTCTTGATGTGAGGCAACAATGGTAGCCGCTGCATCACCGTGTGGCCCACCCTGCTAATTGTTTGCAATGAAAATGACAGCTATGACAGGTCAAAACATGTGTGTTTAAAAAGTCCTGGATGTTTTTGATGTACTCTCTCTATATGCCTTGTGAAATATATTGCCATAAGGAAGTTGAAGCTGCTCGTCTGATAATTACCCTTGTATCGTCTACTGTACATGAGCTTGTTGTTGACCTTTAGCTTGCACTGATTATTATGTAGAATAAATAAAAAAATGTATAGGAGAATTTTGTTGGCTGTGAGGCAGTGGAACATGTTTGAACCTACAATAATAATAATAATAATAATAATAATAAGGAATACAGCTTTGTGAACATGATATGACGCCTCAAGTGGATAAGATTGGTGTAACGATTTCCAGAAACTTAAATAAGCACATGCCACCTAGTGTTGCCTCAGGCTAGAGCTTTATTTTTAAGATTATCTGATAACAAATAGCATCATAAATAACCATAACTGTTGTAATTTGTGTGCATGTTGTGCTTGATTTTATATATATATACATATACATATATATATATACACACGTATGTGTATATATATATATGTATGTATATATATATATATATATATCTCGTTGGTGAAAACAGTTCTTTTAAAGTTAAAAGTTTAAAGATAACTTGATTGGCGTAAACAAAACTAAAGTTCCATTCCTGAGGGCTGGGTGTATGCATATTTAAAGTTGGAGGTGCACGAGAATGACTTATGCAAGATTGCTGACTTGATGTCTGAACTTGTTTCTGTGTAACTAGGAAACAACAGAAAAATCTTGTTCAAAGTCTTGTTGTTGTCTTTCCAGTGAACAGGAAATGTCAAAACCAAACCTCACACTGCAGTGCTCTTCTCACCAGCGTGATGGTTCAGGACACAGCAGCTGCCAACAGAGCTGAACGTGACACCTACACAGCAGTCACTGAAACACCATAGCTACCAAATACAACCAGGGATGCTGACGAGACACTTTATTATCACACTTTAACACCGAGGATCAGAGTTATCCATTAAATAAACTATGTGATAGTCAAGTGTCTGTTCAGCTGTCCTGTTGGGATTCGGCAATAAGATGTTGCTACATTTACAAAGTGCTCACAACAAGGTTTTCTTCACCAGGGTGCAAATTCCTCAGCTTCTTGTGAGGGCAGAAGTGGAAAATGGAATCAGAGGACCTGGGTATAATAAAAGTTGAGAAGAAAGTTCAGAACAAAATGAACCCTTCTGTGTTCTCAAATTCAAACAGTCTACACTGAATTTACAGATGTTTTTACAGCTGGATATTCCTCCTCTTGCGCTTTTCCTGGCTATAGTGATTTTATGAGTCAACGTGTTTGACTTACGCAAAGTGGGTGGAAATGATGCAAGTTCCAAGACGAGCTACAAGCTCCATGACCAGGGCTTTCCAGAAAATTGTGACACATGACTCTAAAGTATGTGTGGAGGGCATTTGGCTTCTCGTGGGGGGATTACTACGCCTAATGCATGAAACACTGACTGCAATGTTGCCCGTAAGAAAAGTTTCCAACCTCTCTTTCTTTCCCTCTCAAAGTGCTCTGGTCTCAGCCTCAATTTTCCTCTCTCCGTGAAGGTTGTCGGTGTCGACCGGAGCCACCGTCTGTCTCACTGCGATCTCGGGGCCACCGCCATAAATACCCAACAAGTACTGCCATGTCTCCTCTGAGATCTGACCATAATCTGCACCTGAGGGCAAAACACACGTAAAAACATTCAAGGTACTGCCTGTTTTTGTGTTTTACTTTCTTTTTTTTTTTTTTTTATTCAAACCCAGTGCTGAAGCTTACCTTGCTTGAGCTGTACGTGTCCTCCTTTCATGACACCGATTTTACTGTTGTCGATGGGACCCGGCGTCTCTGAGAGAGGAATTAAAACAACCACGTATGTAACGAGGAACACGTTGAACGCGCTGCTGTGTTTGTGTACATGCAGGATCGTACCATTGTCTTTGCCCTTCACAAAACTCTCCCACTCTCTGAACCATTGCATGCTGATACACAGGATCACTGTCGGAGCCTCTTCAGCCTGAAACTCTTTGTTCAGCTGCAGACAAGAGAAAACTGCTCATTAAATACCCAACAACACAAAGAATGACAGCTGTAGGCGTGTCGGGTGTCAACGCTGGTCACGGTCATGTTGGCCAACACACGTGTACACTGTCGTTAACTCTGGACAAACAAGGAAGAGTTGTTTCTTCCTCATCTGGCATTGATCTTGAGCTGCTGTGGTTACTGTGGTAGGGAATATCATCTGGCTTTGTGCATCTGTGCAAAGCAGATTGCACATAGTGTCCATCTCATTTTCAAAAGGGAAAAACATTTAAAAACATTTATAAAATTTCATAATTAATAGCAGAGACAACTTGAATATAATCTACACATTTTTAGGGATTACGGAATTCTTCTCTTACCTTGATGAAGGTGTCGATTTCAATTTTCCTACGTTTAGCCAGAGCTTCTATCTCCACCTGACAGATGGCACACATATAAAGGTGGTTGACTGCAGGTCCGCCTCCAAAACTGAGGGTAAAGAGACATAGATATTTAACACAGACAATCTAAAACATAAAGCCAAATGGAAGTGAGTGACACCAGTAAACTGAAGTGAAGCCTTGTTTTACACCTTTTTTATGTCTTCATGCCAATCGCTTTGAATCATTTTTTTTATTATGTACCCTTTGCAATGAGTGCTATGTGCTATTATGAATAAATAGTGGATCAGAAACGACAACCAAAACTTGCAGTAAAGATTTGATTAAAATGTATCAATCATTCATGCCTTCATGCATTGAGTCATTTTCTAAAATGGGGACATGCAGCATTATTTACCTGTTGTAAAGGTATTCCCACACATTCTGGGGGACTATCACAACCAGGTCATCTATGTAGTGGTATTTAGTAGGAGGGATCCCTGGAAAGAGATAACATATGTTGCATGTTAACTTTCCCAGGCTGTAATGGAGCCCAGAAAGAACATTAACCTCATTCCTACTCCTACACAAAATCCCTAATCTGTGTCGTAAATACTGTATCTGTGGGCGTTTGCCTTGTCTTGTGTTGAATGTTTGTAATTCACCGACTGGCAAAGTAATTGTTGCCCCGCTAAGACTAATACCAGTCTCTATTGTCAGAAATCAGGAGACGGACTGCTGCAGGGTGTGTTAGCTTGAGGAAAGGGTGGCAAGTGAATGCAGGCTGAAAGTAAATACAACACTTCCTCATCACAGAGTGGTGGATTGTTAAAACATCAAAACAGAGTCTCATTTTCTACTGTGTTAAGGCTTTGGCATTGTGCACCCACTGAGGAAGCTGTGTAGTCTGTCTGCTGTGCTAGATTATTCTGTACATCCCTCAGTTGTTTTAAAAGTGCCCCATGAATGAAATTTGAGATGAGTTGCATGTACAGTACAAGGAAAAATGTAACACCTTTCTTTTGCAACTGCATTATTTGTTAACCCTTTAACACAGAGCGTATGAGCAGATGATACTTTGCATTCCCGGAATTGCGCGACGGTTTGTGCTATTGGAAAAATTCCAACGGTTTCTGAAAGCTGAGAAGTTGCACTTCAAAGTCAATGTGTGGTTATTACGGTAATTTCACTAGCACTGTTGCAGGAAGCCGGCAAACCCGCGTCTTTGTCATCAGAGAGGAGACAATTGCAAAAAAAATGCCTATACATAGTTTTTTTTATTTTGTGGCCTGTTTTTAGACATTGAGACATAAACTCGTTACTTTGAAATGTGTTTTATACTGTTCAAATTTACAATTTAACACCCAACATCTGGTGTTCATGTACAACTACAGTGTATTTTGTTTTTCTTCATTTTAAATTGTTAATACACTATTGGCACATGCAGTAAATTGTAAATAACTGCCAGATATTGAAAGTTATTCTGGAAAAAAAGCACTTACTCACAGGACATTTTCTGGCACTTACGGTTAAAATAAGCAAAAATATTTTGAAGCTTAGGTGTTAAAGGATTAATTGCCAATGACTGATTTAAATGTTCAAATTAAAGCTCTCTGTTATCAATTTGTGCTCCAGTCAAAATAACATGCTTGTCTGAGTTAATCTCTCAGCTCAGAGTCATAAATATAAACAAAAGCCAAAAATGCACAGTTTTGTTACTCCCCTTGACTAACAATCTTTAAACCCAGTTTAATGAGGCGCGTCTGTGCTTTTTCAACGCGATGAGGCTGAATGTTGATGGGAAAAGTGCCTGATAAACATCTTTAAAGAAACAGACATGGTATGCAGCTCACCGCCATGCTGACAAAGAAATGTATGGTTGCTGATGGGGCCCGGTTCGGCGAAGGTGTTGAACTTGTTGAGCCATTCTCTGGAGATGTAAAACTGCAGCAGACTGGGCTCTTTCATATTGGCTAAAGCAACCACCTTCTGCCTCTCCCTCACCGACTCCTCGCTGCTTTTCCTGCACAAGTCGCAGAGCAAGGCATCATCATCAGTGGGAGTGGATTCAGTAGAGATGCTTGAGACTGCTGGGTCCTGCTCACCATCCTCACCTGTAGAACAACACGTAAGCCTCGGCATTCTGCACCACTGTCTCGTGGACTTCTGTGACATACTGGTCGTCAAACTCATACCACTGGCCATTAATCACGTTCTGACAGTAAGCGATGTAATGTCCACCTGCAACGAGACAATGTTGTAATAAGGGCAAAACTATCTGGAAGAAAATGCCTTAATCAAGCAACTCATACTTCCTGCTGTTCCATGGTGACAAATGACCGATAGCAGATCATAAGTGGTGACTTGGGACGGACTCTCCTTAGCCAGGAAAGGTCGCATGTCGAGGCCCTCCAACGGGAAGGATACATGACTGTTAACCTTGAATGAATACATGACCTCATGCCGGAAACGTTTTAAGTGAATGCACAGAATCTACAACAAAAAAAGAAAAGAAAAAAAAAAGAGAGTTGTTGTTGTTGGTCCGACCACAATCAAAACTAAACATGAGATTTTTATGGAATAAAAGCCATACCTCAGGGAGTCGCAGCACTTTGCAATATTTGACACCATTTCTCAGCCTGAAGAGAACAACATGGCGTGTAAATGAATGCAAAAGATCAACCAGTCCACGAGTATTTGCTACACATACTCACTTTTTACATCTCTCACAGCTGTACATGTTGTCCCCTGAGGAAAAGAATTCATGTGAGTGTAAATTCTGACATAATTCTATTCTCTTCATTGAGAGGAAGAGTAAATAATTGAAATACGATGCATTATGGAAGAATGGCATGTGCATCATATTGTTTACCTTTGAGTTCGTCGGCGGCAAAGAAGGCAGCGAGGCAGTCCTCTAGTGTTACCATGGGCCCCCAAAACCAAGTAGGGATACATGAGACTACAAACCTGTTCAAATACATGACACAAACCTATTGTCATCAAAAACCAACAACAAACAGGAAGCACAAGTAAAGATATCTTACTTTATAAAACAATGTTTTCAGTTAAAAACAATCTTTTTTTTAAAAATATGAAACATTCTAAATGTTAATTTTAAAACAGAAGATTTGGAATATTTAGCAATTTAGAATATTTATAAAGCCTTCCCTTATTTCTAAAGGTCATACTGCAACAAGAAATAATAAACTTAAAGTTGGAAAGATGGATGGGGAAGGTTTATTGAACAGGAAGTTGGATTGAACTATTCATTTCGCTAAAAAATATGATTTGTATTCTTTTTTTTTTATTGATTTGATGTTATAGAAATAGAAATATACAACAGATATAAATCCAAGGAATCCATTGTTATAAAATAAGTGATTAGAGTCTAGGAAGGACTTTAAACACCATCTGTATAAACAGCCCGCACAGTGCTGAGGAACTCCTTTACCTATATCAACATGTAAAGGACGAACAAGCCTGAGGCCTAAAATATTACCCTACTCGTAACCTGCCTCAAAACACCCGCCCCCCCAGTCACTGAGTGACGGCATGAGCACTGTCATGACGAAGATGAGGCTTTGATTATTTTGATATCTTCGAGCTGCTGGAATTTCAGCAAAATGCATTCCAACACATTCCTCTTCATTAGTCTCCTGTGATCCGACGTGATAAGAGCAGCCGAACTTTCTCAGGCAGAAGATGAATTATGAGATTCTTGATAAATTCTTGAGACCAGACCAGACTGGAGGCCTGTTTATGTGCCACAAACAAATCGAGGGCAGGTGCAGATCTGCAAGCCCTCGCATGCATCACTGACAGCAGCTTCCTTGGCTTCAAATGTGATCTCCACAGCCACATATAACCTTATTAGGAGAATGTCATGATCAAACTTGCCTATTTTCTCTGTAAGAGTCCTACTTTAAAAATGAAGTCTGAGTCAAAATGAGACCTGCTCACAAAGAATCATTTCCACTGGATTCATGTTTCTCAAAATCACACTGACTGCCAAAACCAAAGCATACGTGCGTGTAGAGCGATAGCCGGGAGAAACGGCCGCGCCCATTGTTGCAGCGTATATGTGTCGTATGTTTGTATAAAACAAAAGAGCAATAGGATTTGATGCAGCTCCATGTTTTGCTCTTATGTGGCGGAAACAGAAGTTGCCCTGCATTAACCAACAGAAGGGCAAGTTTTCTTGTCTTGTCTTGTCTTCTCCTTCAGTAATTATTGATGCAGTGCCACCTCAGGCGAGGAGGGGAATACGTTATTGAAAAGGCTCGGTTTGTTTCACTGAAGTGCGAAAGTGTGAAAGCAAACTCAGACCGGCTGAATGTTGCAACCCAAAGTTTTACAAAGGCCGCCATCTTCCATCTTGCAGTGCCACGTTTGTTATGGTATATAATGTTTGAATAAGAAGACTTATGTGTTACGTTTACTGTTTATGAAAAAGGGCTGTGCGGATTAAGTTTGACTGATGAATGGATGGATGTTTTAACAAATTAACATGGTCCACTGACCGGCGTATGGAATCCATGAAGTAGGAGATCCAGCCTTGCGAGCCGTAAGTGTCAGGACAAACGCCCGTCTTGACTGGAAGGTTTTGATGGATGGAGGAGTGCAGCTTGGCCAAGTCCTCTTTACCAGGTATGGGGAGGGACAAGTCTTGGAAGGTTTCTACTGTGTTGGACACCTGTTACATTCAGAGAATTGACACCACGTGTCCCGGTCAGTACAAAGATGTAAAATACTCCTCATGCTGAAATAAAACAATTACACATGCCATACTTTCTCCTGTCCAAAAAAAACCATGTTATTTATAGAGTAATATGCTGTGGTTTCTGAACAAAAATGAAAGTAGCCTCCTCTGGTGTCTAAATATGTGAAGTGCAGCTCACTCTGTCGCAGGTTAGACACTGGACCAGACTGAGAATGGAGCCGTCAAAGATGTCAGAGATCACACTGCGATAGTGGGACTGCTTCTTCTTCCTGGCACTGAGCAGCAGTTGAGCTGGAAGAGACATCACATGTAATGCTGTTGATGTTATCTGACTTGCAAGCACGTTGAGGAGAGACATTAAATTCAGAGGGGAACCTCAAATTTGGTGCTTTGACTTCTCTACTCGTGTGACTCTGAGATTCTGTTTCACACCTTAATTGGAAATCAGATGAATGAGTGATGAACTTGTCTTTTACATTTATTTGATTATTTCACATCTAAAGAAGTGCATTAAGCTTGAGGTAACACGCTGTCTGTTTCAGAAAAGTTAATGCATATTTATCAGCATTTGCACTTTGAAAGAGTTTCCTTCTAAGGGATTAACCTGTCGTCTTTTTCTCAATTGTTTTGTTGTAAAACTGTAACGCGTTCCCTTCAGCTCCAACACACTCCTAACCCTGAAAGCCCTAGTCATGAGTGATCAGAGTGATCTCATTGGCTCATACACCAAGTATACATCTGAACACCCACAATCCATCTTCCATCCTGCATGTGTCCTCAGATCTGATGACAGAAATGACATTCAGAGGTGGTCTGAGGACACGTGTCTACTTTCCCGATCTGCACGACTGAAATCAAACCTCAGGACAGATTAGAGACCACGTCCTCGGCTAATGTCTGATCCGCAGCAGTTTTCTTTTTCTTTTTCTTCTTTTTACACTGATCAGTGCTCATATGTCAATTTCTATGCAGCCAGAATTTGAACACGTTAAAATGTATGTAATGTTACGGCAGCACAAGCAGAGCTTTGATTCACTCAAACTCTGTAGACACAAAGATGTTGACATCAGACACATCATTCTGTTCTAACAAACCGTCACAATGTAAGTGTGTATTTAAATAAAGGCCAGGGACCCTAGATCTGATCATATGTGGTCTTGCATGTGATTGGAACACTGAGGACAGACGTTTCTTACCAGGTCTGAGCGGAGTCTAAACATCCACCACAGGAAATCATATGTCATTGTGTTAGAAATAAAATGATTCAAGAATAAAGGCTTGTCTTTGTTTCCTCACCTTTTTTGAAAGAATACACAGGTCCTGCAGAGCGAAGCGGGCTGGAGCGAGGCGGACTGGAGGACAGTTTGGTGTGCAGCTCCTGAAGTGTTCGCACAGGACTGCAGGGAGTGGACTGTGGCTGGGTCATTGATGCTTCATTGTCGGGCTCTACAGAAGTGGCATATGAATATAATACATATAAAATAAGAGTGGCTTTGTGGATTTTAATTTGTAAATATTGTGAGAAAGTTTGTAAAAATGCATCATCTCACTGGGACTTTACCTGACGAGTTGATGCTTTGGCCTGGTCCGGTATTAGACGTCTGGTTGTTGTCTTGGTTTTGAACCTCAGTGTTTGGAGTTGGTGTCGACTCCTCTTCCTCTCCCCGCTCGGGAACCTCCTCCTCCTCCTCCGCAGCAGCCGCTGTATCCACATCAGCGTCCTCATCCATCTCTTGCAAGCCTCCATGAAGCGACGAGCCAGACACCCTTTGCTCCTTCTGCCTCTCCTTCTCTGAGATGACCCCGCCGGGACTGACATCCACCACCCCAACAGGCGGCGACCTCACTCCGTCACACTCGTCCTGCACAAGCAGCTCACTGTCACCAACACTTCCTCCCTCACCCCGGTCACTGCTGGAGCCGGAGTCGCACGACAGGAATTCATCCTCGGACGGCGAGCGGTCGCCATCTCTTCTGTCCTCGCCGTCACTACCGTCGCCGTTCATGCTGCACTCAGTCAGGGGCTCCTTCAGCTCCTCGTGTAACTGGTCCATCAGACAGCGGAGGAACTCCTGAGTGTCCTGTCGCACGAAAAGCACATTACGTGAAGCCAAATGGAGGATGAATCACATGGCTACAGAAACAACTGTAAATGGGTTACAGACAGATGTCTTTAAGCTTGACTAAAACAAGAAGATTGTAGGAGAGATATTCAAACGTAGTGATGTCAGTTTCACAACTGTTCTTACATTCCCACTCTATAAAAACTACATTGCTGCCTGCACTCATATGAGTATTTAGTGATAATGGCCCATCAGTGTTGAGGCACCTTTATGTCACTCATAGATACTGCAACAGTCAGGATTACGATGGTCAACACGTTTATCCTGTGGTATTTTTTTGATAGATGTCTCATATGTGAAGATATTTTTGATATACTTATGATAATTAAACAAACATTAACAGTGATACAAAGTCATTTACAGTATGCCATAGAAGCAAATTGTAGCAATTTATATGTGATGTTTGTATGATTTATGGACAACTTTGCAAGCATGGACTTGTATAACACACATGCAAAGTGAATGGACAAGTAGCAGTATGTGCTAACTGCATTGCCTTTAATGGCTGCTCCAATTTCTGCATATCCCTAGATGTGACCCTGCTGTGCTTCGACTATTGTTTTTTTTATTTCATATCTATCAATCTCTAGTGAGAATGATAAATATGTCACTCATTAGTATGTTTATTACCAGAAAAAAACATGACTAAATCAGTCCTTTCCTTCCCTTCCTCTATTGACTTAAAACATCTCTAGGCTTGTCTGATTCTAATGATAAAAATGAAAAACAAACACAAATATTCACCCAAAACTGACACAATCATGCCTCAAATGTGCAAAGCAAAGAACCCAAATGTAGTCGTTCACAGCAAAGTTAAACCAATTGTATGGGACGCATGAGAACGCAGGGTTTTACATTTTAAAACAAAAACACAAAACAGTGTTAAGATGTCGAGTGATACCAGATGTAGTTACCTGCTGGCTGCTTGCCCCTACCTGCTGAGCGTAACCGCGAAACATGGGGTTTACTAGTTTGATGCCGTGAGACAGACTGGTAGGGACAACATAGCTGGGCCTGAGAAAGTAACAGCCATGGGAGACAGTTTACTATAGCTAATTTCATATGGATGGAATTAATGTGTTTTAATTTAGTACAAAGAGGATAGCTTTTCATCTGTTATTCCAAAAGCTGCCTGGAATTCCATTGTTTTCTTACCGTTTTTTATGCCAGAGTTCTGAGATGAGTTTCTGGTAGCTCTTAGAGAGAGCAGGCTTCTTATCAGTGCGGACCAATCCACTGCAGTCCAGGAAGTACTGAGTGAGAGGAGGACTGGTTCAGGAAAGAGAGTGGGGGGAACAAACATTTAAGTGTTTAAATATTAAAAACAAAGAAAATAGAGACCCACATCCACAGTTAATGACCAAAAGTAATCAGACGAGGTGACCTCACCAGTTGGACAGAGCTTGAAGAGCAGCATTCATGTAGCAAGAGTTTCCGATGTTTTTCATCCCAGTCAAGCCTAAAAACAACGGTAGAAACCAGAAGTAAGGTCTTTTATTGAGTGAGTAAGTCAAACCACCAAGGATTATTGCAATACATGCATTAAATACAGCAACTGTGACCTAATTATGTGAGCCCTGAAGATGAATGTATGAAATTAGTCTGTTTTAAAAGGCTTTAAATAAACTGTTGTTTTAGAAGAAGGAAACTGATTAGTTGTACCTCTGGGTTTTAGCTCATCCTCCTCCGACTCTGAACCTTCTTCCTCTGCCACAGCGATCGGTACTGCCTTCAGTGGATGACTCACAGGCTGAGGAGCTCCTTCCTGTGAAAATGATTCAAATATACTAACAATATGAAGGAGGGTGATAAACATTTTGTGGGAATTTGAAATCACATCCTCAGTCCTTTATAGTTTTAACTCTTTCGTGTGCAAACTCAAACAAGCAGGATATTCCAATATTCCACAATATTGAAGTGGGATTGACAATACACGATCTATGATCTATAAAATATTCCAACTCCAGATCTTCAAAACAATGATGGTCATATATTCACTAAAGGTCCAACACAAACAAAAAACAAAAAACACAGACACAGACAGTCTTTTGGATCAGCATTGTAGAAACTCATTTAACAGTGGTTTGTAAAAGTTACACACTACCACTTTACATATATTCTTATGATTTAAAACATCATTTATAAATTAACATTTGTGTATATTTCTGCAGTTGCTGGGCTCCAACACAAATGACATGTGAACTTGTGGGGGAAAAGCTGGTACCTGCTCTGAAGCTTTACAGTGATGGGGAGCAGCAGGTACAGGCACCAGGGCAGGCCGGTGCTCCAGAAACACCTCCCTTTCACACACATAACACCAGATTCTGAACGTTGTCAGGTTCACAGTCAGGTTGTGCCTTTTTGACTAAAGGGAACACACACACACACACAAATATAAGAAAATCCAATGGAAACTTGTACACGTTTGCAAAATTGACAAGCAGAAAATCAGGCAGGCAGGAGTGGTCGTGTTTTACCTGTGCATGCAGGGTACTGTGGTCAGAGAAAGACTCCCCACAGCCAACATATGGGCAATCATTCTGCAGAAGAGAAATGCCGTGTTAGACCGATAACAGCTGACTGCATCACCATCTGACTTGACAGCTAAGAGTAAATCCTTCACTGTGAGGTGTCATTCAAAACATAAAAACCATAGCTGTAATTGCACACTGCATATTGTGTATGTGCTTGCTTGAGTGTGAGAAGAGTTGCTCTTATAATTACATCGTGTCCCCACATCATCACTACTTATAAAGCATTTACCCACAGGCCTTCGTGTCTCAAATAATTTATGACTGGTGCTGTCGTCATCATTTACGCAAGAGCACGCACGAGCTAAACCCACAATTGCCTCTGACATTACAAAAATGCTAAACTCAGTTTACCTGCAGACAGGCCCACAGGTTAGGACCACCTGCTCCACATGACTGGCAGGTTCCCTGCAGCAAGTAGAGGTGAACATGAGGGGAAAAATAAGCGCACACATATACACACTCACGGGCACGTGCACATTTTGTGTTTTCACTCATGCGTCAGTGAGCTTCTCATTGTGAATGCTTAAACAACAACCAGCTCATATATTTAACATTACACTGATGGACAAAAGGCTGCCGCTACTGTACATCACACACACAAACCTGCACTGGACATCTGCACCTTCATGTCATTGCACAAACTGCACACTGTAATATTAATTGTTGCAGATCTAATATGATTTTCCTTATTTATTTTTTGTACAGCCGTGGTGTATGTCCTTAAATGTTACATTTCATGGGTTATGTTCAGGGGCCACACGGTTGGTGTAGTGGTTAGACCCAGGTTTGCAACCCAGTCGCAACAAGGTTTGGGGATTAGGTAAATTGGACACTCTAAATTTACCGTAGGTGTGAGAGTGGATGGTTGTTTGAATCTATATGTGTCCCTGTTATGGACTGGTGATCTGTCAAGGGTGTACCCCGTGACGAGATGAAGATATCTCATTTAATATATGATATTTTATTCCTATATACACATTCATTGGCCACTTTTATAGTAATACCTCGTTAACTACCCGTAAATGCAAATAATGCTGTAACTCAATGCATTTAGGCATGAAGACCATGGTCAAAACGACCTGCTGAAGTTCAAACCAAGCATCAGAATAGAGGGAAAAAGGGTGATTTGAGTGGCTCTGTTGTTGGTGCCAGACTGAGTATTTCAGAAAACTGATGATCTCATGGCATTTTCACACACACACACAATCATCTCCGGGGTTCACAGAGAATGACTGGAAAAAGAAAAATGATCCAGTGAGTGGCAGTTCTCTGGGTGAGAGATGCTGATGCCAGAGGTCAGAGGAGAATGACCAGACTGGTTTGAAACACACAAATCTTGAAGCAGGTACAATAGGCTGCAGCAGCAGAGGGCCTCACTGGACACTCTATTACAGTAAGTACACTTAGGGAAGGTGCTGGTGAGTGGGTATGTGTGGAAATATGATCTATAACATTTAGGGGCTCGCCTGGGATCTGAACATCCGTGAGAAGAAATGAAGATATTAGGTTTGGTGTACATTTGGTGACTGTTGTTTGACTGCGGTAGTCATCTGTTGTCAGTTTATCTATCTATCTATCTATCTATCTATCTATCTATCACACTGTGCAGAGGGTTTACTACAAATGAATGAAAACCCACCTTGGATTTGTGGAGGAGTTCCTCTTTGGTTACCTCTCCTATGGAGTCCAGGTGGGGACAAAGGTCTTGTTCAGCCATAGCTACTCACTGTCTTCAGAAAGATGTCTGATAATGTAATAGAGCAACAATAACAACACTGTTGTAAATGCATAGAATCCAAGCTGTTGTAGCTGAAGCTAAAAAATAATAATAATATATATTATGATCTCAGCACAAACACAGGAGCTGCAGTGCCCACACACACACACACACACACACACACACACATCACATGCTCTTCAACTCTGACGTCTGGAAACTGGACACTTAGTGTCAGAGACATGTTATTTTTGTATATAAAACCACAGAATTATGTGACAACTGTGAAGAATGAGAGGCCTAATGTTTACTAACACGACAGCTCAGAAAACATCCCCCTGCAGCAGCAGCAGCAGAAGCTGCAGCAGCTGAAGCAGCCGTGACAACAGTGACTGCTGTGAATGATTCGTACTAACCACAAGAAGCAGCTGCCGCAGCGATCACAGCTCTCCTTTTTCATTCCCCTCAGTGTCGCATACTGCCTGACGATCGACTGCTAGCAAGACACCCCGAAGCCGAGTCGAGCCGAGCCGAGATACGCGATACACCGGCCCACCATCCCCTAACAACTCCCCCTACCAACCAACCACAGCAGCAGCAGGGCCGAGCACAGGCGCGATGTCGCGCTCTAAACCGGTCACCCGGTCCAAACTGAGTCTCCGTTCGCGGGAGCGCGCTTAACTTTTTAAAGCTGTATTGCCTAATTTATTTGTGCCACTTGCACTGGTTATTTCAACGTTAATTAATCGATTACTAAATCAATCAGTCAACTATTTTGATTATTTGTATAAGCCCAAAACTACATTTTATTCTGCAGGGTAAATTAAAATAAATCAGAACAACACAAGACTGTATTAAGTACAGGTATTTTATAATACAGTACAGTCAATGCATTTATCAGAAAAGTACACCTTACGTAAATATTTGCACAACTGTTAAAATATTCTGACAAAGTATGGCAAAATGTCACAACACCAGCCCTGCTGTGTACAGTAGTGACTGACTTGAATAAGAACAGCTGAAGACGTCAATAAACGGGGCTGTAATACAGCTTTAAGAGACTCTGCGCGTTCCCGTGGAGGGCAATCAGTTTGTGGCAGACGAACACTTTTGGGTATGACACCAACACGACACGACGCAAGGCTGGAAGACGTAGAGGAGGAACGTCAGCCTCACAAATCCAACCCACTGCTAATGAATATTCATTATTTCATTAATTAATTCATTAATGACGTATTTGAGTAAATTATAACACATTTCTAATTTGGCTAAACAAGATTTATGTGTAACAGACAATAAGGTCTGTCTTAAGGTGTAAAGGGTATTTACTTTGAGTGAGTCATGTTGTCAATATAATAACTTTTGATAAATTGTTGTTGTTGATCTTATATTGCATGGCATAATGAAATTGTTTATATCCTACATATTTATTTATTTAAAAGGAGCAAGGAGTCTGATTATTCTTGTATTGTTATTATTGTTTGTTAAATATTGCCTCTTTAGGCCTTGAATAGTTCATGAAATCAAAATAAATATTTGAGGAATTCAGCTCAAAATGTTTATTATTACTGAATTGTTATTATTGGTAAAAATGTAAATGAATTTGGTGACTTTCCTAACATGCCAACATAATATGCTATGTAATGCTATATTTATAAGCTCTGTGTTATACTTTTAAATAATATTGTCAGTCAGTCAGTCATCATCTACCGCTTTATCCTCAACCAGATGTACTTTATGTAAATAATGATGGATTCTTTTTTTAAGCAAACGTCAACTTTCCACTTGAGAGTGACGTAGATCGTATATAGACGTTGTACAACCGATTCCGAATCAGCATTCTTCTTTTTAAAACTATAAACGTGAGGCAGACAACGGCCGTGGCAGCTGATTCCAAGTCGGTGATTGGGAGTTCACGTACTCACGCCGCAAGCCTCGCGGTATTTAGGCTACCCAGAATGCCTCGTTCCTCCTTTCTGCCTGAACCGACATGGTGGGTACATAGCTGTTCATTCCTCTGAACAATCCTTTCTGTTTTATCTGTCTACATCCTTGTTTTCATGCCTGTCGATTCATTGTAAAATGTTGTTATAGATTCTATGAAGTATGTCCTTGCATATTATGTCAGTATTTTACGTCGATGTTGTGGTGTTTTGGGTTTAAACTTGGTTGAAGTGACACAAGTGTAGCCGGTACGAGTCGCACTGTGGCTGCCCTGTGAAAAGCTAACGCTAACGTTGGCGAACACGCTGTGTTTGGACTGTATTTTTAACTTTACTCATTTCCCTGCCTTTGTACAAGCTCGTTTCCTAACAGTAACTTAAACTTCTGCTCTCATAGGAGGCAGAAAAAGACTACAGAGCGGTCTCTTAGTGGGTGTCCGGTTGGATTAGTTAGCCGGTGGTGTTGCGTGAATGGGCCTCTTCGTCACGTCTCCATAGTCGTATCTTGTATTTAATTCACATCAATGGCTTTAAGTGTAATTAATGTACAGGTTCGGTTTGTTTACTACAGTTTAATCAAGGATGTCTCGAGCCTAAGTTTGGGGGCTCGCTGTATATGGCTAATAGCAGCGTAGACTGATGTGCAGCAGGATGTTGCTTGTGTTTGCTAATGCTACGCCTTGGTCTTTGACTTAGCACCCACACACGGTAGATTTGACCATTTTTAATGACTTGTGTACTAAACAGTTTAAGGAAACGGTAATGAAAATGCAAATCGGCATAAAAGATTTCAGTTAAAGCCTGGATCCAAACAAACCTATGTACCATTTAAACCGCATGTAAAGGAACATTTAACTCAAAATGTTATGTTCTTGTCTTTTAATTTTTTGGCAAATTCAATGTGATGCCCTGAGATATTAATGAATATTACTCCAATTGGTATTTTAAATCAAATTTTATTTCACAGTACGTTATTTATAAATGACTAATGTTAACATGATCTCCATTTCTTTGTGACAGCCTAAGGGAAAGAAGGCTAAGGGGAAGAAGGTGGCACCTGCCCCTTCTGTGGCCAAAAAACATGAGGCCAAGAAAGTTGTAAACCCCCTTTTTGAGAAGAGGCCAAAGAACTTCGGCATTGGTGAGTAGCCCGTTGGTGGCATTTTTGTAGTACCAGTGACCTGTAATGGTGCAGATGATGTAATGGAATATTTGCTATCTTAACAACACTGAAGACATGTTTCCCACCAAGATCGCTGATGCACTTAATTTTTTTTTAACAATCTTTTCCTTATTTAAAGTTGGATGTTAACAAAATGTATTGTCATCACCACAGGCCAGGATATTCAGCCCAAGCGTGATTTGACACGTTTTGTGAAATGGCCTCGTTATATCCGCCTGCAGAGGCAGCGCTCCATCCTTTACAAGCGTCTGAAGGTTCCCCCTGCAATCAACCAGTTCACCCAGGCTCTGGACCGCCAGACTGGTACGTTTCCATAGGCTTTTGGACATGCGGTTCTACTGGAGGATCAATGTACAGTATTTCTAAGAGCATGAAAATACCATTGTTGCTTTGAAAATGATGTGAAATAATATTTGCTATCTTATCAACCATGCCGACATCCCACCAAGATCACTGATTCAGCGACCTGAAATATGGTTTCCTACTTTCTTTGAACTGAGTCAATTACTCGAAATAAAGTGTGATAACATTTGTTTCTTCACAGCCACACAGCTGTTCAAGCTGGCCCACAAGTACAGGCCAGAGACCAAACAGGAGAAGAAGCAGAGGCTGTTGGCCCGTGCTGAGCAGAAGGCTGCTGGGAAGGGAGATACCCCAACCAAGAGGCCCCCTGTCCTTCGTGCAGGTAAATTGAAAGCTAGTTTTTCCACTTGGAGCTGTTTTGCACACGCGTTATGTAATTTGGCTTGTATGCAGTGATGACTTGAATTTCTTCACCTGATGAACCCTGATGGTATTGAGCTTTTTAACCCTGAGCATTGGCCCGAAAATGAGAAATGCGATTCAAAGAAGTTTGGTTGAAAGTTTGAAGTTAAAATCTCCATTTGCTTTCAGGTGTTAACACCGTCACTTCCCTGGTGGAGAGCAAGAAGGCCCAGCTGGTCATCATTGCCCACGATGTGGATCCAATTGAGGTAAGTTTATGTATTTGACAGCAGTGGAACCTGATGAGTTCCACTGTCTTACATTAGGTACAGTTTATTGTGGAAAATGGTCATTGGCAATGATGTTTGAATTTCTTCACCTGATGAACTGTGATGGTATTTGAGCTTTTTAACCCTGAGCAATGACCCCACACTAACATGTTTTGCCATGATGATAATGGGTTGGTGTATTCCTTCAATACTAACATGTTCCTGGTCCCTCTGCAGCTTGTCGTTTTCCTGCCAGCTCTGTGCCGCAAGATGGGTGTCCCATACTGTATTGTCAAGGGCAAGGCAAGACTGGGCAGACTGGTGCACAGAAAGACATGCACATCAGTCGCCTTCACACAGACTAACCCGTGAGTATTGATTATTAACTGATTTGTATGTGTAACTAGAACTACATGTGGTCGAGATAAAGTTCCATTTCACTTAATATAGTTGTAGCTCATAGGGCAGTTTCTAATGAATGCTAGACTGACTAATTTTAATTTGCAATTACTCAAAGTTCCCCAAGAGTAAGGTGACAATTTAAGATGTGTCATTGCACTGCGTTAGATAATGGAATGAGAGTTAATGGTTTTGTTTTCTTTATAGTGAGGATAAAGGTGCACTTGCCAAGCTTGTGGAAGCCATCAAGACCAACTACAATGACAGATATGAGGAGGTATGGATTCTTTATTCACTATTAAATAACCATGTGAACCCAATATTTCTTACTGGAGACCAGTGGCACCATTCAAATTTTTTGCAAACTTGTTTCAGATCCGTCGTCACTGGGGAGGTGGCATCATGGGCCCCAAGTCCACAGCCCGCATTGCAAAACTCGAGAAGGCAAAGGCTAAGGAATTGGCTACCAAGCTTGGTTAAATTGTTTGGAATAAAAAATTTATGTCCTAATGGAATGTGTTCATTGTTGAACTCTGTCTGTGCTATTTCAGAAATAAGTCCAACTGTAGATTAAAATATCAACTGTGGGGAAAATAATCTGAACTGACCTGATGGTTAAAATGCAGCATATTATTGGCATGTTGATAAACACTCCCATTAATGTTGATACAAAATGACCAGGGAGGGTCTTCCATGGCCTCAAATGCAATTTTTAAATATGTATTTAGTTGCTTAATTTGTTTAAAGGTAGTGATTAACATGAACATGCTGTAGATTTAAATGTAATTTTAAAAAAGGGGCTAGCTATGAACTTGGTTTTATTCACTAATTTTGTGAATAGTGGTACAATTGTATGTGATGAGTGTACTGCTCAGACTAAAGCCACATCTGCAATTTAAAATAGTATTTTTAATTGATCCACTAAAAGTGGTATAAGATGGATGGAAATGCATAGCTTTGCAATGTTTAGTATTTTTGTACAAGGTGACATGAGAAAAAAATGCAACAGAAGATAATTTATTTCAGTAGGACACCACTACAATATACAAAATGGTCAGTGACTGTATGCAGCAAGCTGGAACTGATGGTCTAAATCAAAATTTGGTTCACTTTAAACAGTCATGATTTTGCACCACTTTTAATCATCACAACTTTATCTTCTTGATGAACTTTGCATACCACATGTAGGAGGTCGCTGCACACAAGCCATACCTAGAAGAGTTGTAAATTACATTAGAAAATCAACAATAGTAATTATGTAATGTAGTAAATCCTGAAGGGAAACGTCCACCTACCATGTTATGACATACTGCATGTGTTCGTTTCTCAGTGTGATTCTGGTTTGTCCACCGACTGGTCCACCAGGAATGGTGCTCCCTGTGTGAGACCCTTACATTAATGTCTGCTTTACACTTGACTATCTTAAATGAAACCTATTGTGAAGTAGTTCAATCAAAGTGCATTGTGGGTTTTGTCAATGAGATCTCACCGAAGTCTGCATCAATGAAGATGGGCTGAGCTTCAGCGACACGACTCATGGCCTCAAGGTCTCTAAAATGCCAGTGGTTTCTCTCCTCGTTATTTTTGGGAATGAAGGGTTTACGAGCTTCAGTCAGTCTGACGACCCCGACCACTTCCACCTCATCTTCCACCTGCACACATGACACACAATGTTACACTGAATGTGAACAGTCCAAAACTGAAAGGAGTATGTATGTATGAGAAGCTTGTGTTGAAACCGTTTACTCTCTCCTTTATTTAACCAAGTGAGAGTCTGTAAATAAGTTTAATTCGGAATTATCTGATGTTTCAAGATATTACCACAAAAGTTATCAGTCGGATAAACTGCACTTTTCCCCCCAAACTATATTTAAAATAACGGCTGACAAAGACAAACCACTTTGTCCCACTAGATTGAGTTAAATTACATTTTGAAGATTGACATTCTCTGGATCAAAGATTGATCCTCAGAAACACTGACCTGTCCTTTCATCCTGGTCTCTGGTCTTATTTTCAGCTTTGGCACATATCCTCTATTCACCAGGATTGTGATGCTGCAAGTGAAGGTAGCAAGGATCAGAAACAGTAGAAGATGGTGTAAAATCCGTTTGTAGTCCGTTATTATAATAATAATAATAATAATAATAACAACTGCAGGGCGAACCCAGTGATATTCTTTATTTTGCCTCTTACCCGAGGTCAGTGCAGTGGAATGGGGTGATGACATTCGCGCCACTTTCTCCACTTGAAGACAGCCTTCCTGCCTCTCTAGCCTCTTTGTCTGGGTCCACTGGTGAGCGGGGCAGGATATACAGCTCCTTCGAGTGGTCGAACCGTCCACGCACCGTCACCCTTCTGTACTCCAGCTTATTCAGCTCATCAAGACTAGGATGTAGGGAGAAAATGGCCAATATTTATTCACTCTGACATAGACAATTACATGTGCCACCTCGATGGTAAGAGGAGGATTTAGATGTCATGTGTGTTTGTTTCACTGTTGCAGTGTTCGCATGACATGGTGTGTACAAACACTGCAAATAATGGATCTTATAACATAATCGATCTGCAGATTAGTGATGCAATTAAATATCTCAGCTGTTCTGCCCTAAACACATTCAATGTTCTGTCATGCATGATCAAGGAAATCGGATGTGCAAAACCCAGATAATATTCGATATTTTTCATGACAAAAACAGATAAATGACCTGTGAAAATTTTTGTTTCCCTTTTAATTGACAGATAAATATTTAAGGCTCTTGTGTCTGCTTTGTACATACTTAAGAGGGAGAGGGATAGGTTCTGCAGTCGTGAGTCTTGTCATATCATTAATCAGCCGCAGTTTCCACTGACGCCGTTTCACCTTCACATCAACAAAAAAGTCCATTAAACAAAAAAAAAACAATCCAAGCACTTGTCTGCATTATTATAAACAAAGGGATGACGCAAAGTACACAGAGCTTGCCTGCCATGTGCCGAGGCCAAACGTGGTGGCAGGGATGAGCAGCAGGAACCATTTAAGAAAAGAGTCTTCTCCTTGCTCTGTGACTGTAGTAGAGCTGGATTGTCGCCACAAGTTGGTGAACCTGCCTGGAAATTCACAATACACAGGACAGTGTATTTTTATTAATGTAAATAGTTACCTCCACCAAGGAGATTACGTTTCCAGCCAGTTTGTTTGTGAGCAGCATAACTTAAAAGGTCAACAATTGATTTTAATAAAATCTTCTGAGGGTGGAGGATAAGTGGTGATCCGTGCAGATTCTGCTTCTTTTTTTAAAGCAATTTTTTAAACTCTTGTTTTGTAAAACTCAGTATTATACATTTACTATCAGCAGACTATAAAATCCTAGCAAATTGTCACTCAGTTGATTATTATTAATATTAATAGCTGCACATAACTCAATAAAGCAGCTTCACCTTTACACGGCTGTTTACTTGAAATCATCAATTATTAATCAGTTAGGGTGATATTTTCGTAGTTACACTGAGGGGGTTTAAGTATTTACCATGTTTTGCCCACCCTATTAAAAATGGGAAGCAGGATAATGGAATCAACTCAATATAAATTGTTCCAGGATAAAAACAACTAAAGACTGAACACTATAGGTGTACCGTATCAGACGACAGTGATTAGAAAGTGCTCAGACAATTTGTACACACGTGAAGACAAAAAATAACACATTGTAAAAGATAACAAATGCTAAGACAGTGTCCAGTGATGTTACTGACAGAAAGATACGTCTAGTATCAACATAACATTTACCGTCTGCACGTTTGAAGAGAGGCAGTCTGGACAGCAACAACGTCCTCTTGATGTAAATGACATTAGCCTGAAATTATGTGAAAACGAAAAAAGAACTCAAACTTACGAGTCGAGTGTAAAGAGAATCACACATCTCTGTCTATGTAAAGACAAGGTTCAGGGTTACTATCAATAACTCACCTGCTGTTTAAGTGTCGTTATCACCTTGGTAGAGTGAGCCAGCACTGACCTCAGAGAAGCCATGCTGAATCACAACATTCACGAAAAACGGTCAAATAACAGAGAAACTAAAACTATACTTCAGCTTGTGTCAACGTATGCCTTGACTAACTTGTCAAGCTAGCCGCCGGATTTTCTTGCGTGTCTCATTAAGCAATTACGGTACGGGTGCTGACAGCAGCCAAAAATAATTTACGCCGTGCATTTGGAGTGGTTTTACTTTTACAAAGAATGCAACTATGACTAAAATGTATATACATATGCATTTTCTTTTTAGAAATGTGTACCCATTTGATATAAATGGGTATATATGTGTACCGTAAGTACGTAATGAGACACGCAAGAAAATCCAAACAGCGACAGTTACGAAACTGACTTGTGTCAAGGGGGAACGTTTACGGTGTTACTACATCCGGTTCGTCTAAGCCCCGCCCCGCTGTTTTGGACCCACGTGTGTAGCGGAAGATATATGTTGATATTTTACATTTCTGTTCATTTTTAGCTGGATAAACTGTCACAGCGCGGCTCAACCGTCGACATGGACCTCGCCTCTAGAGACACGTACATTCAGAAATTGGCGAGTAAAGTATTTTCCCAACGAGACCAAGAGCCAAAGAAGAGACCGTTTGGTAACGTTACTTTACACGTTTTCCTATTATAAAGAGCGCCCACGTATGTGCTATGTGGACAAACTGATGCAAAAGCACGCACTACGTGTGCTTGTGACAGTAAAAGCTTCTAAAATAGTCATTAATGTCTTGCTATTGCTACTGTAAACTAAAGGGGGCGCTACAATTTTAAAAATTAGTTGAAGGGCGAATGCTAGCAAAATAATAATATGCATGTTGTTTTCCATTTAAAGGGGTTTTAAATTTATGAATTGATTAGGAATTTATGAATTTGAGAGTGACCTATTCAGTATGTTTATTATTCTGCCCCATAATAATCTAAATGCATGGTTCTAAAACTGTGATGGTGGTACGTGAGCCTCCCCTGGTGGTAAAATCAGAACTACTGTACTACTGTACCAGTGTATGTGATCTGAGAGGAGCTGAGGAGAAAATGAAACGAATAACAAAACAACAATAATAATAATTAGAATCACCTTATCACTCGCTCCATCTTAATCTAATGTCACTATACCAATTTGTGTATAAGTATATGTGAGGAAGAGGAGGATGATGAGAGAACAAATTATCTTATTGGGAATAAATCGGCCTCCTGTGAAAAGTCAGAAGCTGACTTTGCTCGACCTATTTACACCGCTGTATTTCAATGTAAGGTGGTATTTTGTATAAAAAGTTTCAGAACCACTAATCTAAAAAGATAATAGAGTAATTCACTGGTTTAAAATTCATAAGATCAAATGAAATATACATTGTCAACACAGGGAAGTTTTTCTGTCTTTTTCAAAATGTGCTGTAGCAGCTGCAGAACAAACACACAGAGAGAACAAACACTTAACAAATAAATTAACTTAAATGCACTCAATTTAAATAACAGAACGAGAAAGATTAGTTTTGCACCTGCCCTAAAATTAAGTGTTAAAAATACACAATCCTGTGAAAACAAACACAGTAACCATAGTGAAAAATGTTAAGTGACAGCCATTATCAACAAACATGGCAGAATTAACCTGTTTCCATGTTGAATAGTGTGAAAGACATTGGAATAAATTAGATATTGAAATGTTGTTGCTCTATGACATCTGGCAGATCGTACACAGAAAACAGAATGAGTGAAGGGTTGTTAAGAATATTTTTTTTGCAAGTTTAGTTATGGAATCAGTTTCATCCGAACCAAGATTTTTTAGTCAACACTGAATTGTATTTCTATTGATTTATAGATGAATACATTGCACACATAAATTAAGTTTATTAATTAAATACAATGAAACAAATGTCAATGCAGCCATGAAATTTTTACCTGTAAAAAATATTAATACTTACCCGAATAATTAAGATGTAAAAGATATTAATAATTTTTCCATCAGTTAATGGATATTATGCCTTAGTTTGTCACGGCTTTGTCTGGAACAGTGCCTTGTGCGGCTGATAAATTTAGATATTACTCTGCTCACATTACATCCACATCCAGCCATTAATTAGTGGTGAGCAAGTGACTTGGCTTCATATTAATCGGGCACAGAAAGAGGGGTATATTATGAATTTGACAATTGTTTCATTTTTTTAAAACACCTGAACACCTTCCAATTATAGTGATCAGACTGTTCACCCTTCTGTAATAATTTCCTTTTTTGAAATACATCTGAAATTATTTTTCAGTATTTTGTTTACAGGGTGTGGACGTGAAGAGATAACCTTGTTGTCTCTGGCACTGAATCACAGGACTACTCAGTTTAAGTCCTGATGACGCTTACTGAGGGAGGATTAGGCTTGAAAGGAACTGGTTTGCATGATGCGTCTTCCATCCATAGTTGGAGGCAAAACCGTTCATGCTTGTAGCAACAAAACTGTCATTAAAATGTTTTGTATGTAATTTGCGTTTTTTGTATGTGTGTTCAGTTCATTTCAAGGGTAAGAATGACAGTGGTCCCCCAAAGAAGAAGAAAAAGTGTAAAAAGAAGCACTTTAAGGAAAGGGACATGAATGAGAAGACACCTAAACCCAAACAGAAGCCCCCAGTCTCTCCAGCAGCACACAAAACCCAGACCACAGCAAAACCCAATGGATCTGCAAAACAGACACCTAAAGGTACACAAATTCATCAATATGTATTAAAGTTCAGCAACGCTTTAATGTATATATTTAAAATGATATATTTAGCTGTCTTTCTCTTGTTAAATGGTCTCTTATAGTCATTGTTTATTCATTGTTTTTATTTCTTAAAGGAGTGAAAGCACAGTCCACCTTCTCAACAGTAGATGTTCTACGTAAGAGGCTACATGAAAAGATCGAGGAGTCCAGAGGGCAGGTATGAGAATTTTGAAGGCAGTTACAAAAATTCACATGACAGTTTAATTATCCTATGCATTATTTAATATCTGTCCTTGTCATGCAGTAAATTCAATCGGCTTAAAGCATGTTTTTAGACCTTAGACCTGCAATTATTAGGTCAGCAAATTAATTTGTGCATTTCTGCCTCTGGATTTGAAATATTGTTCATCAGTTTTAATTTAAGCTGTTTAACAAAAACAATTATTGTTTCGATGCACATTTTGAGTGTCTGAAAATGGAGGAACTATGAAATAAAATGGTTGTTAAAGAAATAAAACTGAACGTCTGCACATCCACTGTCCACATGAAGGTTTCGCAATGCGTCACTGTCCAAATACTTACTCATAATATCAGGTCAATGTGAATAAAAGTCATTCCGTTGATAGATACAGAAGTACTATTTTTCTTTTGGTGTCTGAACAGCATCGTTACGACCAATTCCTAGTTTCTACATGGGCCACATATGTGCAGGATGGTACACATGGACCCTATGTGGACGTTCACATGTAGCCCACATGAAACGCAGGCCTGACCGAGGGTTTTACCGTTCCAAATTGTACCATTACCGTGATGGAAACACACCGCTCATAGTAACCAACCATACCTCATCTTCTAGCCAGCTCTTTCCAAATCAGTGCCTCTTTTCATTAGTTTTGATAAAGGCTTGTACAAAGTCTAAACATGTGATTTATTGCTTTCATCAGGGAGCCCCTCAGGATGCATTATCAGAGGCCGTCCAGGCCAAGCGAGCGAAGCGAAAGCTTGAAAGGGAGCGCAAGAAAAGGAAGAGGAAAGAATTTCGGATGAAGAAACTGGCTGAACAGAGTGGCCAAGAGCAGCAGCCAGAGATAAAACCGAAAGTGGAGCCAACCCCGGCTGCAAGCAAAAGAAATGAAACTAGTATCGTCTTCAACAAGATGGAGACAGTGGAAGAAGTTTATATAGACAAAATGCAAAAAAAGAAGAACAAGAAACAGAGCGTCAAGGGCCAGATAACACCACTGACGGGGAAAAACTATAAGCAGCTGCTGGATCGCATGGAATCTCGCAAGGAAAAGCTGGAGAAGCTGAGGGAGAAAGACGAGGGGAAGGCTCGTCAGATGGAGGAGAAGATTAAGTGGACCAACCTGCTTTATAAAGCAGAGGGCATCAAGATCAAAGATGACGAGAACATGCTGCGTGTCGCTCTGAAGAGAAAGGAGAAGAACCGCAGCCAGAGGAAGAAGACATGGGGCACACGCAGCGAGAACGTGACGGACAAGATGCAACACCGTCAGGATAAGAGACGAAAGAACATCCAGAAACACAAGCAGTTGAAAACGGAGAAGAAGAAGGACAAGGCGCGAAAGAAAGGCAGAATTTTGCCTGAGGACTTGAAAAAAGCTTCAATAAAATAAAGTGGAAAGAGATTATGATCAGAAAACACACTCAAAGAAAATCTGTTGGTTTTTTTTGACAGTGTGATTAATTAAATGATATTAAAGTGCTACTGTTGATACACATATTGTACCTTTCCTGTGTAGGAGTAAAATGACATGTTGTTGTCAATAAAATGCTGTTCATCACTGTGATAAACACAAATGGCAAGTTGTAGAGAGGGATTCCTTTTTCTTTCTTTAAAAATAAAAAAAAGTACAGTTTTTTGGGAAATGTGGTAATTTGTCTAGTCTGGTAATGGCACTATCATTTCTCTGCTCTGAATATGAAATTAACATAAAGCAACCAGAGACACAAAATAAATTATTAGAATGAAGAGACAAAATTACCTTGGAGATGCAAAAAAAAGTGAAGACATAAAAGTACAGATGTACTCAAAATGACCATAAAGAGACAAAACTACATAGACTCAGAATGACCATAACTGCTTAACTACAACAATAATCAATGACCCAAAATAACTACACATATACTACTAAGAATAATAATAATAACATGTTTTATTTCTAAGTGCCTTTCAAACACATCCGGACATCAGAAATCCACGGCCGACTAAAAACATCTCGTTCGACTAAGATGACAACGACCACAACAACAAAAAAATGCACTTACTTGCACATCGCACTTATGAGTAGCACTTTATCGTTTGGCTTACTTGAAGCACTTACTTCTAGCTCTTGTTTGTACCCAAATGTTGAAATGCACTCTGCTAAATGACATGTAATGTAATGTCAAACACTCAAGGTCACTTTATATCTTAAATAAGAAGATAAACACACAAAACAGACAAATTATAAGGTTACGGAAAAAAGGACAAAATCAAACTAAAAGACTCAAAATGACCACAATAACACAACAGTAGCTACAAGGTACAGGAGTAGTACATGTATTTCAGCAGGTGATAAATAATACTATTTCTCTCTTGTGTAAATATTTGAATTATACGGTAGTTTCAAATCAGGTATTGAAGCAAGGATTTCAGACATAAAAGAACCCCCAAAGATGTGCCTTTGCTTTTACCACATAAATAAATCCCGCAATACAGCTTTAACAGCTGCGCGAGCTCCAGCTGACCAGTTTCTGACCGAGCCACTTTTGGGCAGGACACCGACAGTGTCGCTGTTGCTACTTTAAATATCTCGCCCCGCCCACCAGGAAGAACTCCGCAGATATGAAATCACGGATTATGTCTCTTTGTTTTTCCTCTGGCTCGTTAAAAAAGTAGAAAAGATCATGTTACAGTATCAGCATGTGGAGACACTGTCGCACTGAGACTGCCTTCATCCTTTGATGGGAATAATAATCCGATATCTGCCCGCTTGTTTGTTTTTATTCCGTCAGAGCACCGTTAGAAGACGGCACCAGGTGAGTGCAGCTCACTTGTGCCCCCAGCACATCAGCTACACAGTGATTAGACATTTAAAAAGCTGCTGTGGTTTCAGAACATCATGTCAAGACGACTTAATGCGCGCAGAACAGATGGCGTCGAGAAGAATGTATGGTGAGTATTTGTAATATTCACTTAAGCACTTCATCATTTTCATTAAGTCTATTGTTAGCGTTGATTGTTTGTTCTCTCAGAGTTTATTGCTGTCAAAGTCTGTCACACGAGGACTCAGTGTGTAATCTTAACATAACCCAGTGATTGGTGGGGCAATGGGGGTGGAGAGGGTCACAAAATGTGGCAATTCCTCCTTTAATAAGGCACAAATATGTGGAAAATAAAATAGTAAGTAAAAATTCACAATAATGAACAAACCACCTGCTTATACAGGATTATATAAGTCACTGTTCTGCATAGATACCGACTGATGTGGGTTTTTCTGTTATATGGCAGATTTTATGTTGTTTATGATAATTGTTTATGATAATGTTATGATAATACACACATTTACTAAGATAACACTTTTTTGCAATTTGCATTTCCTGTCTGCACTGTAGTACACTTATAAAGTACTAAAATATAGTAACTAAATATTAAACAAATATGTCATTAAAAACTATACTGTGTTTTAGGACACTTGGCAGTATTTATCTAGTCTCTGAAAACAAACTGTAAACTCAATAAGCACTAATCAGCAGATTACCTATAAACTGATACAGTTTAGTAAAATGTCACTCTGGGCTATTTCTGGTTCTGCGTCTCACTGATGATTTCAATACTGCAAATACTTCTTTAAATGACACATGGATAATTCAAGGCAAAAACCATACTGAATAATAAAATGACAACTGTTTCCCCCATATTTATGGATTTTAGTTTTTTCTTTAGTTTTGCATCACCTGTTAATCGTCTTACATGCAATGCTATCAAAACTAAATGGAAGCAATATTTTCCACAGTGCATACAGTTATTATTGTCGAGTGTTTATTTTACTTGCATTAAAATAAATAAAATTGTTCCTGCAGAGGCACAAATAGCTGTGAAGACGGGAGACAGTTTTCGTCATCATGTACTTGTTTTTGCACCCCCAGGGTGGAATTTTCTAAACTGGCTGCAGACTACGAAGCTGTGAACCTCGGACAAGGATTTCCAGACTTCTCACCACCTCCATTTATTCAGGAGGCGTTTTGTAAAGCAGTGAGTGGAGGACCATCCATGCACCAATACACTAGAGCCTTTGTAAGTGTGATTTACCCTGTTATTATTGTACTCTTTTGAACTGTCTTTGCATGCTGAATGTCACTGTTGTACACATTTTACATATATATCGCAATTTCTTACATAAAGCCCCTGAAACAGTGAGTTGCCTCACATTTTGCTATGATTGATGTTCTCAGGGCCACCCTCCTCTTGTAAAAAGTCTGGCTAAATTCTTCAGCAGGATTGTGGGACATGAGATTGATCCTTTTGAGGACATCCTGGTCACAGTAGGGGCGTATCAGGCACTCTTCTCTGCGTGTCAGGCTCTGGTTGATGAAGGAGATGAGGTATGAAGATCAGCAACCAGACAACAGACAACAATCACATACATGAGTGTTTAACATCTCAGAGAACAGAACTGAACAGAAATGTGTCTCTCAGGTGATCATCATCGAGCCGTTCTTTGACTGCTACCAGCCAATGGTGGTAATGGCTGGAGGCAAGGCAGTATATGTACCCCTGAGGCCGGTAAGTTGTTCATACACATTGAAAAAAAAAAAGAATACTTTTAAGGTAAATGCGTGAATTAAAGGTAACACTTTGTTTGAAAGAGGAATCACTGGTCGTCCAAAAGTCATTCAATCGGTAGCAAGTGGATCTGCAGTCTTCTCAAGGTCATTCACTTCTGAAAGTTTGATGTGAAACTCGGCTATGTACCCTCTGTTAAATGTGGACAGTGTGCACTGTCATAATTCCAGATGTTGGGCTGCCCCTGTGTCAAAAGAGGACATAGATGTACACATTTTGGACAGAGGACAGATGTTTTGAAGCTATCTCTCCATTTCTCAACAGAGGACGAGGTCTGCGACACTATCTATCTCCCATATACAATGAGGGGACCTTTACACTCTAATGACTATTGTTAACAACCTGGAGGTCTCCATAGTATTGCCATTACACAACTGCTATTGCACAACCAAATTTTCGAGGTCAGGTGGAGGGTTGATCAGAGCCACAAGGGACCAACCTGACCAAATGTGTCTAACATTTTATCATTTGGTTGAGAGGTGAAACACAAGAAATCTGCAAGTGCAGTTGCTACGGATTCACTGACTTGTGTCTTTCTCTTTTAAAGAAAAAGGAGAGCGGCACTGTCCTGTCAAGTGGAGACTGGGTTCTTTCCGCTGAGGAGCTGGCCAGCAAAATCACTCCACGCACAAAAGCCATTATTATCAACACTCCCAACAACCCGTTAGGAAAGGTAACACTGGTCTGTTTATGCCCTCTGCCTGTTTTTGTGCAAACTGTGTTTGCACAAAAACACACATCACCTGTGTAAAAAGGAGTGTTGTGGTACTTAAGAGAAGTGTGAAGAGCACTTTTTGTCAAGACTCTTTAGTCAAGACCACCACTGATGTGTATCATGATCGTGTGGATTGCTGGAAAACCTCTATCTTCAAATGCAGCCATAAGTGGTTAAGATGTTGGTTTTGTCTCGCTCTTGGTCCCTAAAAGTCTGGGTCGCTGATCAATCTGGTCTCATTTCTGACTTAACTAATCGTAAGTAGAGCTGAACGATACGGTCAAAAAATACTATTGCAATTAGTTTGACAGTTATTGCAATAAGAGTCAAAATTGGCACGATTGATGAATGAAAATGAAAGTTGTTGCACATCTGTCAACAAGTCATATTTTCCTGTCTGAATAGCAGGATTTTTGGGCCACTGAGTTCATGCAGCACAACAAAAATGCATCATAATGCTGTTTTAACACACATCTTAATCAAATACTTGATATTTACATGGTCTTGTGGTGATTGCATCCACACGTGTCATTTACAGGTTTACAAGACTCAAGAGCTCCAAGTGATCGCAGATCTGTGCATCAAACACGACTTGCTGTGCATTAGCGACGAGGTATACGAGTGGCTGACTTATGACGGAGCCAAGCACGTAAAGATAGGTGAGGCCATGTAAAGCTGGAGTTGAGCAACATGCTTCCACAGTGTCACAGTGTCATGAACATAATTATCTCTGGTGTGATACTGACAGCCAGCCTCCCTGGCATGTGGGATCGAACCATAACGATCGGCAGTGCTGGAAAGACTTTCAGTGCCACTGGATGGAAGGTAACACACAGTTACATTCTGGTTGATACTGTTGTGTGTCCTGCTTTACGACTTGTTGTTATGTTGGTGAATACCTTTTCAGGTGGGCTGGGCTATTGGCTCTGCACATGTCATGAAACACATAAAAAACATCCACCAGAACTCGGTTTACCACACTGCAACAGCTGCTCAGGTAAACACTTTATCCCTGTTGGAACATAATGTGGCCCCTGCATAAAAGCGCATCTCTTATCTTGAAGTTTTTTTGCTGTGCATTGCATTCTTGGCCATGGTTTCTATTTTATATTCTACCTTCAAAACCAGAGCATCCAAAAATACCAAATGTCTCTCACCTGTGGGGAAGAAGTGATGCACATAATATATCTTGCAAGAGTTTGAAGACACAGTGAGGAAACAGTACCTGAATATTATAGTTGTTGTTTTTTGTTAAACCGTTCACAAATAAATAGAAACACATATGATGAAAGCACAATCAACAGTAACAAATAATATAAACTTAAATGAGGTGAAACTGGAAAAGTACATTTTAAGTTTTGATTTAAAGGAAGCTTCTGACTCTATCACATTTCCTCTGGCAGGGAGAAATGAATGAATTAATGATTTTTACCTACACTCAAAACAGACGTATGGGGACCATGAGGTGTTATTAGTGTATTTTCACATTTTGGTTTATAAAAATAACTTCTTAATCTTAATTGTCATTCCATCTTCATTTACATGTGTGATTTACTCTTCTATGTCCCATATTAACCTGTTCCTCCATCCCCATCTGTAACAGGAGGCAGTAGCTCATGGATTTGACAGAGAGTATCAGCTGTTTGGGACTCCAGAGAGCTACTTCCAGCAGCTGCCTGACATTCTGCAACACAAGAGGAAGAAGCTGGCCTCGTTTCTGGAGAGTGTAGGTTTGCAGCCCATCATGCCAGAGGGAGGCTATTTTATGATCACAGACATCTCCTCTGTCAGTGAGTGTCAAAACAACTTCACTTTTTATCATTAGAACAATCAGTCGCCCCCGACCCAGTTTCAGGTTATTAGTTTCACCAAAGTCAAGGTGTGAACGTTGATCCTTGTTGGAAGAGAGTTCAGTACAGCCGAGTGTTACATTCTAGATTGCTTTTTCCGTATATTCAAACGTTTTGAACTGTAATCATATTTTCCTGCTTTTTCCTGTTTTATTAACAGAGGTGGACATCAACGACGAAAGCACTAAGGATGAAGCCTATGATTTCAGATTTGTGAAGTGGCTCATTAAAGAAAAGGTAAAGACACGTAGTAAAAGAACAGTGAATAAAATCAATGTGACTATAAAAACTTAGATCATCTTCCTTGAGAAACAAAGCTGACGTGAGCCGGTGAACATCGAGTGGTGGATGTTTACATTCGAGGGTGATCCCGTCACCTGCTAATAGTTTGCAACCTTCTAGAGTCATGTATGATCTTTTCATATGTTTCAAAACTGACGTTTGTTTTTCACGTTTGGTGAAGAATTTCGAATGTCCTGCCCCTGAATTTTCCTTCACAGTTTGTCCTTTTCTTCTGCAGGGTTTAGCAACAATCCCCGTCTCTGCTTTCTACAGTCCAGAGCACAGCAAGGAGTTTGACAAGTACATCAGATTCTGCTTTGTCAAGGTAGATTCACGCTAGTTCACTGAAATGAAAAGGACCCAAACCCCGTTTACTCTTTGTTAGACTCTCTCAAACACACTCACTGTCTTTGCCTAACAGGAAGACTCCACCCTGGAAGCAGCAGCGGACATCTTGAAGAAATGGAGTAAAGGACAATAAAATCCATTCAGATCTCATCGAGCTACTTAAAATGACTTGGTCTGAATGATGATTTAAGTCAACATCCTAATTTCCAAGATTATGTCCACACATTAGCTGTGAATAACACTCAGATTTTCATGTGCAGGGATTTTGTGCTGAGAAATGTGAATGAAATATTTCCCTTTTTGTTTTTGTTAGATTTTGTCTATTTAAACTGTGCGTTGCATTGTAACTGCAGTGATACGGTTAAATAATAAAAAACATTATGAAGGTGCTCACTTGTGTTCATTCACTGTGTTGTTTTTACATCAGGGAGATGTGTATATTTTGAGGGGCTTTAACGTCAGTAAAACAACAAGAGTAAACTCACTGACAATATAAACATTGCGTCAGTAGGTGTTTTATTTCTTGATAGATTTAGGGTATAAAGGAATGAATCGTCACATGGACTAGCAGGTTCAGTAGGAGAACTTTTAAAGGTGTTATATAGGTGGAATAATTATCACTTATTTTTTTCTGTATTACAAAAACAATTTTCCACCTACTTGCTGTTTAATGTTGGCGATATTTCGTATTTTAGAAAGTAAACAATATTTATATGTACATATATGAATTAAGCTACTTCTTAGTGGCCCAGCCTGCGGTTCCTGAAGAAATAACAAGAGAAACAGTTTTCACTGTCCCTCAGGGATTCCTACATCAATTCCCACAGTAGTCTGATAGGTTTGATAGCGGTGTTAGTTCTTTTGTTTTCTCTTTAAGGCACTTCGAGATGCTTGTGGGTTTGTTAAATATTGTTGTATGATGACGCCTTTACTCTAGGGCTTTTATTGTGAAACTCACTTGTTGTGATTTGTCACTTCCCCCGGAAATGTGTTGTTCTCCTATGTTGAAGCGATTGCAAGATCTGGCTAGTGGATGTTCACTCCACCTGAATGTTACACTTACAAAGATAAATAAATATGCGAGTTGGTTAAAGATAATTCTTGTCTATTCCTACACGCAAGATGAAGATTGCGCACCCTGCTTAACAGGGTTGTATATGACGTTATGTTCATCTTTTTTCACAGATAAACAAATGCTAATATCGTGCACCTTTTTGAGTTCAAGCACTTTGAGTTGCACCTGAGATGACAAACACGTTTATTTGTAATAAATGTTACAGCTAATACTGGGCACTTATTTTGACGCACGTTGTGGCGTGTGAAGCACAGGTATGAAACAAAATATTGAGTTTGTAATTGAATAGTCCTGCCTTGGTGTGTCGCTGTTAGCTTATAGTTGCAGTCTGAAACGTGTGGCACGCGGTTCAGTGTCTTATAGCATATTTATTTTTGTTTTATTTCTCCTCACACGATAATATAACGTCTGTTTTACATGCTTTTATTTGTCCTTCACAGCAGTATGAGAGGAGAGCTGACAATTAAAAAAAAGAAAAGACACAGTCGTGGTTAAAACAACCTCCCCCATTGTTTGTAGAGGAGATTATGTCGTATGTATTTGACGTTCCAGTGTCAACATGTAGAGTATGAGACACTGTTGGTGTTTTAAATATAAGTAGCGTGTGTGGAAATACTGTCAGTCGTGGAGAGTCGCACTGAGACTGAGTTCATCCTTTTCATGGGAATAACAATCTGAACTCTGGCCGCTTGTTTTTATTTCGTCAGAGCGCCGTGAGAAGCCACCGCCAGGTGAGTGCAGCTCACTTGTGACCACAGCACATCAGCTGCACAGTAATTGTACATTTAAAAGGCTTCTTTGGTTTCAGAACATCATGTCAAGACAACTTAATGCGCGCAGAACAGATGGCGTCGAGAAGAATGTATGGTGAGTATTTGTAATATTCACTTCAGCACTTCATCACGTTCCCGTTCATTGAGTCTAACACTCTGTGCTTTGTTCGTTCTCTTGGAGTTTATTGCTGTCAAAGTCTGTCACACGAGGATTCAGTGTGTCATCCTAACCTCATAATAAAAACTCAAAATAATTAACAAGTTATCTGGTACAGGATTATATACAGTATTATATAACTCACTGTTCTGCATAGAGATCGATTGATGTGCGTTTTTTTTCCTGTAATGTGAATGTAACAGTTTAATAATTACAAGTGATACAGAAAGGTGCTAAAATGGCCATTTATTGAACACTTATGCGCACTGTCGTCCACTTTTCAAGTGTTTCAAAACTATAGTAACTATATTTTTTCAATGCTGCAGATATTTCTTTACAGTGAATATGAACAATTCATAAAAGCACTTGCACAAACCAAACAATTGACCAAGGTTTATTCATCAAAACACGAAAAACACTATTTTTTAACTTAGTTTTCCACCAAAACTATGGAAACAATATTACAATTCAATTAAATGAAATGAATTGTACCTGCTGAGGCATAAATACTGTAGCTGTGAAGACAGGAGACTGATGATCACTGATGATTCTAAACAGCACCACAGTGTTTGAGCAGCTGTATTTTGCGCCACCAGGGTGGAATTTTCTAAACTGGCTGCAGACTACAAAGCTGTGAACCTCGGACAAGGATTCCCGGACTTCTCACCACCTCCATTTATTCAGGAGGCGTTTTGTAAAGCAGTGAGTGGAGGACCATCCATGCACCAATACACTCGAGCCTTTGTAAGTGTTTAACACGAGGACATGTGGATGTACGTGTGACAATGAAAAATGGTTACTTAAATCCCAGATGCACATTAATGCAGAGCTGCACTTATACCTGGCGTTACTCTGTGTTCATGCACATACTGTATATAACTGAACTGGCCCACTGTCTCTTTTATTTTTCTTCAAATCAAAACTTTATGGTTAATCTTTCATGTGCCAGTAACAGGTGGGGATTGAAAGCGTGTCAACTGTGCACAGCAGTAGAGAATTATCAAGTGACTGTTAAAACATTTATCTATAAATGCAAAGAACGTCTGTCTATTTATAAAAATAAAGAATGTGTAGAATGTGTGTGTTTGTGCATGAACATAATGTAACACCGGGTATAAGCAGCTTATTAATTATGTATTTTTGGCAACCTGCTCTCACCAAGCCCCTGTATTGTTTTGAACTGTCTTTGCATGCTAAATGTCACTGTTGTACACATTTTACATATATCACAATTTCTCGCATAAAGCCCCTGAAGGTAATTTTATCAAACTGTGAGAGTCGCCTCACATTTTGCTATGATTGATGTCCTCAGGGCCACCCTCCTCTTGTAAAAAGTCTGGCTAAATTCTTCAGCAGGATTGTGGGACATGAGATTGATCCTTTTGAGGACATCCTGGTCACAGTAGGGGCGTATCAGGCACTCTTCTCTGCGTGTCAGGCTCTGGTTGATGAAGGGGATGAGGTATGAAGATCAGCAACCAGACAACAGACAACAATCACATACATGTGTGTTTAACATCTCAGAGAACAGAACTGAACAGAAATGTGTCTCTCAGGTGATCATCATCGAGCCGTTCTTTGACTGCTACCAGCCAATGGTGGTAATGGCTGGAGGCAAGGCAGTATATGTACCCCTGAGGCCGGTAAGATGTTCATACACGTTGAAAGAAATATGAATACTTTGAAAGTAAATGCATGAATTAAAGGTTACACTTGAAAGTTTAAAAGAGGATTCACTAGTCATCCAAAAGCCAGTCAATCGGTAGCAAGTGGATCTGTGGTCTTGAGATTTGCTCACACAGATTCCTGCGAACGTTCCATACTGAAGAAACCTCTTGCAAGCCCAGTTGCTACCGATTCACTGACTTGTGGATAACTGTGATCTAGATGAATGAGAATCAACACAGGCTTCTCTTTTGTGTCTTTCCTTTTAAAGAAAAAGGAGAGCGGTGCTGTCCTGTCAAGTGGAGACTGGGTTCTTTCTGCTAAGGAGCTGGCCAGCAAAATCACTCCACGCACAAAAGCCATCATTATCAACACTCCCAACAACCCGTTAGGAAAGGTAACATATTGGTAAAACACAATGTTTTTTCACTGACAACAGCTGCAACCACTCTCTGCCTCCTTTTACACAGAGTGAACTAATGTTCATGGAGATGAGGTGAAGCTGTGTTTCACATGAAGTCTGCTGCCAAACCTCAAAATGAACTTGCCTATTCACATCGGAGTACACAGCCTATGGCTCTAGCCTTGGTCTCCATACTTTGCTGAATGTTGTATTCAGTCTTGTAAATGTGACATAAATATTCACAGCATCAATTGAGGTTGTGCATAGTCCCAGACATAAGCACTCACACGTGTCATTTACAGGTTTACAAGACTGAAGAGCTCCAAATGATCGCAGATCTGTGCATCAAACACGACTTGCTGTGCATTAGCGACGAGGTATACGAGTGGCTGACTTATGACGGAGCCAAGCACGTAAAGATAGGTGAGGCCATGTAAAGCTGGAGTTGAGCAACATGCTTCCACAGTGTCACAGTGTCATGAACATAATTATCTCTGGTGTGATACTGACAGCCAGCCTCCCTGGCATGTGGGATCGAACCATAACGATCGGCAGTGCTGGAAAGACTTTCAGTGCCACTGGATGGAAGGTAACACACAGTTACATTCTGGTTGATACTGTTGTGTGTCCTGCTTTACGACTTGTTGTTATGTTGGTGAATACCTTTTCAGGTGGGCTGGGCTATTGGCTCTGCACATGTCATGAAACACATGAAAACCATCCACCAGAACACGGTTTTTGACTGTGCAACAGCTGCTCAGGTAAACACTTTAACCTCGACAATGAAGAAAGTGAGTCTTGTGAGAATTTGAAGACACAGTGAGGAAAAAGCAACCGAGGACCCGTTTTGACAGAAACGGCACGAAGCGTAAACAATCTTTTTCACAAGTTCCCTGTGAAGACGCCATCGTTTCAGGAAGTATCTCCTTCCACACGGAACCCCCTGAGATGATTCAAAACACTGTAGTACAAACACAGTAAATAATTGAACACACAAATAATATAAACTTAAATTAGGTGAAATCTGGAAAAGTACATATCAAGATTAGATTTAAAGGCAGGGAGAAATTAATGAATTAGTTAGAATTTTTGCACACACACACAACAACCAGTGAGAGTGAATTTGTCCTCTGCACACAACCCATCCCATCCAGTGACCTTCCAGTTATGGGCCCAATTCCTTTCCTCTTGGCCTTGGAATTAATGATCAGAACAGACATATAGGGGACCATGAGTGGGATTAAGTGGATTTTCACATTTTTTCTCTTACAAAAATTGTCATTTCATCTTCATTTACACGTGTGATTTACTCTTCTATGTCCCATATTAACCTGTTCCTCCATCCCCATCTGTAACAGGAGGCAGTAGCTCATGGATTTGACAGAGAGTATGAGCTGTTTGGGACTCCAGAGAGCTACTTCCAGCAGCTGCCTGACATTCTGCAACACAAGAGGAAGAAGCTGGCCTTGTGTCTGGAGAGTGTAGGTTTGCAGCCCATCATGCCAGAGGGAGGCTATTTTATGATCGTAGACATCTCCTCTGTCAGTGAGTATCATACAACTTGACTTAAAACAATAGATTTTAATAGATAGATAGAATTTCTCAGCCACTCAGGTCATATTCATCTTCAGGAGTTAGCTGTGGGCAACTGGACTTGCTTGAGTTAAGATGAAGATGTTTCAGCTCCCATCTAAGAGTCCTCTTCAGTTCTGACTAACAGTTGGAACAATCCAGGTAAATAGCCTCTGTGATAATGAACTATAATAATATTTACCTTCTTTTCTCCTTTTTTATTAACAGAGATGGACATCAATGACGAAAGCACCAAGGATGAAGCCTATGATTTCAGATTTGTGAAATGGCTCACTAAAGAAAAGGTAAAGACACATATAAAAGGAATAGTGAATAAAATCAACGGACTTTCAAATCTCATCCTGTCCCTGAATTTTCCTTCACAGTTTGTCCTTTTCTTCTGCAGGGTTTAGCAACAATCCCTGTCTCTGCTTTCTACAGTCCAGAGCACAGCAAGGAGTTTGACAAGTACATCAGATTCTGCTTTGTCAAGGTAAATTCATGCTAGTTTACTGAAATGAAAAAGACCCAAACCTCTGTTTGTCTTTGTCAGACTCTCTTTAAAACACTCACTGTCCTGTTTGTCCAACAGGAAGACTCCACCCTGGACGCAGCAGCGGACATTTTGAGAAAATCGTCCATGATGTGAAACATCACCCATCCATTCAGATCTTAACAAGCTACTTAAAAGTACTTGACTTGGTCTGACTAATGAGTTCAGTCATCATCCTAATTTCCAAGAGTATGTCCCCACATTAGCTGTATTACAGTCCTTATATTGTGAATAACACTCACAAAAAAAAAAAATATATAAAAATATTTCTGTGATTTTTCCCTTTTCGTTTGTTGATTTTGTCTATTTAAACTGTGTATAATAAATGTGTTGTTTTTGGGGTTTCATGTGAGTGAAACAATAAGAGTAAACTCTATGACAATATAAACATTGAGTCATGTGTTTTATTGATAGATTTAGGGTAAAAAGAAATAAATCATCATATGGACTAGCAGGTTCAGTAGAACTTTTAAAGGTGTTTGATTCTTGGAATATTCATCACTATTTGTGTATTACAAATGCACAATCTTCAGTCTGCATGCTCTTTAATACTCATGATATTTTGTATTTAAAAGATTAAACAATATTTATATATACATATATTAATTAAGCTAGTTTAAAGCTGAAAGTTCCTATGTTTCATTAGATATTCCTTTTTAAATGCTTGTGCATTACATTAACTCAGTGGTCTCAACCTCACGGCCCCCTACACTTATTTTAAAATGAAAATAAATAGGTTATTTTGTTGTGAACTCCATCAAAACAAACACTTTTATTTTGAAATGGTGTGCAATAGCGTCCTAAATATTTTTAATTGCAACACCATGATGATGTTGCAAGACATAATTTTAATTTCAAACTTTTAGACAGTTAATTTTTTCCTGTAAATTGTTGAACTTTTTACTTTCCCTGACCACACTAGAGGTTCGCTGACCCTCGTGACATTTTCTCGAACGAAGCAGATTTTTATTTTGAAAAATAGTTAGTAGTGACCCGGAAGTTAAAACGAAACGTCACATGTTGGTGCGTGCAAAATGTCTACCGACACTGCGTCAAAGCGACTCTTATCCTCTCAGGTAACGTAAGACCAGTGTTTATCATCAAACTAACATTGTCCTATTTTCTCTAGTAGTGAGTGTGTTTTTGTTTTTCTCCGACAGCCTGATGACAGAGTGGACTGGAAGAAAAGAAAAGCAGAAAGTGAGTGAAACATAGCTAAAACTCAGGCTGATAGCTTTCAGCTCCATGCTTTTCTTGCAAGCTCACAGATTTCGCTCTTTTATTCTTCAAAATTCATAACTGTTCGAGTATAAATATGTGTGATTTTCAGTATAAATGTATTCGGATTTTAGGAGTTCATTTCCCTATATCCCCACCGCTTGTACTGTGTAAATAAATATGTGTTATAGATAATTTCATGTAATTTTAATCAATGTAAATGCACTATTAGTCTTCATTCCCGTGTCAAAGGTGTCCACTTGGCAAGTGTACAGGGTGGGAAATGGGCAAGTTGATTTATGTAGCTAATTTCATAATATGGGGCCCACTTTATAACAAACTATTCCCAAATCAATGTATATTGTGACAAGAGCAAATCTGTGTGTAATATACGTTATAAGTTATTACTGTCTTTATTGCCATTTTATGTAACACCTACTACGCACAATGTTTATGCAGTTTTATTGACTTAAACTCAAATTAAAGGCATGAAAAGAGGCAAACTGTGAAAAACCCAACATGGTGCCTCTCTTTTTTTGTCTGATCTACAGTTTAATAACCCCAAAAATATTTCCTTTCAGACTAAACATAGAGAAGCAGCAACTTATCTACATACATCTTCGAACTATGTTCTTGTATTTATCGATACATGTTTCTTCCATCAACTATTTGATGAATCAAAATTTAAAAAAATAGATGTAAACCTTGATTAAAATTAGATAGATTTCAGAAGTAAAAGTCATGAAACCTGCTCATTTAGCAAAGGGACGTCGTCATATCTGCTTGTCTTACTCCATCTCTTTGGATATCATCGTCCCGATACATTTCGAGATGCATCTGATTTACTTACTGGTTTTACCGATTCTTCCTCAATAACAGTAAATGAAACTAAGAAGCAAAGGAAAGAATCTAAACTGATTAAACAGTTGGATAAGCAGAAACAGCAAGAGGCGGCAGAAAGAGAACAACTTGAAAGAGGCCAGAACAAAAAAGGTAACTATGAACATTATTTCATTTCATTTCATGGGTTATTTTTGCTGTTTGTTCGTCCGACTGACAACATGTAAATAAACACCTCGTCTTAGGTCGGGGGTACACGGTGAGTGTGGCCGTGCCAGGTTCTGTGCTGGACAACGCGCAGTCCCCTGAACTCCGTACATACCTGGCTGGACAGATCGCTCGCGCCTGTGTCGTGTTCTGCATCGACGAGATTGTTGTGTTTGATGAATATGGGGAAGATGTCAAGTGAGTCCACACAGTGGTTAAAGTCATCAGTAAACACACCATCAAACTATCAGAGCGTTAGTTTGACTTTCTGGCTTCATCCCACAGGAGTGTTGAAGGTGAATTTAAAGGTGTTGGGAAGAAAGGACAAGCGTGTATTCAGCTTGCCAGAATACTTCAGTATCTCGAGTGTCCTCAGTAAGTAGGAATGTGTATTGTGTAAAATGCATCTGTGTCATTTCTTTTTGATTGTTGTTAGTCAATCAACTGGATGTCCTTTTTTTTATTAATGTATATCCATAAATAATTTCATATCCTATCAAAATCAGATCACCACTGTCCTTGATTTTAATCAGACTTGTGTTACATCTTTTGTTCTCCACCAGGTACCTGCGCAAATGGTTTTTCCCAAAGCACCAGGATTTACAGTATGCAGGTAATTTAAAATACATTTCTTTTGAACATCCTAATTAGGAATTAGCACTTCCTGGGTTTGTTTGTTTTTTACAGCCAGAGAAATACTTACAACTGCCACATTGAAGAAACTTTAAAAACATGATGATACTCTGGTGAACTGTATGAATTGAATTGGCTTTGTATGCTATTCATTGTCGCACTTCTGCCCATGAAAATGTTCCAAGTGAGGTTATTAAAGTTAATATGGTATAAGAAGTGGTAGAAGAATTATTTTTTTTAATAAGAAAAAAAACTAAGACCTGCAGAACTTAGACTAGACTTAAACTTAAATTTGATCAATGTATAAAAATACATTTTCTGACCCAAAGGTTAAATTTGTCATAGCAGTTGAAGGGTCATATTTCAGACGAGGACACATTCTGTTTTTATAGATTTTATGTGTGATCTGTTTGCTTCTATTGTGTTTTGATGATGATGATAATAATATTCCCTGTTTTCTATTTCTGAGTGATACTGTACCTGCTTTTCTGTTTTTGCCAGGTTTGCTGAACCCTTTAGACAGTCCACACCACATGAGGATAGACGAGGGGTCAGAATACCGGGAAGGAATTGTCCTCGACAGGCCAAGCAAACAAGGAAAAGGTTCATTAGTCAACTGTGGGATGAGAAAGGTGAGCAAAATGTTGCTGGGATGCTACAACTTTTATAATCATTGTCATGAAGTATTCACATATGAACCCAGTGAATTTCTGTTTTCTGTCTGCGTAACATGATTCAAACAATTGTCAGAAGTTTGGCAAGTCATTTTTCTAATTTGGCAAATAAAACGGAACGATGTCCACTTGCTCTCACAGGATGTTCGGATTGATAAACAGCTGCAGTCTGGACTTCGAGTCACAGTACAGCTCAACAACAAGCAAAAGCAAGGTAATGTTTTCTGTCTTGACTCTAGCCTGTTGATAATGTCTGAATTTTTTCTACACTACTAAGAGTGTTGTCTTCTCCTCATCTTTAGACAGCAAAATGTACCAAGGTGTGGTGGTGGCCCCTCATGTGCCCAGGACTGAAGGAGGACTCTACTGGGGTTACAGTGTCCGTCTGGCATCTTGTCTCAGTACGTTTCCAACTCTTGATTTATCACTGAAATGTACTGTATGCTGTCATTAATATTTCAAGCACATATGAAAACAGCATTTTCAGATAAAAATTGAGCTCTGTGTCCTTTCTTTGATCAGTTAGTCTGACTATTCATTATTATATTAAGATACAAATTAAAAAATTAAAGCTGCTTATCTAAGCTCAACATGCTGTGGACCCCGCAGACGTGATGACATTTACCAGGCACTTGGAATTCATGAGTGTGAATGGGTAGACACTGGGCAGACATCTGTCAGCGTAAACAGGAAGCTGATTCTCTCGTCTGTAGTTGTTGACATGGATTCGGAAATTATTACTCATGGGAAAAGAATGATGGTGACGCGTAAGAACAAGGACTTCCATTGTGTAACTGAAACTACAAGTTTAAAAGAGCTTTTTGTTCTGATGAGAATCAGTCATGAAGTCAGTGTGGGTAACGGAGTCAAAAAAAATGGAGACCCAGATTTTTCTAACATCTCTTTTTTTGGCAGGGCTCAGAAACAGACTATAATATATTCATGTCAAAACAAAAACAAATTAATTTGGAGTATTAGTGGTAGTATTAGCCCTGAGTTGACTGCTGTGTCCTCACTGCCGTTGGTTTGTTCCTGCAGGTGCAGTTTTCACAGAATGTCCGTACAAAGAAGGATACGATGTGACGATTGGGACGTCGGAGAGAGGCAGCAACATGGACCAAACCACGCTGTCGCCATTCAAGTAGGTCCAGAGCCCATAAGACAGGAAGTCATTACTAGTGTTTTCATTGTTGACGAGGGATGATTTGTCAGTTTTTGTCGGTTTACCACTGTGGTCCATAATGAAATATCTCTTCCAATGTCATGAATATTTTATTATGACTTTGTTTAAATACACCATGAGGTTTAAGTCTTCATGACCATGAAAGCATTGTAATGAATGGCAATCACTCTCATGAATCCTTGATTTTTACATTTGTTCAATACTTTGGATTATCTATAGCAAAAAATGCCAAATTCAACCTCAGAGTTGCTATACTTCACATTTTTATACATTCTCTGCTTTTCAGGCATCTTCTGATCATTTTTGGGGGTCTACAAGGGCTGGAGGCCAGTGTGGATTCTGACCAAAACCTGGAAGTGACTGACCCTAGTGTTTTATTTGACTTATACCTGAACACATGTCCTGGTCAGGGCAGCAGGACCATTCGCACAGAAGTGAGTGTGGCATATTGAACCAACCTTAATGGATATCATTTATGTAAACACGTTATACTGTTATAATATGCCACATAATCTGTACTTATCCCTGCTCGTTGGTGTCTGACAGCGTATTCGTTTCGTTTAACAGGAGGCCATCTTAATTTCCATGTCGGGGCTGAGACAGAAGATCACAGCTGCCTTTTCAGACGTTTCCAATGGTTCATGAAATAACTAGTGTATATGTTTGGTCATCTAACAGGTTGGATTGCCGTAATTGACTAATCATACAAATCTAACTCCACCAAGAGCTGTCAGATTTCTCTATTTCTTGTTTAGTAATTGTGTTCTTTTTTGAAATCATCCAACAAATTGTACATATTTAAATACAAATACCATACCCAAGTTTGTACTGACCTTTTTTTTTTGAAGCATATACTGGAATGATACAGAACATTTCATTTAAAAAAACAAACAAACAACTACATCAACAAAAAAGCAGCACAACATTGGCAAACAAATTCTTGGTTGAACTGTCATAAATAAAGACCAGAGACAACTTCATGTTGCTGAGCAAACGGGTCAAACATTTCAATTCATCAAAAGACCTGCTCCATTTGCTCTGGGTAACATGGAGATTTTAAATGTTTCTACAAGAAAGCAGGACTTGACAGCGCCGATTGTCTTCTAGATATAATCACATTCTAGCTGCAGTGCATGCTGCATGCATCTACCACTTTTATTTCTGTTAAACTAAATGATGCTCTCATGAAGATCATTATGTGCAGCGTTGACATTGGATTGTAGAGCGTTGTTGTTTGACATTTTTGGTCAAATTGGGAGTGAAGTACCTGAGTTTGCTCTCTTAAATAAATAGAGGGCAGTCAATCTAAAGTTAGTAAGTTAGTTAGTTAGTTATCTAGTTCTCAGATACAGTTTCACGTTTCACGAGATGATGTCGATAAAGAGACATGAGTGCTCATGTTCTTTTCTGTTTATTGTTGACCAATACACTCAAAACTAAAGGAAATACTGCAGTCGGATACATCTGAGGGCTTAATTGATTGCTAGAGGAAACGCAGATTAAGAATTACCTTCAAGTTTCTACTTTAAAGCTGTAGTTTGACTGGGAGTTGAATCGCGCAAAGCTTTCATGCTCTGGAATTCCACTGACGTTTCAATTATGAGGCACCGTTTCAGTGTTCATCTTCTAACTTGCTTGTGAAAACCATCTAGCGCAGTAAAAAATGTTGGGATGAAGTTTTAATCTTCACACCAACGCAAAAAATATCTACACAATAAAAGTGATGACATATCACTTCTGGAATCGGAATCTTTCTGAGGAGCAATTTCAGATTGTTGGTGTGACTGGAATCTAAAGCGCTTTCCTTCTTTGTTGCTGAGAGGCAACAATTCGAAACCTGACCTAAAGTAAAATATACCTGTGTTTTTATAGTCATGGTTTTTGTCAACACCTATTATTTACATCTGTCTTTAAGCTGCATTCGTTTTTGGAGTTTGTGCCACAAAATAAATAAATAAATCTGTATATATGTGTATATATATATGTGTATATATATGTGTGTATATATATGTATATATATATATATATACACATATATGTGTGTATATATATGCATATATGTGTATATACATATGTATATATATGTGTATATATATGTATATATGTGTGTGTGTGTATATATATATATATATATATATATATATTTATTTTAAAAACCTAAAGCATCATAAAACCAGCATTGGCGCTTTGATCAAACTGTACAAGTACAGTATTTAATATATTATTTCAGTGTTTTGTTTTTGTTGTTTTATTTAAGGTTATGTTTGGTTTTCTGTTTTAATTAGAATATGTGTGGATGTTTTTTTGGTTGTAGGAATTGTTCTAACTCTTGGCCAAATTGCTTATAAGGCTCCTATGTAGACTGACTTAGAAATCTCCTGAATATCACTGCAGTGTAATCTACAGAATACATTGTCTGTATAATAGACAAGATATATATATATACATATACATATTATAAATACGGTATATTCGGTGAGCCACTTATTATTATTTTCAATACATAACAAAATAGAAATGCGTACAAACCAATTCTTAGCTTGATTTGTCTCCTTATTTACAGAAATACTGATACACTGAGGACTTCAGAGAGCTCCCATAGGTGAGTTTGTGCATGAGGAAAATGTTTCCTTATGTCTACTCAGTCATTAGATCAAATAATATTTGTTTTCTTAGCAAAAGCTGCCATTTATCTTCACCATTTGGCTATTTGAAGACCCAGTCGGGGGAAGATTGAAAATGAAATCCAGCCTATAATACTCATCCGGGCCACTGAGTGCAGGCTTTCAGTCTTTTTTTTCACCAGTCGGGGTGAGTGAAGGTGATGTTGTACTGCTTTGCCCAGCGTGCAAACACCTGTTTCTCTGTAATGAAGCGATGGTAGTTTCCTCTGCGGCCGCCCTCGCTCTGCAGGTATGTCAAACATTCATCCGACCCCCTGGGTTTGTAGTAGTGGTATGGCATCTTCTTGGATACATGTTTTTCTCTGGAAAAAAAACAAGGGGGGAGGGGGGGCCTCCATCCATTCAATTATCGGCAGTAATAATTGTTTAAAATGGGCCTAATTGTGGGGGAAAAAAATGTAATATTTGAGTTACATAAAACCATTTTATTTCATTTTTTCCTAATTGTCCTTATAGTAATGGCCAGTTGATAGGGAAAAAACCACTGAGGGACTGGATAATATAAAGCAGCTCAAAAAAGGCCTTATTTTGCTCTTCTCTTTTAAGAAGTAGAGGGGAAAAAAACCGAGTACACTTAATTCCACAGATGGGAGGAAAATGTCCTAAATTAAAAAAAAGAAACTTTATGAGAGGAGGAAGGAGCAGAGAGGAGGAGAGCATGGGAAGAAGGTGAGAAGAGGAGGGGGCAGAACACAGTGTCAGCCCTGTTTTTACTTGTACTCACCCACAGTAGCTGGGGGGAACCATCCCATACACCTTGATGTTATCACATGTCTCGATGGCTATGACCATGGTGAACCAGCCTGTGCTCAACCACGAGTGAGATTTTTGTCTGAGCCAAAAAAAAAACAATAAGTATGTGAAATTAACATTTCTTATAGTGTATAAATGTGATTGAGATGAATGCCCAGTACTCGCCTGTCTCGTCCCGTCTCGCGGTAAAAGAGACTGTCAAATTTGCGCATCTTGCTTTGATTGATGCTGAAAAAAGACATGTTCTTGTAGGTCAAGCTGACTCTCTGGATCAGTCTGTACATAGTTCCAATCTTGTTCGGGGGTCCCCAGAATATCATCATGGGGTTGTTGTCTGTGCGGTGTAAGAACTCGTTTGGCCTCCGCACCACCCTGAACACACTGGAGTGAGCTACGACCCTGAGGGAAGTCCGCGTGCCCACGTCGCTCTCATACCCCAAAGTGGGGGCATCATTCATGCGTATCACACACTCCGTTTGGTCGATCTCTTCTCCCGCTTGACTCCCCAGGACGTGGCTGGAACTCGTCACCAGCGCGCAGCTGTGACAGTGCAGGGTCATACTCTGAGGAGTAAAGACGGCACCAATCAAAAGTCTTCAAACCAGCATTAGACGTGAGGTAGAGCATGAATGAAAGGATTGTTGTGCTCAGGGTGTGTTCAGTCTCTTCATTTGACAGAGGAAACTCAAGTTATTTTGGAGTATTAGGGTGAATTCAAATAGTGTTGTTTTTTTTTATTGCTTTATTGAAAATATGGTGTCAACATTTTTTAAAGAGATGACTAATGAGTAATAAAAAAATGATAGTGAGTAGAGTAGCTTAATTTTGATGTCCTTAGGCTTTTGGACTGAACCAATACTATACTCAGGAGCAGTGGCGGTTGCTGGTCTTTGAAACGGGGTTATTTACACATAAATTCTGCAAACGAACAACTAGAGCAAGGAAACAAGGGGAAAATGATGCAAAAATGAAATGCTATAATAGTGTTTTTCTTTTCAGTGTTTATGTACAAATTAAAATGGGCTACATCACCGAGCAAAATAACACACAACTGCCAGTTATTTGCCGACAGACTTCCCTCTCAAAATCCACACAGGACTGAGGGCCTGTACATGTTCTCTGTCCCAGGACTGCGACAAAAGAATGGCGTCATTATTTTCTCGCAGCCCTCGTTTGGGAGTTCTTGCAGTCTGTTCTTGACATGTCATCTGCACAGAACTCTTTTCTTGTCTGGTGTCTGACAACTATTGTTTTATTGGCCAGAAATTTGAAGTGGGCGTGGTTAACACCTTTCTCTGTTCTTGCAGAGTACGAACAGGCCTTGAAGCAGAAAAGGCTCCACTGTCATGTATGTTTCTCCATCGCTGTCAATCAAAAACTGGTTCTGCTTTCAGACAGGTCCTCTAATCATCATGCAGAAGCCCAGTGTCTACACCTGCCTGCTAATTGGCTACTGAGTTTGGAGCGACAGCTCAATAGACATCACAGGTTTGGTTTATCTCTCGTGCTTACTAAAGAACGTAATAAAGTGTTAAATATTGTAAAACATATGAATGATGTTGCATCTAAATCAGCAGCGTGAGGTGCAGAGAAACAGCTTTCTGATCTAAAATCCCTTAATGTGACATGAATGCCTCGGTCACAGCTGAATTGTTTAAAAGTGATAAAAGACTATAATTGGTATCGGTAGCAATTCAAAGTTGTGGTATTGAGCCGTCACTCTTCACAGTACTTTGCAAATAGTCCTACTGATCCTGAAATCAAGGTCATAGATTATACTAAATTAGGATTTTGATGCCGAGTCAGACCTCATGTGGAAAACCTTGTGCACAGCACAGAAATCTATAGGTATAGGGGATTTTTGTGAGCCAACTGTTAAGTACCTTGTTTCCTTGAAATGGCGTGTATCCGTCTTTCCCAGCCCACTTTTTCAAGTCTGTTATTAGGAGAGGGTGATTTGCAGTAATGTGGATGGGGGTGTAGACGTCACTGCTGCCATTGTTGGAGCCATACAGGAAGAAGAGTGTCATCAGGATGAAGATGGCAGCAAAGATCACCATCCTGTGACTCTGTTGTCCACTCTGCAGTGTAAAAAAAATCCCCACAGTGGTCAAATGTAATGGAGGAAGCTCCATTTACACACACATTTGCGGTACTTTATACCTACCAACACACTACTGTACATTTATTTATCAGTAACACTATCATTTCACAGGTTTTTCTTTTTGAAGTTCCCAAAATGTAGCGACGGCATCGACGTAAGGCTGTAACGATATGCATATTGAAACCGAAGTCGCTACACTCTAGCCACGCACCTGTGTCATGCCTTCCAACTCCCAGAGTTTGCCCTTCCAATCCAGATACAGCCCTATGAACCTATTATTAACTTTTAAATTATTATTTAGTTAATAACAACTAAGCTTCAAAATGTCCGTCTGGACTTTCTTTTTGCTTATTTTAACCATAAAGGGGCCGGAAAATGTCCTGTGACATAAGTGCTTTTGCCCATTTTTCCGGAATAACAGGCAGTTACTTACAATTTACTGCATGTTAAAAAAGCTATAGCTTTTTGATTTATTCTGCTTACATTATTTGTTATATTTAATAAGCGTATTGTTTACAATAAAAATCGGGACTTTGGTATCGTTACAGGCCTACCAGACGTAACAAAAGGAAATGACGCATAACAACCAACAAGACACAACCACAAAGGCACATACATCATTACATATCCAAGGCACAACCCACATCCGCGAGTTAGATGATCAACATCGAAGATAAAGTCACATTTAATCACATTTCACAGGGGAAGACGTACAACAGCGAACACAAAACAGACGGCACTCAGGCCGTGGCACCTGCTGCCCCTGTAGATTGTATTTAACTGTGTCACTCAGATGTTTTTCACTACACTTTGCATTGTTCTCTAATTGCTTTTAAGTATTACTCAAGTTTAAGAATTGATAATACATGATATACAGGAATTGAGTAAATCTACTTATTTCATGATTAGTAATTATGGGGCATGGAAGCTTTTTTAGCCTCACTGTTTAAGCTTTAGGCATCTATAGAAAAGTATTGGGAGCAACACAATCTGTCTGTGCTGAAACGGAGCAGAGGAAATCAAGACAGCTGGATAGAACATGAATTAATCAGTTAGAAGGGTCATAAAATTTGGAGCTTGACATCCTGTTTCCATTTTCATTGCAGCTGTAGCAGTTCACAGACAGAAAGCTGTTTCTCTGCACCCCACTCTGCTGATTTTCATGTAAAATCAATAATGCATTTTACAATATTTAACCCTTTTTTGATTTACAAACTCTGTTGGGCCACAACGTACAACGTACATCAAAAAGTGCATTTCAATAATAAAAGCTTAACTAGTCATAAAAAATATTTTTCTGTCATATATAACGCACAAACATCTGTAAGAATGTATGTAGAAATAACTGGGCCTGAAATCCAGCTTCCCACTGGTTTCCACAGCATTCTGACTCTGAACCGACGACTAACCAGCCAGAATGTGCCTTTCCATGTTTTTGAAGAAAGAAAAACATAAACCTGATGCATAAACAACCTTCAAACATCTGTGCGTGAATGGGAAAGTGAAGGGTTGAGCTGAGACCTCCCTATGTTGCAACCTGCAGTCTCACCAGCGTGTCACTAGTCATAAATATCGACATTGATCGACAGCTAGTACTCCAGTTCGTCTATTGCTGAGGCTTTTAGTTTGATTTCATCCCCAGTCATTTTTAACCTGCAGGCGCCAGGCCTGATGATGAAGATGATGGAGATGATGAGGATGAAGGGTTAGAGGTGAACAGGAGCCACACCCTCCAGTTGTTTGTGTCCAGACTTACCTTGCCATTGAGCCTGAGCACCATGCTTTCTGATCAGGCTGCCTGTCACAGTGTGCCTCGTCATACCTGCACACACACGCACACATACATACATACAAGGAGAGAGACAAACAAACGTGCTGCTGCACAATCACATTGTGATGCTGATGCTGCTGCTGCTGCTGTTGCTGCTACTATGGCACTGCGTCTCATCCGTGTACACACACACACACACAGAGAGACACATGCCTACCGATCAAATGTCATATTTTCCATATCTGACTCCATATCTACAGGTAAAAATCACCTCAGTATTGATTATAAAATTGTCGCACAGATACATTTTTTTTTCATCTCATAAAACAGCAGCCGTTCATATAGAGAATGTAAATATAAATAAATAAATGAATGAAAGAAAGAAAGAAATGAGTAAACCGCGTCGTCTCCAATGTGCGTCCTTTACGTACCTTTACCGACAATTCATAAATACCAATATCCTGCTGATGGGATTACGGTATTAAGTATGACTCCATGTCATCTGGCACCACCGTTAATCCGGCGCTTTACCGTCGCTCGGCCTTTGCGGTCTCTCTCTCTCTCTCTCCCTCCCTCTCTCCCTCTCTCTCTCTCCCTCTCTCACGTTTCTTATCTTCCTGTTGCCACCGCCACGACGACGACAAGACCGCGTGCGTCACTGCGGCGCACGAGACAAGTTTGTGACCGTTTTACCGTTAAACAAACAAACAAATCATGACATGTAATAATAATAATAATAATAATAATAATAATAATATTTGAACATCTATGATTTTAGCCAGTGGCGCACATGGGGCGGGGATTGCTAGTGTTGCCCCACCCCAAAATCTGCATGTTTTTGGACTGGTTTATTGTGTATTTTATTCCTGCTAATTTATTATTTTTTTCTTTTTTCTTTTGGCACTTGAGTACCTTGCAGATGTTCAGTCCTTGTTTATATATACTGTAAATATCAAACCCATATTGTACATATTCTGGTAACTGTCTATAACAGGGGTGTCAATTTGATCTCAAGTGGGCTGGACCAGTCAAATAATAGCATAATAATCTATTTCCCTTTGTTTTACAATAAATGAAGTATTATGAACAACCTGAAATGTCTTGTGAAAAATAAGTGAAATGTCAAGACTATTATGCCTAAGGTAACCATTTAAAAATAACTGAAACTGAAAAATATAATATTTCACATTATGATTATAAGATTCTAATCATAATGTGACATTTTCACAAATTCATCCTGGGGGCCAAATTGGACCCATTACATTTTTTTACTTTTTATAGTCATATTGTTAATGTCCTTGAAACAATTTCCTTCGGGATAATAAAAGTATTCTGATTCTGATATCCTTCTATATTATACTTTCACATAATGTGGAAATGTATTATTATTTATTACCTTTATCTTAACTGTCTTTGCCACTGTGACAATGTAAATTTCCCCAGTGCGGGACTAATAAAGGATTATCTTATCTTAGATATTGGAAGGTGCTAAATAAATATTGATAGTAGTATCAGCATTAAAGGCAAACTTTTTTAGTCAATAGATTCATTTTGCATCATGAATACGCTTTTATTGTGAACTATATATTGTTGCGTATTAAGACAAACCACTTTTATTTTGAAATTCCGTGAACTTTTAACACAAATATGGTTATTGCAACATCATGATGGAATATTGTTGTGTAATGTTATTATCACCCACCCTTACTGAAAAGGGTGTGGGCTTATTTTCACTGGACCGGCCCTCATCTGACAAGACTAGACGCTCAGTCTGTGTGTGTAATCTCTTTAGAACCTTTCATGATATAAACACTCACCTAGTGAGGACAATTAGTCTGCATTAGGACCAGAACCTCAGACCTGAGTCTGTGGGTAAGGTTAGGGGTGAGATGTATACTGCGGTTAAGTTAAGTCTTATGACCATGATAGGTCATAAGACTTAGGCCACCTGGATGTATTTTGATTTTATGGCTGTAGAATTGTCAAAAAATGAGTGAGTGCTTCTACCCGTTTTTCCAAGATAACTTCAACTGTCAATATCTAGCAATTATTCAATATTATTGTGTGTTTTGACTGTGCAATGACAAAAAAAAAACATTTCACATTAACAAGTTGAACTTTAGGCTATTTTACACATGTTTTTTACATGTATAAAACCTATAAAACCTTTATTTTTCAAATGATCTGCCTGTATTTGGAGTAAATGTCCAGGCGTGTTTATTTTATATGGTACAGAAGCGGCTGAACACCAGGAGCTCTTTTGGGCACATGCTTTTAGCAGTGGTGTCTGGTTCAGACTCAGTTTTCCCTGTCATTGCTTGAGGACTACATGGTGACCGGCTTCAGTCAGCATCCCCTTTCCCTCGGTGTTTGCGCCCACGACTGCGGCCCTGTCCGTCACCATGGCTGTTTTGGAATTGTCACAGACACGGTTATTCATAAACAATTTGGAATTAATGAGAACTAACAGTGTGGCGTGGGAAGATGTTGCATATTCTCAAGGTTCAATATTCACATTGTTCCACAATTTTTTAGTTATACAATTATAAAAGCAGTCTGTATGCACCCACACTGTCTTAGAAGTTTTTATCAGTTACAGTAACAGACAGACGTGTGGGTGGACCAAGACAGTGTCGATAATTAAATAGAATCCACAAGCCGATACAAGCAAAGTGTCTAAGTGTCTCCCACAAAGTCAACACACACACAAACTGAGCCAGTCAGCACATTTATTCATGTCGACAACAAACTCACAACAGCAGTAGTCAGTGGTCAAGTTTACATTCAAGTATTTGATGCAGTTTATTACATTAAGTCATTAATAATAATACATTTGAACAATTCAACAAGTTTGAAATGTACACACAATAAAGTACTGTGACACAGTAGTTTGGGCAGTAGTGCAAATACTATTACAATCTTTGGTATTAGTCACAAAACACGCCTTAACAACAACAAAAAAGGCACCACTAGAGTTTTCATTTTAAACCAGCAACAAAATATAAAGGGTAAACACATTTAGTTTGTGGTTACATGCATTTATAATCTGGTGTGTGATTGATTTAAACATGATCACACATGCATCATGTCATGTAACATCTGTGGGATCTGTGAAAGTGTGTGAGACACAAGGCTCCACCTCCCACATCGAACCACTACTGCGTCATATAACTCTACTGCAAACTGCACATTCACTCTTTGGGTTAACATTACATTAATGCAAGCAAACTCGATGTTCTTGTAAAAGTAAATACTCCTACAGCTACGTCCAGCATTTGATCGGAATCAGAATACTTTATTAATCCCTGTGGCTGAAATACTGTCTGAAGTAATGGTGAGTAACTTTCAGTAGCTGAGGTTAAGTGACGCCACAGTATGAACCAGTATGTTCATTTGATGGTGGATTTATGAGCAGTGAGCATGAAATGTTCTTCAAACAAAACAGATTATAATTTTTTTTGTCATTGCAGACTATTTATGAACACTGGTTTGGCCAATCCTTGAGAGGAATGGCAGAGAAAATGTAGACAGTTAATCAATGAGATCTGTCAACTGAAACAGAATTGTTTGATTATGTCAAGTGAAGTGACACATGACACTCTGGTTCTTGCTGGTTTTTATATATTCAAAAAAAAAAAAAAAGAACAGTGAATCACTTAATCAAAGAAAATAAAAGATTGATCATGTCTCTCAGAGAGAGCTTATGTGCATATTGTAGCTTTAACTTGAAATATCAAGGCACATGTACAAAGAAATTAATGTGTAGTTTAGAGAAGAATCTACTACTATATACCATCTCTCTTAATTGAAGGAACGTCTGTCCTTCCATCTGTACGTCTGTTAATCGTACAACTGTCTAATGGGTCGATTGACAGGCTTCAGTGTGTGCAGTGCCGAGATGGACATTGATTTTATGAGTGGTTATACTGTACATGCTGGAAATATTCAGAAATGCTGAGAAGGAATATAAGCATTTAAATGAAATGTGTTGGTGCTTTTTATATACAGTACATATGGTTTGAGATGTGTTTTCCACTAGTATAAGCCAGTGTAAAATTACTCAAAGTGGATTAAAAAAAAAGAGTCCATCAGTAACATAGTATGTGCACTGTACGCTTCACGCTCTTGCAATAATAAAATATTCAGCAGAGAACAAAAAGAATTACCACTGTACAGACCAAGAACATCTTCATCAGAGGCTCCACGATGGATATTTAAACTCAATTTGATGGTGTGTGGCCCATTTAGCGTAGATGGCCTTCTCAGTGATGAAGCGGTGGCCTCCGCGTTTCGCGTGCTCGTGGACGTTGTACATCTTGCACTCGTTAAGTCGACCTTTTTCATAGTAATGGTAAGGAACATCACCGTGGTTGGCCCGACTGTCGGCAGGAAGAAATAACACCAATATGAGAAGGTTTTATCGGACATATTTTGTCTTTAAATGGAGGAAACATTATTTCTCATGTCTCACCTGCAGTAGTTATCGTCGATCATTCCATAGACGTGGATTCTGTCACAAATATCCAATGCCAGAGTCATTGTGAAAAATCCTGTGCTGAGAAACGCCCCAGTCTTCATTCTAAAAGGACAACAAACATGTGTTCTTTAAAAGTAGCCATAATAGTAATTTATCATTGAGAATTTAAAATGAAAAGTAGATAAACACATTGAACAAACAGTAAGGATGATTATCACTCTACCTCGAGCTGTTATATTTAATGTAATAATGTATTTGAGTAAGCTAATCCTTGTGTAACCATTAAGAATAATTCCTTCTTCTGTTGTTTTACAGATTTGAACAACAACACTTGCTGGGACATAAACTCAAACTGTACCTGTTTTTCCCAGTTTCATTCTGAAACATGCTGTCACAGAACTGAATCTGCTCTTTGGTCACAGTGTAGATTCTCACTTTGGGATAACTCTTTGCTATTTTTAGGAGAGCGTTAAAGATGTGTCCTTTCCCGTCTTGCCTCATGTTCCTGTCAGGACCCCAGACCACGTATGTGGTGTTTGCTGACCGCTGGAAGAAGTAACTCTCGTTTTTCACCAACAGGGGAACGCTGGTGTGAGACACAACCCGCACTTTGGTGCGGTTCCCAACGTCCTTCTCAAACCCCCGTGTGGGTGCATTATTCATTCGAATAACACAGTCGAACTTGTCAATCTCTTCTCCTGCACCAGTTCTGAGCATCTGACCTGAGCTGGAGACCAAGGCACACTGGTTGCAGTGCAAGTCCAGAAACTGTTGACAGAGGGGAAAAAAATACATTTAGGTCGTGATTTGGGCATTTTAATGATTAACAATTAGCCTTTATCTTATCCAGTGAATAGTAGCTTCAGAATGAGCTCAGTTTCCTACTTTATAAACCAAATGATTATGCCATTTAGGATCCAGCGGGCCACGTGTTGTGCTTATTTTCATGCTGATCATAAAGATCCAAACCACTTTCAGAGTCACCATGAACATACTCAGACATTCTGAGGGGTGAAGTAATTTGACCTCGGCCTAAATCCTGAAGCCCTGCTTCTTACCTGCTCCGTCCTGTGAGGGGTGATCCTCGTGTAGCCCCTGAGTCCACGATTTTGCACAACCATTGGATCGTTCTGTGTGATCACATGACCTAACCAAACCAGGAGAGTAAGGCTTAGGCTCAGCAGGCTGAGCCAGTGCAGCATCTGTGGGGGGGGAACACATCCATACATGCACTAATTAGTCTCATACAGAGATTCTCTAAGTGTGAGTGTTGGGGGTACTGCAGATGGTACCCAGATGGTGCACATGTACCAAATATATCACATATACATACACACACACACACACACACATACACATACACATATATATATATACATATACACACACATACATACACACATATAACATATAACAAAATATTAATAATTGGACTGCCACTTATACTTTAATGACTTTCTCTGCAGATGAGGAGTGTTATTATTACTAAGGATTTCTCCTTGGTGAGCAGCAGAATTTCTTCTTCTTTTTTCATTGGTAATCACAATTATTTTGATCAATAATAGGATGTTCATTTTAAAATAACATTATAATGAAGTTCACACCTCAGTGTTATGATACATTGTTGCTAGTGTGATGTACAGATCTGGTCGTGGGCCTCAGAAGTTTTGTAGAATTTCTGGGGACTCAAACTTGATTTAGGCAAACTTATGAAGTTTGCTTAACATTTTAGATAAAACGCACAATTTGCATTCAAGTAACTGGTTCCTTCTTACCTTGAATTTCATGTCTAGGTCTTTTGGAAAGCCCTCTGCCTTTCATTTTTCCAGGCGTTTAATGTGAGGCAGAGGCGAGAAAACACCAGTCTTTTTATCTCCAAAATGATGCATGTTTAAACGTCTACGTATCCTCGGTTCTGACGAGTGTTTTCCAATTCACGATCCTTTTCGTTTCATTAAGCGTTCGTTCCCACGTAGATACTACGTCAAACAGTATCCTCTTACCCCTTCCATGGCTGAGCTAGTATCTAACTTAATGTTGTCTCGTTTTATATCGCTATGTCTTGACGCGGTTTCTAGGCCACGAATCCGCCCTCTCTCCCTCGATCTGAAACATTGCTTCCGGTCCGCTTTTCAGAACAAAAATACGTCGCACGTTCATGGAAGGTAACTGTTGTGCTTTTATTTTGAAATGGAAATACCGCAGACCGGAAATAATCGTTCTGCTTGTTCTACATACGAAACTTGCACTACGAAACTTGCGTATAAATACATTTGCCTTCAAGTGAAATCGACAGGAGAATATTTTTCTCCTTCAACTGCCACTCGTAAACCTTTCCTATAAGTAGGTTGTAGGATTTACAGTTTAAAACAGTAGATATAGTTATTTTAATAACTGTTTTAAAATGTATGTGAACTGTCAGAAGACTTCTGATTCCGGTCCGTGTGGGAACCTTGTTGTATGATCTAAGATCTGATTGGATCCTTAAAGTGTTTGTCTCGCCTACCCTTTATGTGATTGGCCAAAATTAATTTCGACCTTGTGTAGCTCGTATCTAATTGGGTCTTGGACACGTCAATTTACTGACGTTTTGCGAAGTAAAAAAATCTAGTGTGCGGCATTTATTGACATCGGAACGTCCTTCCCTGTCTTTTTAGATGTCCACGGACGGTATGTAGCTGTTTGAAGGACTTTCTTATGCGTTGTTCCGCCTGTGAGTTGCAGACAGAGCCGCTGAAGCCACTGGGTGCCAGTTTAAAGCCCCACAACTCGCCCGGACCCGGTGATGCTGTGATGTAAAGTGACAGATCGAGCTGTGCTAGCTTAGTGTGATAGCTAAGGTTAGCATGTCCGCGAATTAACGTTTTTTTTCGTTTGCTTGTGCTAAATGTTTTTATCAGCAGAGCTGTTGAAAGAGAGGTCAGAGTCAATCTACATTTTTGGTAACTAACATGGGCTGGTTAGTTCATGGCATCTGACTAACTGCCAAGCTACTACCATTCACCTTATAGTAAAATCTATTTCAACGTAGAGTCTTCACACAAGAATATATGTTTTCTGCCTGGAACATTATTTCTAAAGTAGATAAATACTGAATTAGAATCAGCTTTTGCTTATGCTTCAAAGAGAGAGAAAAGGGCAGCCAGTCTAGTTTAACTGAAGCCTCACTTTCGATTTTTGTGTGTGGTGCGTGCCTTTGTTTGCTCTTGTATTTGTTACCTCTTTGGGAACTTTTCTGCCATAAACACTGACCTTTTCAGGACACGTAGTCCTAATGAGGCTGAATCTTACTGTTTTTTGGGGGACTGGTTAAGTTTAGGGCTAAGACTGTGGTTACGTTAAGGTTAGGGATAACTGGCAGAATGTCAAGTGTTTCTGTTGCTCAACGGTCAATATGACTTAGATCTTATCAGCCCATCAAACCTTTTAATTAATTTTGTTGTCTTGACCTAGTCAAATCAATTATATTTGTATAGCATAACAACTCGACATTATCAAAAGGCACTTTGAATAGTAAGGCTGACACTTGTAGAGAGAGAAAACAGTTCACAAAACAGGCAAACACTTGGTTACATTAGAGAGAATTAACTCCTTTTAAACAGAAATTAATCTCTGGCAGAGCCAAACCAAAATCCAGGCATTTGCCTTGATCAGTTGGGGGCAAACTCAGTAAATGTGGGAGAGAGGTGGAGGAAAAATGGGGAAGAAAAATATAAAGGGGAAAAGAGGTGGAGATAGATAAGTATATTTTTCATTGGAATAAGTGCCATTGTAATAATAACCCTCTCAGTTGATGTCATGGTTTTATGATTACAGAGCCTGTGCACTTTAATGTAGCTCTAAAGAAATGAGGCTTGTGCCCTCGCAAGATAATTTCTGAATCTCATGTTTTATTTATTGCAGGGGAATAAAACTGCAGGTGGACTGGTGCTGGACTGGTGCGAAGTACAAGTTCAGGAGTGAATGACGACAGACGGTTCATCTGCAAGCCCTGAGCTGGCTGATCTCGGAGCGAAGAGCAAATCTTTGTGGCAGCTTTGGAGAACTGTGGCCTGAAGGCATTTTGATATTTGAAATGTCAGTCAAAAGAGCAGAAGGGATGTCCATCGCTCAGGCTTTGGCCATGACCGTAGCAGAGATCCCTGTCTTTCTCTATTCCTCATTTGGGCAGGTAATTTGCTTTGCATTTACAATGATGTTTTGCATATCTGCAAATAAACATCCTTATCAGATGTGTTATTTAAAAAGAATAATAGAACCAGGTGACATTGGCTCATGATTTTTCTCTTCTGCTCTCAGTCAATATTTTCCCAGCTAAAACTGACCCCAAGCTTGAAGAAGGTGCTCTTTGCCACAGCACTGGGCAGTGTAGCTCTGGCTCTCACTGCGCATCAGCTCAAAAGACGGAGGAGGAAGAGGAAGCAGGCAACACAAGGGAAGGAGGGCCAGAAGACAGTTGGAATACCTGAGGCACTGATGAGGACAGGAAGGCCCTCCTCATTAAAGAGAGGTGTGCATATCTTTTTGTATGTACACACATTTAGAATCATGACTTTCATGTGAGGTTTATCACCTTCTTCAGCATTTACTTTAATATTTCCACTTACTAAGTACATTTTTCCCACATAGGTCCATTAACTGGCCGTCAGGTGATGAGTCCAAGCAACAGGAGCAATGACACCATGAGTGGAATTTCTTCTCTGGCTCCCAGTAAACACTCAAGCTCCTCACACAGCCTGGCATCGGTCAGTTTCATTCTCGTAGTTTTTCATTATTTTCATCCTTCCTTGCCTTTTGCCATATTGCGCTGCATCATGTTTTCCTATTTGACTTTATTCTGTGTTTTTGGCACAGATGCGGGTCCCAAACTCCCCAAATCAGTCTGTCAATCCATCCACACCCTGGGAAACAGAGCCTGTGGTCGAAGAGTCGGGGGCATTAGAGGACGCCAATGCAGAGAATCTTTATTTAATGGGTAGGTGCTATCAGGATTATTGTGAAATGTGAAAAAGGGCTTTGTAGAGGCTAAGCCTACACTTTAAGACACTGAGGTGTTGCACCTGAAGTGCTCAATTGACATGCTCATAATTATTAAGGCTGATAAATCAATGTCTGGTTCAAACTTGCAATTGAACAATCCAAGTCCATTTATTTTCGTTCACAAAGCTTTTTGGTAACTCTGCATAATTCCCTTAACATCCACACAAACTTCACACACAGTAACTTGCAACATCAGCAGTCGGAAACTGTTTTCCCCTTTCAGGTGAAACACCTGACTAGACAAGAAAGGTTCCTCTATACAAATGACCCCTATTTATCCATTAGACCAATATCATATAAGAAACATTAATCATTAGAGGCCTTGTAAACATTGTTGCCTTTAAAAAAAAAAAAAAGTGACAAGGGGTTTAATTTTTCCATTGTGATTAGTTTTTAACCAAAACTAACAAGCTGTGATCAAGTCAAATAATCTCAAAAGAAGTAAGTCTTTTTACTGTTTAGTGGTCAAATAAAGTCACTTATGTGTTGTTCCGCTGGTGAGCCAGTGGAACTCATTGTTATGTTAAATGGAACTGTGCATATTTGGGATGCTTAAAAATAAATAACACTCCAATGTGGAATTTCAGACATTACATAAACCAAATCCCCTCCTTTGCACAGAGTAGGAATGTTGCCTGGTGAGACAAAAACAAAACACTGCTATACTGTGTAAAAAGAAGAGAGAGTCAGGTGGAGTGATAGGCTTAATCTGCATTGTCTGAACTAATTTAGCAATGGCTTCAATGTAAGTTACATTAATTCATATTTTTAAGTTACTCACTACAGCTTTAGTCAGGTTTTTTTTTTTTATAATCTTCTTTTTGGAGACTGCTTTTGCTTTCTGGCTCACAAGGAAACAATATGGTTAAGTCTCTGTGCTCTTTTCCTGCTAGGGATGGAGCTCTTTGAAGAAGCTCTACGAAAGTGGGAACAGGCCCTGAATATTCGCCACTCTGGCTCATCTTCCAGCAACAGTAGCCTTGCACTACAGGGGGCAACGTGTGAAGACTTTCCCATGGTAACCAGTTCATACTGCCTGAAACTATCGTACTCGGCTTTTCCAGTTTTAAGTTTTGTTTTGTATTCAGTGGTTATGCTGTTGGGATTCCACCTGCTGTACTTGTGATTTTGGTTTGGTCACAGACGACACAGTGGCACCACAGTATGGAAGTTACACAGGACCTGTTTAATGCTTTCCTTCTTGATTTGTAGATGGAAATGCGTAATAAAGTGTTTGCTGAGAAGTTGGAGACACTACTGCACAGGGCCTACCACCTACAGGAGGATTTTGGCAGCACTATCCCAACAGACAGTGTGCTGGCAGACTTTGGTGAGTCTCGTGTTGAACTAATTTAGCACCATCAAAGAATGTGTAAATGATAAAATTGGAGGAGCAGATGTTATGGGCCGGCTCTAGTTTGAGAATAACCACAGATCTGAACTGCTGAAAAGTAATTTCTTATAACAAAGGAGATTTATCTGAGTCAGGTTTGTGGTGTTCCTTTGGCAGAGAGTGAAGGAACTCTCATCTTGCCTCAAGTGGAGACTTTCCACCGATTGCAAAATGATGATGCAGCTACTGTTTCCTCTGATGAGTCCTTCTTCTCTGCTGCAGAGGTGGGTTTGTTTCTGCAACTCTGAAGTACACCCAGTACACCCTAAACAATCCTGTGTGTAAGAAGTAATGACATCTAGTGGTGAAACTGCAGATTGTAACAAATGGAAGACTTCTCCATTCACCCCTTCCTTTTCCAAGCATGTCTGGAAGCAATAGTTGCCTTGCTTAAAGAACATATAACAGGCTTATTCTAAAGCTAACTTATTATTTATATGCACTTGTTACTTGTTACACACTGGACTTTTCAATAATTTCTGCTGCTATTTCTGCATATAATATAACATACATTGATTGTGTACTGAGGTTCTGCCTCTGCCTGAATGTAATTTATTTTTCTTCTGTGCAGTTGTTTGATGCAATGGCTCTAGAAGAGGTCTACCATCCTCTTAAGCCTGCAGCTCTATATGAAGAAGCCTTGTCCCTAGTGCGGGAGTGCAAAGTGGCCTACAGGTCCTCGAGGTAACTGCAGTCCAACATCCTTAACATCCCAACATACTTAAAATAAGAAGCTGCACCAAGTTGTATCAACTGTGTTTAGAAATGACTGCCTGTCATCACATGAGAACTGTAGGTCCAGATCTTTTACCCTGATTTCTTTAATTCAACTGTTAATTGTTTAATTGAACTGGGGTAGCTCTCCTTGATCAGATCAGTGTAATTGTTTCTAGATGTAGCCGGAAGTTATGTCAATGAAAATACTCAGATACACTGATACTCTAAATTGCCACATATCACTTAACCAAACACAGCTAATTAAAAAGGGGGTTTTATTGGGATTTGCAAAAATATGTTTGCCATTTCAAATTGTGTTTCATACGTTATTATTTTACCAGGACTGAATTACTTGAATGTTATGATGATCAAGATTTCCTTGCCAAACTCCACTGTGTGAGACAAGCATTCCAGGTCTGTTTCTAATTTATTATGATTATTATCAATATTATTGTTAGTAGAAGTAGGAATGTGATATATAATTCCTTTGTTTGGTTTTTTATTCATTATTTATGATATGAGATGTCCATTGTTTACTCTGAGGTTTTCTGAGTCTCATTGTGATACACTACAACACAACCACTTGTTTTTCACCACAAGGACCAACATTGCTATCACTATTAGTGGTTAAAAGCATCACACATTGACTTGTCATGGTGATCATCTTGCTAATGAATTATCAACAGGACATAGGGTCGTCTTGGTAGTCACTGTAAAATTCTTAATTGAGCGGTGAACCATAAACAGTCTGGCTTTTCTTAGGTTTTTTTTTTAATCATCATCTCTTACGTGACACAGTGCATGTTGTAATATGTTGCCTCTGTGCATGTGCAGCTGTAGCACCCACAGGCAGCAAGTGAGGTGCTTTTATATCAAACCACATCCACAAAAATACTCAGAAGTCGTCATGTCTCATATGTGAACTACTGCACATTATGCATTCTTATCTGCTGCTTTGTGTTGTGTTGTCAGTCCTTCTGTGTCCTCCTGACAAAGATAACTCACTCTCAAAGTCCCTGTAGAGCTAAATTTGTTTAAATTAAGTTTTTTTTTTAAAACTAGTGAAGTACCCATTCAAGTTGTGCCTGTTTTTCTGTTTTTGTTTGTTTTCTGAGGAGGTGGAAGCGGCTCTTTTAGTGATATATCTGTGGCATTTCTACTGATAACTCTTTCATTTCTTATCCAAACAATGTCAAAATCGGCTCTGCACGCACACGTAACTAACAAGTCTGAAGCCTGTCAATGTCTGACAGATGTGGGATTAACAGACAAACAGGTGTTCCTTGCATTTATAGACTGAAAATGAGTGGGCACTGAGATGACCAGTGTAAAACTGGTCTACATAATTACTGAAAATGCTTTATAAATTAACGTTAATGCCTTTTGCTTTCAGGTCCTGTTGATAGATGAAACTCATCGCACATTTTTCATGGAGACTGGAAAGCAAATGATCACAGGGTTAATGGTGAAGGCAAACAAGGTAAGGCATCCTTAGTTGTTGACTAGTACTGTTGAAGTAACAAAAAGTAGGATTTCCTCTCGGGGTCCCCCCTACATTTGGGGAAACAACAGTGTCTCTTACAATTGTTGTAAGATATAGGTTGTGCATTTGTTGATTGCGACAAACTCTGAAGCAGGACTTCTAATGTGCGAACAACAAAATACTTTGAATTAATAACAAGTGCTTAAGTTTGCGTAGCTTGCTTTTCAACCCAGCCTCGATAACCCCAATTGCTCATTGTTTTCAATTTGTTTTCAAATTGTTTGAATCACTTGATGTATGATTGTAAACGGAGGATGAGATGACTTCAGTAATACAGCCTGACCTTGCTATAACGTAGGGGACTCTGTGACGTATGCCTTGAAGTAGACATTTTTAGTTGCTTTTGTGTTGTCATGACGGCGACCCGAAAATCCTATGGTTCCATAGTTTGACGGAGGTGCCATTCAGTTGATGTACTATCAAAACAAAATGATCTTGGAGACATTATTTAAAGGTCCAAATACTACATTGTGTTGCTTTAACTGCTATGTAGAGTTCCGCATCTGTTGACATATTTGTTTATTTTGTTTTTTTACTTTCAGAGCCCTAAAGCCTTCCTAGAGAGCTATCAGGACATGCTGCTTTACACCCAGAGGGAAGAAACATGGCCCATTACTAAGATGGAGCTGGAGGGCAGAGGAGTGAGTACTGCTGTCATTTACTCCATGTGACTGACTGTCCTCTTCATTTTGTTTTTCAGTATGTGCATTTTAAATCTAATCATGTGTAGGTGCACATGTCAGACTGTGAGTGTGTGTTAATGGTGGGTTAGATAGGTCACTTAAACCTGAGATTTCCTGTGACTAACCTAAATTAAACTTTAACTGAAAAGTGACCCACAGCCAGGTCACTCTCTGCTTTCCCTAAGCTGATAAGACATGAACTCCAGTAAAAGTTTGGACATTTGGAAAGAGTTTGCTATTCAAACACAGGGAAGGCATTTGGGTTAGATGCATTTAGAACAGCTGGAGAACTGATGTAACATTAAGACGAGGAATAGCGCCTGAGTCAATCAAATTGACCTGATGTATATGGGCTCAGTCGGACATTTTTTGGGGAAAAGTTGCCTAGGGAACTGGCAAGAGATGTTGAAAATGTCCAGAGTGACATTTGTAGACCAATTTTCTCATATAGCCCTTCTGGAAAGGACTTCAGACCATGTTAAAGCTTATATGTACTGTGTACCTATTTAACACAATGCACTGTTGGGTTCCATTTCTGCAGGTGGTGTGTATGAACTTTTTTGACATTGTGTTGGACTTCATCCTGATGGATGCGTTTGAGGACCTGGAGAGCCCTCCCTCCTCTGTGGTCGCTGTGCTGAGGAATCGCTGGCTTTCTGACAGCTTTAAAGAGACGGTAAATTTACACACACACACACACACACATATATTCATTAACTAAACCACCAACAATATTATTTACATACTCCTGTAACAGCGTTGTGGTTTTCTTTTAGGCCCTGGCCACTGCTTGCTGGTCTGTCCTCAAAGCTAAAAGGCGTTTGCTTATGGTAATTTGAGCCCGGCTTGGGTTTTAATGTATTTTGTTTCCCAAAGTACAGTTGGATTTGAATTTGATTTGATTTTGACATGTGCTTTATCTACTGTCTATAGGTACCTGATGGTTTTATATCCCACTTCTATGCCATATCAGAACATGTGAGCCCTGTTTTAGCTTTTGGGTTTTTAGGACCTAGGCAGCACCTAAGTGAAGTGTGCACTATCTTTAAGGTAAGTACATAGGACAGTACAGAATTATAACTATTGTCATTATTTTAAAAGCCATTACCAGAAGTCTAGTGAAACCTGTAAAACAGTGTATAATCATCTATAGTCAGCTGTGACTCAGGAGGAGTTCAACTTAAGTAACAGTGTTTTCATTTTTTAACTCAAGAAATTACATCACAGGATGTCTGTCTTATTAAATTTTACTAGGCATGAAAGTTTCATGAAAGACGTGGCAAATGCAGGATCCAAGATTTTTGGCAAATAGCTTATCTAAAGGGTCTAAAGTCTCCGTATCTGCTAATTAGAATATATTGTGATACTAAGGCCTGGTTCACACTTGATGCACGTCGCGTGTTGCTGAATTTTAATTTTGGCGCCAGCCCATGATAACAAATGTGTGTCCCCACCCCACATGTGAGATGCACTTCTGATGTGTGTGAAATGTGTGTCTATTTTTGTGCTCTGGTATCTTGCCTATTTTTCAGGCGTGGCGCGTGCGGGTCCCCAGCAAAAATAGGCAGAGAGAAGATCTGATGATAATGATATTGACATTGTTCTGGCAACGTGACATAAAACTGTCACTGCAGTTTTAGTGTCTAGGCTGAATCTGAATACATGAAAAACATCAATAATATATTTTTAAAACTATTTTAGTAGCTGTATGTGGAGAGTGGAGGCTACAACTACAGGAAAACCCTGTGTAGATTGTAATTATATCTTCTCTCTAAAACAAAAAGGTGTCGAGATTAGACGATGACCAATGTTCATACTTGTATGTTGTATGCAAAAACCTCTAAAAACAGTACAATAATCATCGGAAATCAACAGGGAAGAGCTGAGAAATTTTGCGTCGCAAACTCGAGCGTGCTGAAGTCAGCTTTCAACGTATGGTGTCAGACAACACAGGTTGTCATTTTTACTCTCCAAGCCCAAGCTAAAATCCAAATGTGACTTTGTTTCTGTATCTGTCACTGTTTTCTCTCCTCTTCTCTCCAGCAACAAATTGTACAGTACCTTAAGGATATGTTCGACCACGACAAAGTACGCTTCAACTCGGCTCAGTGCTTGGGGGAGGACATCCTGAACCTTTCCCACCGCCGGAGTGAGATTTTACTGGGGTATCTGGGGATTGACAGCCTTCTGCAGCTCAATGGTACCGTGCCCATAGAAACGGAGGACTCTTCAGGGCCCAACTAAAACCACTAGGGCCACTAAGTTATTCATGTGTCTTGTGAGGGCCAAAGACTTTGGGTTTTCAAGTAGGGAACAGCAAGGAGTTCCATCTCAACACTTGAGTTGTAAGAAATAATCATTTAATCATCAGTGGATTTATTTTCACTAGATCTGGGTTATCACCAGTACCAGTGAGGGGAGACTTTCCTATTTTGTAATCAGCTGCTGTGTTGCATTTGGAGACGGCCAACTGAAGTCATGTAATCTCAGACGTGTGTGGACTTGTCTCTGCCTTGATGTGATGAGGATACGTAGAAACACACAGGACAGAAGCACTCTGAGCAAATGAAGACTGGGCCTTCTACACTATTACTCCTCATGGAGCGAATGTTTTCAGATTACCACTTGTGGTTGCATTGTAACCTTCCATTCATCTGACCGGTGAAATCAGTTTAAATATCATCTTCTTCATTATTATATGGGAAAAAAAAAACAAGTCTGATAATGTTTTAGTTTTTTATTGAAAGGGACAAAGATATTTGTTAAAACCATGATAATTCCTGATAACCTTGGCTAACTCTCTGTCGCTTCTGCTGCTTAATGAAAGATGTGATGAATTTGTCTCCTCACTTATACAATAGTATTTATTCCAGTTTGGTTTGGTCCAGCAGTTTAAGATGTGACTGTGTGAAGTCCAAAAGGACAACAATTAAAAGTAGCTTAGGGTAAAATGTTAACATATAGAAAATATGTGTTGATTATCCCCAAGTTATGCTCTGACCCCACATCACTTCTAATAATCGTCTCCGATAAAGTGGATAACGGCGATAGAAAACAACATAGAACTGATGTGGTTTTTGAGCTTATTTAAACAAAAGTATCTAAATACAAATACATTTAAATCTGTTCATGTGTGAAATCAGCAGCACTACATACTGAGTATAAATGTTGTTATTGGTGTAAATTGGGATAAGAAGAGTGGATTAAAGAAAAACCCTAAACCCAAAAGGTCTTATTTTTCACAGCAGGCATGTGCCAGTGTTTTAATGGGAAAAGTACAAATGTTACTGTTAACCTGAACAACTGAAGTGTTTTAATTACGTGTTTATTTAGTTTAAGCCTTGACAGTAACAGCACGGGTAGAAAATTACTCGGTGAGTTTTGCTGATTAAACAACCTGTATGTGGACTCATTTTCAGCCACAACCAGTAAAAAATTAACCATTTTAATAATGATCCAATAATATAGTTTACTATATAAACAGTACATCATCATCAGAAGAGCATTCATTTGGATACCTAGGTACACTGCTCTTTAAATTCAACTTTCGTCAAATGTAATTGATCATTTTCCTACTTTTAGTTGAGGATCACAATGTCTTACCCCTGTGCTTTTCCTTTTATGCCAAAATGTGTGCTGTGAAAAAAGCTCATCAACACTTTGAGCTCCATTTACAGTAGAATTGTTACTAAGGTTGTTTTGTTTGTGACTTCATGAAGTCTTGCAATGAGGAAGTGGGCATTGTACAGTCAGACTGTTACCTCCATAAGGGCATGGATGATAATCTCTGAGTTCTCTTTTCTCAGTACTGTGAACGTGTTGGACACAGAAAACATCAAAGAGACCATGTTAAATGGAGTTTTTCCTATACAATCCCAACATGGACAACCCCGTTACTGTAAAAGCAGATGTTTGTTGTGCAGACTTTTTTGTATTTAAGAAATTGTCACAAAGTGAATGATCGTAATGAAATGCGTTGAATAGATTACTTATTATTTAATGCAGTGTAAACGCACTGTATGCTTGTGTTGTCTGCAAGTTTCCTCTCTGGTCCTGTCTGTGATCCGAATAGTTTCATGCAAATTAAGAGCAGTTGGCTCTTGGTTATTCATAGTCTTCATAATCACTTGTGTAAGCATGTGTTGTCTTGATAATCCAAATCCTGCTCTTGTTGCAACATGCCTCTAAAAAGTCGCAGTCATAAAACCTTTTTATTTTGTTTGGTCACAATGCAATACCTTTATCTAAAACCTGTATTGTCAGTCAAATGTGAACTGCGCCTATCCAACTTACCTGAAATCAATTTCATACCTTGTTTTGACAGATATGCAGCTTTGTGCTTTCAAGCATTTTGCACTTTATCAGACAAACCGAAAGCTATGGGAATGTCCCGCAGCTCTTTTTAAATAAACAGAATGAGAATTTGACTAAACAATAATTCTGAGGTGTTACACAAAATAACTAATATATATATATTATTAATACCATACAACATACATGATGTATAGCAAGGAAAATATATTATGGAAGATGTTAATTGTGGTAACTGCCCTAAGATTTAAGCCTTTGTGTTGATTTTAACATCAGACTGTGTTGTGCAATGATTCAAAATTGTTTTCTTCCCTGTTAAATCCTGTTGTTGTAGAATATCAGCAGTGTGAATCATCCTGGCAAATTCAGTAATGATGATCAGCAGCCTTTGCATGTTAAAAATGTAGATTTTTTGCAAGCAGTTATTGGCATTTTCCTGCATTATCTCAAACCACACTCAGCCATAGTTACTGTTATTATTAGTTTTACATAACCCAAGTAGAAATAAGCTGAAGAAAATGCTCATTCATTTAAAAGTCAATTTTGAGGTATAGATTCTCCTTAGATTACATTGAATAGATTATCGAGTTTTATGGGGATTTCAGATGGCCAAAATGATTTTACTTTGTAAAGTCACTGCTGTATATTACAAGTGTCCTGTTCATGCCTTTTGTCTTTTCTATTGTTGATTTACAATGCCAGCACAAACTGTAAATTGATTTTGATTCTCCACATTAAATGTTATTTTTTATTATCAAACAATAAGTTTATTTTTTGCCTTTTTCCCAATAAATGATCATTTGAAACTTTTCTATTGCTATGTTGTTATTCTTGTTTATAACTCAACAATTAATTGCAATTGTTACATGTCACTGTCGCGAAAGCACAGGTAATGGACTTCTTATGACGTTAAAGGAACAGCTGTGCTTTGATAAGGTGGTTGCTTTAGCTGATATTAGTGTTTGGGTAAATATGATGTGTCTATTATAGAGCCACATGATATGGTTTCTGTCATGTTTTATTTTCTCTTGTTTTAATTTTCCCTATACTGGTCCCAAAACCTAGACACATTTGTGTTGCCAGGGTTACACTGATACATGAGTTGACTGGACTTTTTACATATGCTTTGATCATAAAACTGCATAGGAAGCTAAGGAGTGATTCAGTATTAAGATATTGAAGTTAAGCAAGTTAAGATTAAGGCTTTTCTCCCTTGGGAACAGGGATCCATTTGATTTCAAAGAGTTTATAGACTTGGAGGTATTAACATTCTGGTTTGTGGTGTTGCTAAGACGTTTTATCCTTCTTACACAACATTATTCTCACTTTTTCTGTCCTGTTTTGCCCCTTCACTTGCATGTCGTGTCCTTTGTAGTTAGAGGGTCTCATTGTGTCAATATAAGAAATGGTAAAAAGGTACATTTTGGGGGAATAAACTCAGGTTTTTTCTGTTTACTGTGTCTTGTTTTAGCCAGAAGTTTGAGCAAGAAGTGTGTGCATTTGTCTTCTGGGTGTGGTGGTGAGTATGACTCTTCCGCTCTTCAGTCCAAGTGGAGTTGCACTTTTTTCATCCTTAAAGCAGCTTTCAGGATTTTTGTTTTTTCTTCCACAGACAGGGAGAATATGTATATACATCTTAGATGAAGTCATATTGAATAGGCAATATGACTCCCTTTATTTGGTTTATAACTGTGAGCTTTCATTCCTCCCTATTTATGCACATAATCTTCCAAATGTATTCTGTTTTGTGGCACTTTGATATCTTCTCTCCTGCTTTTCATTTTCTCCTACATGATGGAAGTCATTAGTTGTAATCATACTCTTTGGAATGGCTTATAACCTGTGAATTGAGCATTAGAAATTATTAAATAGGGGCATATTTTATCTACACCCTTTAAACTCTTTAAAGTGTAGTTTATTGGAAGCATTTTGGTGATTATTTAGGTTTTCATACACAGATATGGGCAAATACCTAATCAGGATAATGCTGCAGGTTGTGAGTGTAAAATCTCGATCTTGATTTTATTTTTTTTTTTAATTAATTGTATGAGAGCAGCTCGCTGGGTACACTATAGATACGATGACTTTGTCTTTTTGTTCATTCAATAATTCTCTTGTATGTTTGTGCAGGATAGCTCCTCTCCGGTGTGCGGCCGGGATTGGACGACTGCTCCACTGCCGGGGTTCGTTTGAAATCGGAGCTCGGCTCGTCATTGGTCAGGGAGCGTGTGTGGGGCGTTTCACTCGGACTGCCCGGCTGTGTCCGGGTAAGATGGCGTTGGAAGAGCAGTGCTCGGCACTACCTCGATGGCGGTCCATATCTCTGACACGCGTAGAATTCCCCGAGGGTACGTAAACTTAACATCTTCCTCTTACTGGTGAAGCTCCGCTACCACCGACCGCTTTGTCTTTTTTAGAGCGGTGCGTGTGTTTTCTGGCTCCTGAATGGAAGCGGCCGTCGGTGACGCTGCCAAATTGTGAGATTCTGTAAAGACTGAGTGTAGTGGGGGAACGCTGGCCGGACTGCTAAATTGTGAGGCATTGGCGCATGCGTAGTTTGCGATAATTTCCACAATGAAGGCTAGCTTGCCTGCTAGCTTCATTAATATCGACTTTTTGACAATTTCCATTGAATGTACATATACGTCGTGTTCTGTGAGAATAACCCGTCAAAATAAAGGCGTTTAAAGCAGTTAAACTATGATTTGCGACTGTGGTGTAATTTCCTAACTATTTACATTTACAGCCAGGACTAGTGTAAACGCAGCAGCTAGCTCATTGGCCTCATAGTGATTAGTAAAAACTATCATAACCCGCTTTTTTAACAAATGAGCCACATGTGTGTTGTGTTTGGTTTTATGACGGTTAGCGTCTCCACCACAGCAGTTTCCTGACAGTGCTCACGGTTAGACATTTTAACCATCCGGGTTTACTGAGTATCTCAGTGTCATTCCCACCAGGTGACAATCCTGTGGGGGTTTTATAATTAACATCACTACTTTGTGACTGAATTTCAGATGATCTTACGGGACAAGTGCTGGCCTACATCAGTCTCCTGCCTATAGCAATCCTTGTGGGTTTTGTTACACTCATAGTGTTTAAACGGGAGCTGCACACGGTGAGACTTGCACAAGAAGAGCATCATTGTCTGTGAGGCTGCCTCAGCTGTCAGCCTGAAAGTTTTTAGTCAGTGCTAATGTGTTGTCTGTTGTGTTCTTGGTTTGTTTTTCTTTAAAAAAAATCAGATTTCCTTCTTCGGTGGGCTCATCCTGAATGAAGGTGTGAACTGGCTGCTGAAGCACATTCTCAAAGAGCCACGCCCATGTGCAGGTGAGGGAGTAACTGTGCTGTTGGCCTTATGACCCCTGTTCATGTCTGGTATTAACATCTGTCCTGGGTGATGTGATCCCATGTGGACAGAACTAAGTAAGTACAGGCCTGAATGCAGCCTCAGATCCACATTTGGATGTGGTTTGAGGACACACGTGGCCACATTCCTGAGCATGTATGAACTCAATCCATCCTCAGGATGCATCAAGCCGTGTTTCCACTGAGTGGAACGGGTTGGTTTGGTACAATATGTTTTTTTTTTTTTTTGCATCAGTAATACCAAAATAACCGTCCCACCCCAACTGTTCCATATCACCTTTCCTTAGGGTTGCAGTGTAAAATGGTACGGTACGGTCTGGGTGGAGTTACACTGACAGTCAGTTGATTGTGCGACAAAAAAACGTAACACCCTTGTGTCAAACACCCGCAGTCTATTCTCAAGTTTGACGTCTTGTTGAGACAAACGGATACAGAATAAAAGAGCTGCAGGACGTCCTCCGTTGTTGTGTGTTGTGTTGCATTCGATGTTGACGTTCGTTGTCGTCACACCGGTACAATGTCACGCAAGTAAAGATACAGTTCTCAGTCGAAACACAAGCCTGACCGAGGGCTTTACCTTTCCAAACCGTACCAAACCGAACCATACCATGAAGGAAACACGGCATTAGAGTCTGCCTCCTCAGCTGATGTTTTCTGACCAACTGAAGTTTCTAACTGTTATTGTTTCTTTTTGATTTTTTTACACACTAAGCATCTCTTATACATTAAATGATAGATCTGTCATCATAGTAACACTGATCAGTGATCACCATGTCATTTTTTTTCTAAAAATACGTTTTTATTTTTATGTGACAGCAGCGTGAGTATAGATTTGACTCGCTCTGCTCCTTTCCAGCTGTTTCCTGTCTTCTTGTCACTCATGCTGACGCACAAACATACACTATGTACACTCGCACATACGTTTGTGCTCTCGATCAGACATGAAGTCGGTGTGTATTTTGAATACAGTGCTGCTGAAAGGAAATCTGTTAAGAGCCCACAGGAAACATTTTAAATTATCAAATTTCAATAGATGATTTTAGCAGTATTCCCATGTTTTCTCAGGACGGGTGTTAATAGCAGGTGTGAACGGGGACTATTTGTTTTTTACGATTTTGGGCTATATTACAAAAGCACCACAACAGCCACAACATCATCTTCTGATACTTCTGATCAAACATTAACCTGGTAAACGACATTTTGGACCATATTTTTTTTTAACAATTTGTTCAGAGAAAATGCACATTTTTGGGTTTCCAACCACTGCTGTTAAGCCAACTGTGGGAGTTATTTAACCAGATAAACGGTACTGTGGGTCACCACAGAACAATGATGAAATAACACAGCTTAGATGACTTAAAGGACACCAAGTAAGATCAAAACATCACAATTGACATAGCCCTTTTACTCCAGTTGTGTGTGCTTGAAAAACTAACCTTAAGAGCTCTGTGTGCATAAAAAGCCAGCTGCAAAATAAACAGCATTTCTATCATTTTTCAGTGCAGTGAAATGCAGAAGCTGGAGTCATGTTTTAGTCACATGATTTCTTATCATAATCCTTTACTGGCTGAATACTTTTCCATTGCACTGAATTGTATTTAACTCTTATTGATACATCAACTGTCCGACGTCTCAGGAGTGTTAAAACCTAAATGTGATTTTTCATTTCCCTTCAAAATTATATATAAATTGTAACTATGACATTAATACTTCAATGTATGTAAATAAATATAAGCAATTTCATTTGAATTAGATATTGACTGTATATGTGCTTCCGACAGACTTCAATCATACACTTGGGTCACAGTATTTGGTTTTGAAACAAATTCTATAATGTAAATATGTATTTAAATGAATGTTTGTTTGTTTTTCTGCAGGGGCTCACAGAACCCTGTCCTCAGATTATGGGATGCCCTCCAGTCATTCCCAGTTTATCTGGTTTTTTGTTGTTTACTTCTTTCTGTTCCTTTATTTAAGGTGAGCTTGTTTCTTTTTACAGTTGAGATTTTTATGGGTGGGACATGCAGCAATTCATTTTCTGTTTTATTGGAGATCTTATTTTTTATGGTAATGTTTATTCTACAATATGTTACATTATTATCTAAATTAAATTCATGTTTTTCCATAAGCTTTTATTGGATGTTCTCGTTCCATCTTTACATGAAGTGGATGCCATGTGAGCTCACGCTCGTCTCCTTTTTCAGAATGCATCAAACGAACAACGCTCGATGTGTGGACTTGCTGTGGAGACACATACTGTCCATCATCCTGTTGGGCATGGCCTTATCAGTCTCATACAGCAGGTAAGAGACTCCTGTCCAAATGACTTCAAATGAGCAGTATGTTACAAGGTGTTTCAAGTTGTTAGATGATGATGATGATCATGAAAAAAGATTGGAAAATGTGGTGCACATGTTTTTATGAGGTATCTAATTCATGGAAATGTAAGAACCTGGGTACAGTGTGATCTACATTTGAATATTTAATGTCTGGCTCGCATCGTAAATTTTGTCCATGACACATGGCCTTGGAATTGCTTTTCACCATCACTTAAATGCAGTAGCGATTGCTCTAAGACGGCAAGGCAAGCTCAGCTTAATCTAAACTGTCGTCAAATATGAACTGTGTTATATTTACATCGTCTTATGTGATTTGCGTATTCTGACTCAAATCCACATGAAGCTCAGCTTCAACTGTTCTCTATGGGACGGCACAGAATAGGATTTTTCACTGCGGTGATCTCGATGGTGATTGGAGGAACTGTCTGAAAAGTGGAACCAGTTTTTGATTGACAGCATTGCAGAAACATGCACAGCGGAGCATTTCTACCTCAGTCCTGTGTGGGTTTTGTGAGGGAAGTCTGTAGACAAATGGCTGGTCGTTGTGTTATTTGCTCGGCTTAACGTAATTATCACGTTTCCTTGTTTAAGTTGCTTGCAGAATTTAAATAACTAAATAACTGGGCCTGAAATGAGCTTCTCCTGTTTCAAAGACTAGCAACCGCCACTGCTTAAATGAAAAATTCAATGAGTAAACTTAACTTTTACTGCAGTTTCTTAGGCTGATCCAATACCTTTATCAACCTAAATGCTTATTTAATATGTATCATAAGTAAGAGATGTAGCCTTCTATATGGGGCACATTTTATTTCTCACAAGCTATTGAAGGACCTCGTTAGAAACGATTAAGTTGATTGACATAAATTATTGATAAGAAGCTTTGTATGATATACGAATGAGTGTGTGAGGATGCCACTCATATCCTATTACTGCAGTAATAGGATCTGAAATCACCCACAGACATAAATTAGCACCGGCTGATACGTACAATCTTCCATCAGGTACGTTCCTTATCTGGCAAAAGCAATTGTCACTTGAGGCTGAAAATGAGCAGCTGCTGCATAAATGTTCTGTACATTTTTGTTCTTAATTCTAGTCGTGGAAATACTGGGGGGGAGAAGAGATGTATCTAGAACTTAACCTTCATGGCTTGGTAACTTTTGCACATGTATCTTGAGAATGTTAATTATGTGTCCCCTGCCAGTCTTTTTGTATATCACAGTTCACTCGCACTCTCGAGCCCAGCTTGCTGCAAATGAAAAGCTGAGGTGGACAAAACACTAATGAATACATTTCCAGAAAAGGAGAGATCAGCATTTAACTGCTTTTATTTTGGCCAATATGGGTCTTTAAAAATATACGCAGTAGGGCTGCAATGATTAATGGAGTGGGTTTGTTTTTCAATAATAAAAAAAACACAGATTTTCAGCTATTTAAAGAGGCCATAGCATGGTCCTATCTCACTTATATGTGAGATATGGAGGTGTACTTACAAACATGAAGTCATTTATATGGTCAAAAACCTCCTACTCGCTGCAAACGAGCCGATGTAAATGTCTCATCACCGACGCTCTCGTCAGCCGCGCTGTTTCAGACCAAAACCACACCCGCAGAACACGGACTCTCTTGTGATTGGCCAGTTACCTGGAAGTGACGCAATTGGCACGTCAGCTCTCGGACCCGCAGTTCCCCCTCTGGAAAGGCGGATGCACCGCTAGCAATTATCAAAACATTGAGTAATGCCGTTGCCACGACCCCTCGCCGTAATCCCTTACGCATTTGATCCGGAGTCTTTTAGGGCTTCATAAACTAGGTAATGACGCAGATACAGACCCAAACGCAGCGTTAATTGGCACTTCCGGGCTATGGCCTCTTTAAATATGAATATTTTCTGTTTTCTTTGCTTCATATAACAACAACATCTGTAAAATGTAATAAATTTGGTTTGTGGACAGAACAAGACATTTGAATACATCATTTGAAGTTTTAGGACAGATGAATCAAAACTTTGTGGTGCAAAAAAACGACTGATAAATTAAAAAAATTATTTGACCGATTAAATGTTGTAATGCTCATTCAGGTCCAGATACTGATCCTTGTGGTTGGACTGAGTTTTTCCAAATGTCTTTTTATATATATCTATATCTATCTTAATGTCTGTGAAAGTTTTATC